>NW_027286115.1:582500-1100000 GCF_022747635.1 Hetaerina americana
TTACATTGAAGAGTAATGTATTGTGCATACTTTACGCGGACTTCTTTTAACGACACATTAATGCAGAAAATGAATGTATGATTCCATTCTATCCGTCGGATGTATTACTTCGTCTTTTATGCTATCCCATATTTTCTTTCCTTCTTCGGCAAAACTTCATGCAAATTTTATAAGCATTAAAGAATATTTCCACTGTTATTATGTTCCCGTCAATAATTTGAATGTTTGTGTACCACAAGCACACGTCGGGTTGAGCGTCGGCCGGCGTAAATTCGCGAATTAGGTGGGATAGTTGTGAATTTCCCTATGTAATCTGACCGTTCGTTGGAACACATGCATCTGTTAAGAAAGAAATATGAATATTACGAGTAAGTTTTGATGACCGTTTATCGTTGATATTTATAGAAAAGCAAATAAGATGAAGGTATTTGTCTTTGAATCAGGCAAATTGGAAACACCTTAGCTCGTAATACAGCGGTTGAAATGGGCAAGAGTGCGAAAAACATAGCGGTTGTTTGGAAATGCAAGTTTAATCATACTTACCTGGCGTAGGGGCTACCGTGATCCTTAAGGCGGTTCCCCCAGGACGAGGCTTGCCCATTGCACTCCGGGTAGGCTGACCCCTGCGATTGCCCCAAATGTGGGTAACTCGGGCGCGTAATTTTTGGTAGTAGGGACTGCGTTCGCGCCGTCCCTTCATGAACTCTTCCACTGGGACTTGATGCTCAAAAGATGACACATGTTGTATTCACATCGTTCCTCATATCAACCTTAAAATTTCCAAAATCCGCTCCACCGCATTTGCCTTACATCCTCTTCTTACTCAAACCTCTCTTTCTAATAAATTGAATATCCTAAACTCAGTATTGCTTCCACAAATTCTGTATGCATCTCCAATATGGGCCACAGCCCCTGCATTTGCGTTAAAGAAAGTACAGACTTGGCAAAACAAGATTGCTCGCCGGCTTGGAGGAGCACGCTGGTTTATTCCAACAGTGAATGTTTTCAGAGAACTTAACCTTCCAACAATAAATGAAGCCATTTATGCCGCCCTAATAAGTTACAGGAAGTCGCTTGAACAGTCAAAAAATCCTCTCATCGCAAACCTTTGGTCCTCGTCACTACCTTCTGGAATTTACCCCTACCCACACCAACTGGTAAAATCTAAAACGTGCATCCCTAAAAAGATGAGACGCCTAAACCTGCCGGCAAATATAACCTTTCATCCTACCCTTAACCAACCTCATCGTAATTTCCCCCACCGAAGGAAACTCCTCAGCAGAAAAAGACTAAAACGAGACAAGGGCCTGGCTCTCCTGATATCCCTAACCTACTCCCACCTGATCCTACCTGAGAAATGTATCCCTCACTTCAGCCTTACTACCAAATAAATGAGCTTTCACCAAAGTAAAAAAAAAAAAATGATAAATTAAAAAAAAAATTATAACAATGAACTCTACAGAAAAAAAACCCATAAAAAACAATAATAATAAAAAATAATAAAAAAAGGAAGGGAAAAAAAGAAAAAAAAAGTAATTGAAATACAACAAGACAACTGAACTATCCTGTCACCCTACCAACCTTATTAAAAATTACCACAACACAAATACCAACTCTGCCTCTAAAGGATGTGAATCCGAAGGAGTAGTTATAGGTTTACTTCCAATGGTCTGGTCTGGTCACATCTGGCGAATCTTGAATGTGAGTATGCTATTTCTTAATTCTTTTCTGCTCTTGTCCCCAATTGTTTCAATTGATTCGTTTTTCTGTGTTCTCTAGACTCGGATCCGAATGCACTTCACGAATTGCCACCTTAAATTGTCGAGGTGTACTCATATTTTGAAGATATTCATACGATTGAGCTCCTGCCCTGATGCAATGGTTTTTCAAAGAGCGGGACGACAGGAAATTGTAATTGGAACATTTGAGGTTGAAAATCACGATACTACTATTTTCATGGTTACTCCGTTGTAAACCATATTCAACATACCTTATCCTGTAAACAGCGAGTAGGAAGGTACTCCGTTTCTGAAAGGGATGCCATTAAAAGTAACCTTATTTAAAAAATAATAGATGAACCTTTATTACTTTTGGAGCTCATAATTGAGAACAAAATATGACTAATGTATTTGAGTCTCTAATTAACTCTTCCACTGGCAATCGATGTACTCTCGCCGTCATTTGTATGCCGGAAGGTTGGTATAGGGAAATATTTTCGTTGTAGAATCTATCGCGAGTGAAATGCTATTATCTTAATTTGTTCCCCTTTTTTTATTTTATTCCTGGAAATGTCATCATGTCTTCTGAGGTTTACACAATTTATACGTTTTTCGGTGCACTTAAGCTGGCAAGTGGTAGGCTTCTTTAGTTGTTCTTATGTGCTCTCGTATATGCTTCCATCGATTAAGCAACTTCTTCAGTTTGTGATTTGAAATGCCTTCACACAGTTTGAAAGTGTCAACGTTCATCGCTTCCACCAGCAGCCTCGAAGATTTTCTTCCAAGGTTGCTCATATCTGCCAACGGCAGTGCATGTTATAGGTGGGCATAATATTTAATTTACTGAATCAAGTCGATTGCATTCCCTCAAAGAGATGACTCGATCACTTGGGTGATTAATTTGAGGCACATTGGGTGTTTAATTTTTAAAATGTGCACATTCTCGAATTAGGTATTTCCGTAATAAAGTCCGTCCTCCGATCTCCACCGCTCCTCTCAGAACTGTTGATAATAATATTTTTCCATGCCTGGATTGCTCCTGAATGTTTACTGAATAAGTAAAATTGGAATCTATATTAATAACCATTATTTGGTAATTTACGTGGAATCAAGAGATATTGATGATAGAAAGATATTATAAATTAATGCCCAATTGAAACGTGGTCAACAGAGCAATGCTTCCAGGTCAATTTTCTTTTCAAATATTGTATAGGTTCTCGAAAAGTTCCTGAATAGTTCTGTGTAGGAATCCCCGGAACCGTTCTGGTGTTCAGTACATGTCTCGAGCCACCACGTGTTTAGCGGGTTGGGTATTCGAGCACTGCAGGGCTCTTTTAGATTATAGTGCAGGTCGATTTGTGGGTCTCTGAAGGCTTCTTCTGCCATACTGTAGCTTTTAATGAATTGGGGTTCAGTACAGCTAGCCAGGGATTCAATGTTAATAGGAAGACGATCCTCGTTAAAAATTCATTGAGCCATTATGTGAAGAGAATGTTATCTTCATTGGTATTATATTGCCGAGGTTGACAAAACAATGTCGCATTATATGATTTACTTATTCAAAGCGCAGGCGCAGATAGAAAACTTAATCCACTGATGTCGACGGTGAAATCTCCCCAAAATCCTTTCTCATTTGCAGAAAAGACTAAACTAATAGATTTGGGCGTGGTGTCTTAATTGCAGTTGAAAATTGTTGGGTCATCAGGGCTGACGTAATTTCGGGTAATGGTTTGGAAAGCGGTAGGTGGTCAATTAAAATTCCTCAATCCGAAAATTATTATTATGATGCTCTTAAGCTGGCATTTGTAATATCCACAGCTGGTAGTGGCTTCGTTGTTGAATCTATCTCAAGTATTCTAGTTTTTCTATGTCTATTTGTCACAAGTATACTATTCTTTCTCTTAAGTTGTTCAATTAAAAGTCCTCAATCCAAAGGAATGTATGTATGTGCATTTTACAGACCGCCAGTTGACAGAGACAACTCAATACTAGAAATCGATCCGCAAATCAAAGGTTTATCTCAACACAATGATCACGACGTTATAATCGGTGATTTCTACGTCCCATCTATTGACTGGAGCACATGAAGGCACAGTTTTAAAAGTGGTGGTAAAGACAAAGACATCTGCGAATCGCCATTGAATTCTTTTACGTCGAACTCTGAATAAACTTGTCTCTTCCCCTAATGGGCGTGATAATATTCTTGATTTGTTAGCAACGAATATTTCTGAACAATTCAACTATTGAAACTAAAAAAGAAGTTAGGAATGCAATTTATTTTATGTATAACGAAATATGTTTAATAATAGGTGGTTCCCTCAGGACGAGGCTCACCCATTGCACTCTGGGTAGGCTGACCCCTGCGATTGCCCCAAATGTGGGTAACTCGGGCGTGTAATTTGTGGTAGTAGGGACTGCGTTCGCACCGTCCCTCAATTAACTCTTCCACTGGTATTCAATGCCTCTAAGTTTGCATTTGGTATGTCCAAAGCTGGCAATTACGTCATTGTTGAATCTGTGATGAGTTTATTGCTATTCTATTTTTTTGGTTGTTCCTCTCTTAAATTCTTTTCTGCACACGTCATAATATCCTTTATAAGCCACAATCAGGACAATTATTATTATTAATATCCTATTTATTATTAACCATTGTTGTTCGTTTTTATATTTTCTCTAGACTCTGCATTGAATGCAGTTCACGAAGTGGGAGCTTTGAGCACAATTTCCTCCTTCAAGCGGCCATTGATGATGCCAGAAGGAACTTCAATGAGATTGTGGTCGCCTGGCTGGACCTTGCCGATGCCTTTGGCTCCGGCCCCCACCCTCACATCCTCCGCACCCTAAGGACAATGGATATGCCGGAGTCGATGACACAGACACTACTCTGTGCTGACTCCGCATCCAGAAGGGCAGGGCCCGCGGGCTAAGAAGACGAATGTGCTCGGCGGCCGTGAGGATCACAACTGTTATCTACAGAAAACACTTGAAATTGAGGGACCGGTAGAGCCCTCCAGTGTATGAGTGTTGTGTTTAGTGTTCTGTGTTTTGTTGCTTACTTACGAACTGGTAGGGTCTATATCCTATCGCCCTGTGGGATGAATAACTCCATCCGGAGAAAATGTAATTTATTTTATGTATAACGAAATATGTTTAATAAAAGGCGGTTCCCTCAGGACGAGGCTTACCCATTGCACTCTGGGTAGGCTGACCCCTGTGATTGCCCCAAATGTGGGTAACTCGGGTGCGTAATTTTTGGTAGTAGGGACTGCGTTCGCGCCGTCCCTTAAATAACTCTTCCACTGGTATTCGATGCTTCTAAGTTGGCATTTGGTATATTCAAAGCTGGCAATGGTGTCATTGTTGAATCTGTGATGAGTTTATTGCTATTCTATTTCTTTGGTTGTTCCTCTCTTAAATTCTTTTGTGCACACGTTGTAATATCCTTTATAAGCCACAATCAGGACAATTATTGTTATTATTAATATCTATTTATTATTAACCATTGTCATTCGTTTTTATATTTTCCCTAGGCTCTGCTCAAAATGCAGTTCACGAATTGCCATGTTAAAATTCTCGAGGTCTACTCAAATTGGGAAAATATTCATTGGATTGAACTCCTGCAATTGCGCAACAGTTTTTCTAAGAGCAGGGCAACATGAAATAGTAATTGGAGCATTTTAGGTGTAAGAGCTACGGTACTACTATTTTTATCTTTGCGCTGTAGTAAACCACATTCAACATACCGGATCTGGTAAACAACACGTAGGAAGGAATGTTGTTCCTGATAGGGAAACCGTTGAAAGTAACCTCCCATTTGATTTCCTATCGGTGGATTTCACCTTCCCCATTATTCTCCTCAAACACGACCTACTAAAAGCCTCCTATCTATGCCTATCATCCTGCTTCAATGACCATATTTTCTTAACGTAGATAACTACACACAATACCAAGCTTTTTCTAATATGTTTCAAAAACCATTGTACAAAGTCGGTGACGTCAATTCTTTCCTCCTTGTGAAAGCTTCTCCTCCCAGCGCATTTCTTCTTCTGATGTCTCAGGTTGGTTATTGTGGGTATTAAACTTTAACCATAGGCATTAATAACTTTTCTTAATGTGAAGAATATTAGCCTTTCTTACAAGTATCTAACATAGGAGAAATATTCTTAAAATGTTAAATGCACGCATTCAATTTCAAAACTTCAAGGGCATGAGTACGAGGGAGTTGTCATAGGTAAGGGTTGTGGACCGGCATTGGTAAATTTCCAGGCTATTGGCCTCTGGATGTAGTGTTATATCCATAATCCTGAGGAAAAGGCAGATTTAGCATAAGATCTACATTCTATTCAACGCTGGAGCGACACTTGGCAATTAGAATTAAACCTAAAAAGGTGAGTAGTGATGATTCTTTTGGGGTAAGAGTAGTTTCCTCTTGAACGTTAAATATATCTGGAATACCTTTGCCTCGATTAGTAGTCTACGCTACTTCGGTACACCTAGGAGTTCACCTCAATCACAACCTATCCACAAATGTGTAGAACAGATGGATTTAAGATGTCATTTTTCCCACGAATGACAAGGGGGCCTGAATATTGTTTTATGTAAATGTCATTTTACCTTTGATTATATTGCCTGATTATCTATTTAATACCTTGATAGAGTAGTAGTTAATCCAATCTGTTTGGAAAGGAAAATATAGGGCACATTCTTTTTCAGACACAGATGGAGATCCCAGGAAATTAATTTAAAAAAGTGAAGTTTTAATGATATATATACTATATATGGTGGCTCATTAAAATTTCGCTCAAAGCAATTTTTCCATTCTGCGGGGAAAAGTAGATCATTGAAACCAACAGTTTTAATTAAAGGAGTTCCCTGACAGCCATAGTCCTTCAAAGACCTTGGATCATTGGAAAAGAATAAGAAATTAACCTAGAAAATAGTGACTTACAATTTAAAATACCTATTCAAAGTATGTAATGTATATCATTTCACAGATTGGCGGAGGCTAGGAAGGATGTCAGAGGAAAAGTGGGATCAAGCTATTCCAGTGAATTATTTTCTAATGCTGAAAGTATTCATACCTATTCCATTAATGTTCCATATTGAGGCAACCGTGTGGATACCTAGTTTTACTCATTCCTCTCGATAAATTTCCTCCATTTTAACGTTGAAACACATGGGTGATTATAGCATACCTGTTACTAGCTGTGCCCATCCTGAATCTCCATCCGCCACCTGCATATGAGCTGTCTGAGACAAATTCCTCTCTTAGAACTGCTTGATATTAGTCCATAAAACTATTCCTCCCATGTTTTTTAAACCTTATTTTAGTTTCGGGGATGCTATCTTCCCCCACTAGCCGTAGTGGACTGCATTCCCTATTGCCCTTTCCACTCGTATCCCTTCATCTTGCGTGTGCCTTGACCTATGATGCACAAGGTGTGTTCAATAAGTAGGGTGCCTTTTCAAATTTTACTGGCAACATATGTTCCATTTTTGATTTTTTTGTTTTGTTTTATGGATACACCTGTCCCAAATATTTGTTTTCAGCAATATAGTGTATTTAGTTGGTTATTGACGGATACAAATGTTAGGCATGTTTTGGTGTGCTCTGTGATTTTCTGCTATAAAAAAATGGATCAAAGAATTTACATCAAATTTTGTGTAAAAGATTGTATTAAGTGCTTTGAAACTCTTGAAATGTTGACAGTGGCATACGGTGAGTCTGCTCTGAGTAAAAAAACTGTGAATGTGGGACAAGCATTCCAACATGGCCATGAATCTCTGGGCACCCCAGCACGTAAACAACAGATAAAAGATGTTGGAGCAGTGAAGAAAATTGTTTTGAAAAAACATCAAATCGCTTAAATCACAAATTAGAGAAGTTGGTGAGGATATTGGCATATCAGTTGGCAAGTGCCTCACTATTTTTTGGATGTTTTGGGCATGAAACGTGTGTCAGGGAAGTTGGTTCCAAAACTGATTAATTTTGACCAGAAGAATCATCGCACGAGCATCATTCAGGAGCTGTTGAATGGCGTCAGTGATGATCCTGATTTGCTCAAAAGGATCATAATTGGTGACAAATCATGGGTGTATGAATATGACGTTGAAACCAAAGCCCAATTGTCCGAAAAGAAGAACCCAGGAGAAGCAAAACCACATAAAAAGCACGCCAACTTTGATCACATGATAAGGTTTAGCTTACTGTTTTCTTTGATTGCTATGACGTAGTGCATCAAGAGTTCTTACCACAAGGTTTTATGGTCAACAAGGAATATTACCTTGAAGTTATGTGCTGTTTGCTAGAAGAAATACAGAAAAAACGTCCGAAATTGTGGAAAAACAATGGATGGCATTTTCCATCTCGGTAATGCACGTGCTCACTCATTGTTGCTTGTGAGAGATTTTTTGGCCAAAAACCACTCCACAATCATGCCTCGGCCACTTTATTCACCAGAAATGGCCCCCTGTATCGTTTTCCTCTTCCCAAACTGATGAGACCTGTGAAAGGACTGAGATTAGTGACGATTGAGAAGACTGCATCGCTGGAAGAGCTCAAGGCTTTACCAAAATGTGCTTCTTGAAATTGCTCCGAGGTTTGGAAAAAGTGTTGGCACAAGTGTATTACATCTGGGGGGATTAGTTTCAAGGGGATAACTGGAATACTGAAGAATAAATAAGTATTATTTCATTAAAATTTAAAGTCTCCTTACTTTTTGAACACACATCGTGTATCTCGTATTCTATTTCTTTGTCTAACCATGGCCTAAGTTCTTTATGGTACAGTTCTTCAATATTTTCCTTTCATCTCCATTGGATATTCTCCGGTTCAACGTGTAATTTTCCCGCTATATTTTTGGTTGTTGGTATGGATTTCCCTGCGAACTTCATTGCAGTGCTTACACCATCCTGTATAATGCACCCATGTCATGCTTGTCTTGTGAACTTATATGTTAGTACTTTCAGGGGAGCCAAATAGTCTTGAATTCAAATCGAATAATATATAATAATATACGAATCATAATTATAATCTAAAATCCATGAGGTATTAAACTTGCTAAAAAAATAAGTTTTTATGTTCGTCATTAAATTTGAAGAATGTGTTCATATAAATGATCTGTGCTGAGTTCATATACGTACGTGTAAGAAAAAGATTCATCTTCTTAGGGTTCATATAAATACAATTTTATGTCCATCCTGTGAAAGTGCGAATGCGACACGTTCACAATAAACATATGGTTGTTTTTCTTTTCATCATGTTCGCCATATAAATGTAATGTGTTAATCATGTATAAATATTACCTTTACTAAATATTTAACTCACTTAGTTTTTATTTCCATTACATGTTCGCTGTATAAATTAATCTCAGTAAGTTTGATTTTTCATTGTAATTTTATTCATGTTCGATGCATTCAAGGATGTGGCAACTATGACATAAAGCTGCACATCTGTGGCCACCACCGTCGTGAGAAGCCTGCGTATTTGAGACCCAAAGAACTATCCCCGTGGGAATCCTTTGTATTTGAGACCCGAAGAAGGATGCCATCCTCTGGTCCTTGGATATGCCACGATGATACTGGGTCACCATGCAGTCAGTGATGTGATCCAGTGCCTTCTCCCCTATTTTCCATATCTCTTCATCTGTAAGCTCTATTATATCCCCCTTGTCATAGTGTATAAATGGTTTTGCTATTGTGAACAAATTGCCCCGAGATGGTATGGCACCCTCCTCCCTCTAAATAATTGTGACTCCCAAAATTATGTGTATCAACATTTTTTGTATGCATAATATTTTTGCTCCTGTGATAAGAAATTGAATATGTATAGACATAACCCTAAAAACAGAGTAAAAGAGCTTTAAATGTAATACAAAGTCCCTTCACCAGTATGGTTACTGAAACAATTTCCCAAACTACGCCGATGAGTGGCCTTTTGTCGGCATAAAGGGTTGTATGTTTAATGTATTTATATAATGTACCTGGCATAGCGGCTACCAAAGTGAAGTGAATGTAGTGATGCATGATAGTAGTACGCTAGTGAATTGATGTTGAGTTGAGATTGATGATCATGTGCCTGTTGTCATGTGTGCGTTATTCTACGAGTGCTGAAGAGTGAAATCCCACCTTGTGATCGCCCTCCCGCAGGTCTACTCATGGTCAAGTCCTAACAGAGGCAACTACCATGTGGCCCTTGCATCTTATCTCGAAGACCCCGCGGTTGCAGTGTTCGGGCATACTGCGCCTCGAGGGTAAAGGCACACCAACGGAGTGGGCTACAGAAACTGTTAGCCCTGCATCACCAGGTAAGGATGCTATTTCTCCGTGCCTGTTTTCACTACCTATCCACCCTCAGCCATGACTGTTTACTGAGGTGACACAAGAAGCTTACTCCTACTTACTGAGGTGACACAAGAAGCCCCACCCGAAGATACCTGCCTTCACGTACCAGTCACGATGCACCAGCTGTGGCACGTAACGCGCCATCTGGGTCTGAGGTACCCCCAACAGTCCATATGATAGGCACAGGGTACGACCACTGAATGGGGGCTTGGGAGAAGTATCCAGTAGATGGTGGTGTTGAAGGCAGAATATGAGCATTACAGGAAGACATGGGGAGGGCCCCACTCAAGAGCTCTCCCCGGAAGAGGGAATGCATAGCTATGCAAGGCCTATCACAGATGGACACTATAGACCACCAATAACAGTCTGTTATCAGCATTGGCCCCACAGATATACACACCTGCACAATCAAGGTCCCCGACAGCAGGAACCCCAACAGCAGCTTCATAGACAGGCCAGCAGGCCACTCCATTCGATGCTCTCACTCATGGCCACCACTCCGCCTACCAAGACTTCCAGATCAGACCCAGCCCCATCACTTCCATGAACACCAATCTCCTAGCCTTGATCCCCTATACCACGAACACGGTTACTACTCGGTGGTCCAGCAACCAAGAACCACAGGCTACAGGGAATGACCGTGTGGGGTCTGAATCCAATGTGGAATCCTATAGCCCTGGTGCCTCCTCAGTATTTAAAACAGCTCCCTGAACAGCCTCACCCGATGTGGTCGTACCAGGGCTGAGGCTTCCCACGAGGGCCGCCTCCTCTGCTCCTGTACTAATCGCCTCGCAGGACCGAGGGGAACAACCATCGTACCCACCAGCTCCAAAGGACAGGAGGGAGTGGAGCAGATCACCTGCAGAGGTTAACCTGCCCACTCTTGACGTGGTGCCCCAGGCAAGAAGGCTTCAGGAAATGCTTCCACGCCCCTCGTCAGAATTCCCTATCGAGAGGCAGATGGAATGGTTTCATTTAATAGGGATCCTGGAGGATGGGGATGACAAAACCTTGGAGGATATCATGAGGGACATGGTAGAGCACACCATCCCTGGCACTCTGCAATGAGGCCGCAGGTCTACCGACCAGTTGACATGATCGACAAGGGATAGTGTAATTCCAATTTAAAGTGTAAAGGGCTGCAGCCCTTCAATGCATAATATCATCTTCGTTCCCAAGGTGCGACGTGCCATCCGATGTGGTCACCAACTTTCTGTTGAAAGCAAAAATGAGCCTGGACAACTACTCACCCACAGCAGTGATTGCGGATGTGTGCTTTAGCCAGCAGCCTTGGGAGGCGGTGACATTTACTTGACCTGTCACTCTACGGAGGTCTGGAGATGTCTGCTGGTGGCTAAGAAAACTGCTCCTGGCTATGGTGGGGTTGACTAAAGTGACTGGTGGACTCAGATGGGAGAGAACTGGCAATGGTGTCCGACCGTTGCTTGTGCACCGGGAGAACTCAGAAGGCCTGAAAGTCCTCGCGCATGGTACTCCTCCTCAAGGGGGGGAGGTGAATGTCATACCTTACCTCAGTGGAAGTTGGAGGCCCATAGCCCTGCTTCCCACTAGGGTCAAGGGTTTTACAGGGATTTAAGCAGACATGATGTTCAGTTACAAGTTGAAAAGCCAGCAAATATTGTTCCCCATCCAGAAGGGCTTCATCCTGGTGAGAGAAGGGTGCTTTGAGCACATTTTATTCCTGAAAGTGGCATCAAAGATGTCTGGAGGAACAACAAGGAGATTGCAGTTGCCTGGCTGGACCTCGCTAACGCTTTTGGTTCCATCCCCCACTCACATATCCTCCGCATCCTGAGGGGAATGGATATGCTGAAGTTGATGATGCAGCTCATTTCCTTGCTTTGTACCGGGACGACCACCATCACAGACCTAAGTTTGGAGAACATGGATCCCATTGCTATCATTTCTGTGTGAGGCAGGGTGACCTACTGTACCCACTGCTCTTCAATAGAGCCGCTAATCCGGGCGATATTAAACACTCGGGGCACCACGGCATACTGTTTTGGGCCACAATGTGTGTTAGCCTTATGTCGATGACCTGGTTGTCATTGACAGAAGCACGGGCATGCTTTGGAGTATCCTTCATGTGGCCGGCAGAGCAGCTGACTGGTGCGGGCTCTAGTTCAAGTCGAGGAAGTTGGCAACTCTCCACCTGGACTTACGGGAAGGTCATCAAAAGGTGCAAGCAACTACCTTTAGAATACAGGGTGGCGAAATGAGAGCTGTAAAAGAAGGGCTCCCCTGTGAGATTCAAGACGTGTACATCACCCACCACGTAGAAGGGCTTACGGCGGACCTAGCGAGCTTGAACGCCAGCAACCTTCTCCAGTGGCAAAACTTAGATGCTCTTCTGACATTCTTTCTAACGACGATGTCCTTCCCGCTAAGAGTGGCACCGGTCACACTCATAAAGACCTCAAAAAAGCTGATGGGGCTATCCAGAAGGCGGCGAGGTCGTGGCTCTTCCTCCCAGTAAGGGCCCGTAAGGAGATTGTTTACCTGCCATGTCAAACTGGGGGTGGAAGCAACATGCCGGTCCAACACAAAGCCAGCATTCAAGCTATTGTGTAGGTATACAGAATGCTCACTTGCAGAGACACGACCATTCGAGACGAGACAAATTTATGTGTAATTCGTGTAGCCTTACGTAGTGCATAGCTTTGTTGTTAATACTTCAGTGATTGACTGTATCTAGTGTAGCTACCCTAGTGTAGGGTGCAGTCTTCAGTGTAATGTAGAGTATACTAAGTGCCTATTAATGTTGTGTCTGCAGGGCACAGTGTAGCCAGCCTCATGGTGCAACATGTTGCATGTACTTAGTGTAATGTAATGTGGTGAGTGGCCCAATGTATAGTACAGTGTAGTGTGCAATGCAGTGAATGATATGTCTCGCACCTCTTTCACTAGAACAATGGCCTGTGTATACTCTTCTTTTTCATGCCATTTGTCCTTGTCTCATTTTTTGCTTTCATTAAAATTTATTCATGCATTTGCCCGCACTTCATGTACTCTTTTGTCATCAACGTTTTTGTTTCATCTTTGGAATCATTAACAGCCCCTGAGACTTTTATCCTTAGGTTCTTTTACAGATCCAGCCTCAGGACAAGTCGGCAGGATCCATCTGTAGTGCTGCTTGTGATGACCTGTAGTGATAAAGTGAAGTGCAGTGCGGTGGGGGGAGTGCTAAGAGGGTCATACTTGAATGGTCTTTTTGAATGATGATAAACATTCTTGAACCCTGAAATGATATTTTAAAAACTTCTTTGCCCTGCGCAGACCTGACAGGCTGCTGAGATGGGCACTGGCACTAAGGCCAGATTATCTACACCTGGTGAACTCTGGCACTAACTTTGCTTAAAGGTGAAAAGTCTCCCTCTTTTTCTGGATTATTTTTACCTTCTCCAAAGAGCTGTAGTTTATAAATGGCAACTCCCCAAAATGGTGATGCATGAAATTTGTGTGTATTACTGAATATATAATTTTTGCTTAAGTGAAAAGCGACAGAACATTATAGACATTCCAAAAGAATACTGATATTATCACGCAAGTTCTGGAGCCTCTTATCATCATCATCGAAGCTGTGATTTAGTTTTCTCCCCAATATGTTGTTTTGGCCCCATTATTGTGTTCAGAGCACTCTGCAATCTGGCCTTAGGTATTCCGGCCATTATTTTGTAATATGCATTCAGCTTAGTTGTCGGTCTGTAGAGATGATCTTGGGATTAATTTTTTTTGAGGTCGAGAACAATTTTTCCCTCCCGTTGCAAGGTGGTTAGGTATCCTCTCAAAAATGTGAATGAAGGAGGGGATAATTAGCACTTTCAATTGTCCCCAGTGTGCGGGGACAATTGAAAGTGTTATTTTGTCACTTCTCTTTTGGTAACACCCTGCTTCCTCTCATACCTCCTTTTGTTACAGCCTCGCCTATCTTTCTTGCTATCTCCTTTGTTATTTGCAGTGTGGTGGATTCCCTTATTTTCTTCCTGGCCCTCTTAGGGGGAATTGGGGCCTCACGTTATAAGGGTAATGTTTTCCCCTGCCCCATCTTACAATAACACCAAACCTCATCATTCTCTTCCTCCTGGAGGAAGAGAATGACGAGCTTTAGTTTGTGAAAAAGGGGGTAAATTCTGCATATCCTCCTAATCCTGCGGGCATTTGGCATACCTATTATGATTTTATTCAATTTTGCCATTATTACATATTTGGTGACAGAAATGGGATTTATTTCGGTTATACTAAAAGACAATACCATTGAACAGAATCGACCTGGGGACATGACATTTATCAAGCCGATACCTTAGTACCTCACAATTTCTCTTTCTTTTTGATTTTGAATATACTGTAGGATTCAAAACAATTAATTCTGCAGTTAATTTGGAAAAGTAGTAAATGAAATACAAACAAACAGGAGTTCTAATGAGAAAGTAGTTATTCTAATTATAAAGAACAGAATCGAAGTGGAGAACCCTTCGTTTATCTAGTCGACGCCATACTCCTGTAACCCCACCATCCTCAATTGGAGTTAAAACATTTAAACAGGGTTCTCTTTTTGATATTTAATGCATATCAAAAACTACCATTTCAGTTGTGTACTTTGAAAAGTAATAGATCAAATTAAAAAAAGGAAGAAAGATAACATTGATGAAAATCAAAACTGAGACATTCAAACACCAAGCAACCGTGTATCGCTGGACCCCCACCACCCCTGAATGGAGTTAAAAACTATTTACCGGTTTTTCATTTTGAAATAAATATTAAAAGCAATTATTTCAGTTGTTTCTTTTGAAAAGAATTTTATAAAATACACTAGGAAAGATGGAAGAGAATCGAAACAAACTTTCCTTTATCAAGCAGATGCTGTACCTCTGGAGTAGTGGAGTGGTTTTTTCTTTTTGAAATAAATGGCAATAAAAAAACTTATTTCAGTGGTTTCTTTTGAAAGTTATTAAATGAAATAATAAAGAGAAAAGGATTCCAGGCTTACTTACTTGATAAGGGGAGAAATCCGGGCTTGCTTAACCCTGCCCACCCCATTGTGGGCAAAATTTTTGGTATTGGGGGCGGCATTCACATTGCCCGCAACTGCTCAGATGCGAATTGAAATCCTATGTCTATTACCCATCATGAAGATGATGAGTAAGAGAGCATGGAGTGCTGCTGTTTAAGATTCTCTCTGGAATGATCACGTCCGCCAGGTTTGAAAGTGGTGGTGTGCAAGTATGGAGTTCCATTGCGTCTTGAGTCGGATCTTGCAATGAGTAAATAAGTAGGTACTTGGTTGCACAAGTAGTGCAGATCGAGCAAAATATGGCCGTAGTTATTTGCCAAATGGCTAATGTACATCGAGTGCTGCATTTGCTCACTTAGGAAGAAAAATTTATTCGAATGAATATTTCCAAAGCCCTGCTTGAGCAGTTTAAGTGAAGTGAGTCAACTGTGTTGTGTCGATTCCGACACAACACATTTGACTCACTATTAATGGTGAATGTTTTTAGGGATTGTCACAGAATTGTGTATTACTACAATAACTGGAGAGAATTATGTATTACTTGACTAGCTGAAAGCAGAAATTGCAAAAAGCCTCATTTGAAGAAGAAAGTTTTTGTCCATCAGGACAACTCACTTGTTCACCCTTTGGCGGTCGCCATGGCTACGATTTACAAATTGCTAATTTCGTTGACCACTAACCGCATTCACCAGATCTGGCTCCCGGTGAAATTTTCCTAACCTTCAAGTTTTGCTTTAAGGATATGAATTTTCATTTGAAGAGGGGGGGTTATTGCATATGTGAAAGCCTATGTTGTTAAGACATCGAATACTATTGGAAGAGGTTGAAAAAGTTCGAGTATTGCTGGAAAGAGTACATTGATTAAAAGGTGACTGTCGATAAGTAAAAGTATTGAAGAAAAAGGGTAATGTTTATTTGTTTGGGAAGAACACTTTATAATAAAAACTTTGTCGCAATTTTCCACATTTAAAACAATGACTATCATGGTTTTTGGATCAAACAAAGTTTGCCCATTTTCACAGATATGCCTAGCAATGTAAATTCTTCCTTTATAAGTTCACCTCGAATTGCTGGGAGGTAGCCAGGGTGAGAGAAGGTAAGTGGAATCAAATTGACTGAATATAGTGATTTGGGAATGATATACCGCATGTCACGAGGAGAAATATGTATAGATGTTCCTTGTCAGTTTCTCTCTTCATAGGGGAAAGGGTGGAGGACGACGATACAACTTGCTGGGCTGCCTGGGAAGTGCTTAGTTGGTCGGTCCAAGTAGGAGGGACATATGACAAGAAATTGCATAAGGTAACTGACAAAGAATTCTGCTAGGCTAAGAAGTTGACGAGTAGGGAATTGAGTGCAGGGATGGGGAGAAAGAGGCTCTTCTCTTCTTTAATATTCGACCATGATTCTGCAAGGTGAAGACATGTGGTCATTGAGGCAAGATAATAGACAGATTAGGGAATCTTGAAATGTGGGTGTGGAGAAGGATGGAAAAGGCGAATTGGTCGAAAGGAAAACAAATGAGGAGGTGCTAGGTATGGTAGGGGAGGAGGAAGGAAAAGTTGATGGAAAGTATATTGGTCGGGAATGGGATGTTTAAGGCTGTGATGGAGTAGACAACTTAGGCCAGCAAGGAAGGGGAAGGAATATGATAGTGTTGTTGGACAGAATAAGGTAGTATACGGAGATTAAGAGTGACGAATTTTAGTACTGGTTGTCTGATTCTTTTGTTTGGAGATGCAAGAGAATTATCAGTGTACAATTGTGTAGTCCTGTATCTATCTTAAACCTACCTTATTAGACACACTACAAAAAAATGGTATATATATATATATAAACCATCACCCTGATTACTGGTTTGTTAGGCTAGGATAGGTACACCTAATTCTAAGCCCAACCAGATGAGAAATTGACATATTGGGGTAAAAGGCCCAGTTCCCAAAACCATTTCTGCAGGCACTAATGTGGTGGATTAATTCTATGACTCATTATGGCATTATATCATTTGTAATTCTAATAATTTGTTCTCATTCAATAAATGCACCAAACATGAGTTCCCATAATATTTATTTTAAAATTTCAAAATTGAAGTTAGGCACAGGCCAACGTTTTTCCCAAAAATAAATTTTAATCTCAAATTTTTTAACAATGTGAAAAAACGATGATTTTTAGGCAGGGGTTTCAATAGAATGAATTGAATATTGAACAGCTGAACCTGGGCATATCTTGACCATGTTTATCTTGGCTCATACGTTGAAGACCAAAGACTTCATGGTATGCACTGACAATATATTTCCCCTTGTAAATTGAGATATTTTGCTGTCTTGTCTAATTTGGATTGAAAAAGGGTAATCTTTAGCAAAGGTTTGGAGCCCATAAAATTTTCATTAATGTTCCAAATGAGTTTTTCATTCCACACCCTCAATTTTTATCCTCCATTAATTACCCATCCACTATCCTACCATCTGCTATATTGCTTTCTGCCACATAAAATTTAAGGCAGTAACACCTTCATAAGATACTATATATCCACAAAGAACCGCTAAAATATTTAATCATAGTATAATAGCAAGGGAATATCAAGGAGGAAGGAATTGATGGCAGGGACCAGAGATGGAGGTTTCTCAAATTTTGAGCAAGGTTGTTAAGAAAAGGTACGCCTAACTTTTCATGTACAACATGTTTTGTGTGGTGGGGAAATGGAAAAAGTGATACAAATAATAAAGAAGATGTAATGAAGATGCTAACAAAAGATGTATGCTGAATCGAAGAGGGGTAGTGTTTGAGCGTCAGTGTGTGAGACGCAGGCAACACATCCCTGTGTCCATCCAAAACCTACTTCAACTGATAGGCTACCAATATTAATAATACAATGGCAGTAGCTCTATGATTCGCCATGGACTTCATTCTATGTTCACCATTTATTGTAAACCATTGAATTTGTAATACCGAAGGAACATAATTGAATACTGGAAAAAATTTCATACTTCAAGCAATACACTGAACAATTAAAATTTATTAATAACTACCTTCTAAAAAATGCATTTTGTGATAGTATCCATATATTTTTCCGTGCAATTAACTAGCCCTCAACCAACATGTGGATACCTAAACTACATTATTTTCAGTACTGTCTTATGAGCCACCTATCTTAAGCAATCACCTAACAGAACAAAACCTACCTTAAGTGGTAGATAACCAACGATAACAACTCTTTGTCAATATTACTCTCTATCCCCATAGAGACTTCCTCCATTAAAGCCAGGGCGCTAACCACTCTCCTAAAGAAAGATTAAATAAAAAGTTTTTGTTAATACAACAGCCCCACTGTAACACAAGGAAATCAAAATCAGGTGGTGAACTAAAAATCACATTATTGTCTAAAAATTATTTTTACCGAATTTTTACTTTGGTGTGAAAGGCCGTCGTTCATAACCATCCTTTCTGACAAGAAATCACAAAATGCATTTTTGCTAACCGAAAACATTCTGAAAAAACCCACTAGAACTTCTAAGTATGAATTTTTACACATATATGCTCAATACATTTTACCAACATTCACAGAGAAAGTTCGCAGTTGTAACTCTCAAACATTTTTATTGTAATGGCATGAACAAATGGTTGTTGGCAGTTAGAGAAATAACTATTATGAAACACAGGAACAACAGCGGGGAACAGTCAACATGAGGTGATATATAGAAGCATGACTTTTGAGGCAGGTGGATATTTATTTCATTGAAAATTATCAAGTGAAATACGAGTAGTAGACAATGAGCAAAAAAAATGATAAACACAACAAAGAATCTGCTCATTTTATGGTTGCACAAAAAGTGGAGAGACAAGGATATGAACAAGGTTTACAACCTAAAGGATTAAAAAAATATCTTCTCAATAATAAACCAGTGTAAACTCACATCAATTTATCACATAAATAATGTCATTATATTTGGTACAAAATGATACTAATAAAATGCATTCTCTATTTACTACTGAGGTTTAAAGCCGGAGAAAAATTTACAAAAATTGATTGATGATACAAAAGATCAAAGAGTTCTGTACACTAGAATGTTCTAAATTGACTAGATGAAAAAGTTTGAACCACAAACTTATAATATTAACACTGTTCATAACAAAGAATTGTATACAATTGGTATCAATTGCTTGAGCAGATGTGTGGGAACTCCAGGCATATTGATGTTTATTGCACTAACGTATTGTAACAATACTTCCCTCAACCAATCATCACTGCAGAGCATACCCACGTTAATAACACACCAAGGAACCCATCATATGAAAAACAAATATGCATGAATTATTTATGCCGTTAACATATAAAACAAGAAATGGATTCAATCAAGACACTGAGATATGTCCTCTCCAAACTGTAACAGTGGGTATCACTGTAATGCTTAAATATTGCAATTTTGGAAAGAGTAAAAACACTTAAATGTAAGAAAACATAGTTTTATGGCACATTTTCATAAGGGGAAGGAATCTTGTCATTCTGAAAAACCTACAAGAGTTAGGTAGCTTACCAGTTTCATAGCAAAAATACTTTGATTCAATTGAACAGACTATAGGAATACTGAAAATAAAAACTGAAAGCTTATCGTCATTAATGGATTAAAAATCAAGAAATGATTCAGCAAACTGACAGCTACATAAAACAATGACTGAAATCTTTGGGAAAAGAAATTCTTGTCCAACCATCATTTTTCCCTTGAATTTAGATAATTCAACAGGAATAAAAAAAGGCCAGGCATTGATGAAATTTGCTGTAAGCTTATGTAGAGAACCTCTGACATATTGGAGACTTCGGTAAACTCAAAGAGGATATACAAGACATGAAATAAGATCAGGTAAAAATGTTACTACAGATAATTTCATTTTACAGGTTACACACATTTGCTGTAATCAAAGTGCAGAGGAGGATGGAAGAAACTTATGGAGTAAACCCTTATAAAAACATTTGAAATCATGAGTGCACATCAAAGCAAGAAGATCTCTCTCTACTTATCAAATTCCTATATTTACAGTGGAAACTTGAGGATGAAATATCAACAAGGTGGAAAAATACCATAACCAAAATGAACATCCACAGCAGAACTGAACAAAATAGGATCTATTACCAGAATGTTCAGAGCTTGGTAGAAAATTCAACATTTGCTGAGGTGATTTCCAGTGAACCCTTACATTTTATGTTATTACTGGACTAAGGTGTTGGCTCTTTTGAGGAATCGGCATGGAATAATGAGTCTTTGGTACATTGGCCTGAACATTCAAGTAATATGGAGGCACCATTTCCTAGCAATGGAGGAAACATATTCCACTAAAAAAGGGTGCACTCATCAACTGCAAATTTCACTCCCACGAAAAATGAGATTGGTAAAACCAAGGTTCTACCATATGAAGTAAGAGGATTAAAGCAATATATGCTGGCAATTGATAATTGCCTATTATACAGTTACTAATGCATGTGGACCAAGATTGAAAATTGGTTCAAAATAATGTCAAATTCTGAAACGTTGTATGAAAACTGCACAGGGTGTGGCAACCTCCATTACTATGCAAATTGAATTGAAAAAAAGGAAGTTATGCAGCCGCACCCTGTACTAGACAAATTCCTGTGCATCAATTTAGCAATGGAAACAGCAATTCTTAATTCAAACTGAGTAGGTGCTACTTGTAAATGAATTCTTACATTATCTGTGGTATTAATCAATGGTAAATCTTTGATTTTACATGCAACGTAGAAGTTCAGAAATTGTTTACCATGAAGCCATCGGATAATAAAGAGATGTACCACTGACAAATATGGTAAGATTAAATCAACATCAATCAGTATGGTGACCAAGCAACAGAATCATCAACATAATACTCCGCAAGCCGCCGCAAGGGTGTGGTGGGGGTGTTAGTTCACCATCCTGACTTAGGCTAACAGAACTTGATACCTATGCAGAACATGGCCACAAAATACAACAGAATTATTAGTAACTGACCCCTGCTTCCAGTTCTTCTTATGGGCCCAAGCCAAGAAAGGTGAACTAATATGAAAAAGTAGACACCGTATGTGAATGAAGTAAAGATATGAAAGTTTTGTACGTAAATATAGAAATTCGGGTTTAAAATATGGCAGTTGAAAATCATTTCTTCAATGGTTAGTGTGTGTGTGTATAGAGATTGAAAATTTTGTTCAGCCCATGAATTTTCAGCACTGAACTATGTAACAACAAGACTGGCAATGATCAAGCAAAAGTCAACTGTCAATCGGGTCTATTATGAGTATTCAGAAAAATGAAATCAAACTTATTTCCCTCATTACAAGGGCTCTCCATTCATGTTTGGGGGGAACTGAATGGTTGCTGTACTGACACACAATAGGGCAGTATGCCTTGAGCTGCAGTGTTTGGAAGGCCGCATCACTTGTCTGTTTATGGTAGCGAGTCAAAATGAAAAATAAAATTGGAAATCCCACCAAAAGTAAAATCTGTTTAGTGATAAGGTTTTTACTGGCAAGAAACTTCAAAGCTGCTGACGCTCATTGCGAAATTTGTGCTGAGTACAGACTAAGTGACGAGTTAGTGCTGTGCATCAGTGGCGGTGTTAGTTTAAGAGTTTACAGACAAATGTCCATCATGATCAAGAACTGGCCATCAGTCACAAGGCTAGGCTGATCATTGTGGTCCTTGTCGTGAGCATTGGTGTGGCCAACTGAACTGCCTCACTGCACCTTCACTCATTATTCCTTCACCATACACTTCTCATGGTTGCCTATGAATTCCAATTAGCTTGTGACATTTTGCCGGTAAAAACCTAATGACAGGTTGCACTTCACATCTTGTGGGATTTTCTATTGCAGTGCACATTTTAACAATTTGCAGTGAGCAAAGTAGAAGAACCACAGTCGGCAAATTACCACTGCAGGATGGCTATTGAGTGTAGGGATCTTTAGATACCAAAATGGTGGCTCTATCCCTACCCACCATCACACTAGCCCGAAATGTAAATTACTTTCTTGGCAGCCCTCGTATAATTTTTTTATTTTACCGTGAAAATAAAATTCCAGTTATATGTGACTGAATGAATTTAGTCACTCAAATATACCATGGGAAGTTATTTAGTCTTATTTTTGTCACATGATTAACATTTTAGAAAAAGCCAGGACAGGGAATAATTTTATTGAATTGTCAACTTAATATTTATAATTTTTAGTTCAATAAGCAAGCATGTGTTATAATTATTATAAACCTATGCATATGTCCGCAATATTTTGATGAGTAATGACTGGAATAAAAATTGCCCAAATGCATAAATACCTTGGAACTACATGGGGATGGCATTTGCATAGGTTACCATTCTCGTATAATATCTGCATGCCAAAAATTTAATTTTATCAATTGTTTATCACTCATTTGTCATGCATACCTTGATATTTAGACAAAATAATTACTTTGCATGTTAATGAATGAGACAATTCTTCTATTTTAGTAAAATATAGTGGTGACCACATTAATAATTACACAATTCGATGAGAGCAACAATGAACTTTATTGAGTCTTCATGATCAGTTGAAAAAGACCATGCCAGGCACCTCTAAATTATGAGCAGTACTAATAAAATTCATTGCCTTACGTTCCTAATGGTGCTATGGATGATGCAGGCACAGCTAAGGCCTAAAATGTTCAGCATTAATTGGTAGTTTATTGCTGAGTTGCTGCCAAGTGTGCAACTAGCACACTTGGCAGCCTGATGGCACAACATACATGGTCCTAAACTACACAGTGTTCACTATAATTTGGCAGGTGCTAATCAAATGCTACACACAAGCATATCATACAATGAAGAGATGCATAAAAAAATACGTTAATGGCATAAGAGGCCAACTGTTAGTTGTTTAAATGATCCATTCATATTTGACTTGCATGTCAGGTGCAAAAATGAAACCTTTGGCACATTAGGCAAAGGGTAATTATGTGTTTCACGCACAGTTTCCCCTTCAATATCAAATAAAAGTGAAAGGAAATAGTGATATTAATGACTGGTAGCTTGAACAAGCTGAAATATATATTTCTGCCAACATCTCTAATTAAAAATTCTCATAAAAATTCCAATGCCTAGTGTCGTATTCATTGTTACTATGAAAGTAGACATTAGAGACAAATATGGCAAAGAAATGGCAAAACTTGGGTCATAAAGCCAAAGGTTATTTATGGCCAACATTGTGCTAGCACCGAGGGTTACTGTAGGGATAGCATACATCTGCTAGCACAGATTGAATGAATCAGAGAGAAGGCTAAGAAGAAATCTCGAAGACGTGGCAGCTTCCTGAATGATTGCTATCCCAGATTAATGAGATGAATATGGGTCACACTACTCTCAACAGATCTACCACGGAGTGCATTAAGGGTCCTTGACTTACAAAGTTATCCTACTAAATCTATTATTTTTTGAAAAGGAAAAAATGATGCAAAACAATGCACAAAGTGAAAATAAAATATTTACTTAATAACATATTTTTAACAACATTTAATGCAGCACAACTCTAAACTCTCACTTAATTTGAATACTGTTCTACTTAATTAGCTTTGATTAATGAGGTTTCACTCATTGTGAGTTCAGTCCTCCATTTTAGAGTCTTTGAAGTTAGGCAGAGACTGAACACGGTTAAGAGGCCAGTGATCATTTAGACACAGCACAATCCTACAATGCGGTGCGTTTGGGGATAAAATTAATTATTAACACTTGTGAAAAAATTGTAACTTGAATCCCATATTACATGTTTCCAAAAGGCAAAATGAGTTTAATTTTATGTTTAGTTTTTGTCCTGTCAAAGCCTACTTTGTGATGGTAGTACACGGAAGGAATTTAAAATGTAGCATTGGGCAGGTGACCAAGAATTGAAAGTCTAAAAATTTAATTAGATGATTTAAAATGTTATGATGACTTCAAATCTAACAAAATAAACAATGTATGCATGTAAATGCAACAATTCCAAAGTGTAAAAAATCATTAGCCTAGACTGAGTTCACCCGGATACTTCTGATGTCTGGAGGAGTGCTTTAGCCAATTCCGTTATGCAGCATCCTAATACACTCTGAAATTCTAGGGTCTTTAAAGGAACAGGATGTCATGATGAAATACCATACATACAGCGTCGTGTGCATTGTACCACAGTCCATGAGGCTAAAGCAAGCATTTAAACACACAGGTATTCCTCGGACAAAATTGAAATAAATGGAGGGAGATGCCGCTACAATAATTTTAATGGAATTTATTAAGTTATGTTTATCTTTAAATTGCTGCATTGTAATGCCATCACTGAATGACTCCGTTGAACTTACTGTTGTGGCATCTCCTACAGTTCCTATGAATGCGTGTATTTAGTTACAGACATTACAAGATTTTCTCCCTTCATCTATTTACATTCCATCACTTCTACTTTCAGAGGAATCTTTGGCCATAAGTTTAGCTAACATGAACCTCATGTGTCGTTTAAAAGGAAAAATAAAAAAAAACAAAATCACAGTTATGTTAAATTCATATGCATAGTCAGAAAGTTTTCCCATACATTTCTAAACTTTCACAAATTCTCCCTGCTAATAACCCTCTTGACAGTAGCAGCTATTTGAACATTGGATATCCCACCTATACCCCTCTGAAAACCACTGATTGAGAATAGGAAATATTAACAGCAGTCATTGAGGAAATGGGAAAAAATTCAGTTAAAGAATCTTAAGAAGAGAGGAAAGCTTACACGTGACTATGGTACTCTGAAATCCATGCATCAAAACCATAGAATGAACCAATTACAAGCAATTAACATCCCCCACCTCATTCCATAGAAGAAGAAATCCCCCACCTCATTCCATAATGGGCCGAGCATTACTGGGGCACCACACCTGACCGGAATACTTAAGTTCAACCTAACCCAACATGAAAAAGTAAATACCACAACTAAATAAAGCTGTTTTTACTGAAAAGTGCTGTTGATATTAAAAAAAACTGAGAATTGATTGATCTAATTCAAAACGTAAAGGTGAGGTCTGGCAACAGGTTTTACTATATATTATTAAGTTATACATATTTTACTATGACCTCAATTTTTCTTGAAAAATTAACATCTTCATCGGTTGGTTAGCTTGGCGTGGGACAGTAGGTGTTTGAAAATACTCTGGGAAGGTAGGTTCTAATGTAATCACTCAAATGCATCTGATGTGTGAGGACATGCGCTTATACATAAGTAATGCTGCAAATTGTCAGGAGAAAATACTTGTAAAAACAGGGACATTTGCATCCTGAGGTAAATTTGCCAACAGAACAGAGCCGAGAAATTTGAACCTAGGGTGAATGAAATTCCTTGTGCCAGATTTAAGGCAATAAATGCACTGCGCTTCGTTTTTCTCTTCATACAATATGATAGAGCATAATATTTAACTGGTCTGCATTTTTCTGCAACTTGCACACACTGCCAAGTTAGAATGAACAGGGAATAAGACAAGCATTCTATGAAGCTTACGAACTAACACACAGCACATAAACACGTATTTGAGTACATTTTCAATATGTATTAAAAACTTAGTAAACTGGAAGTGCAGTTTCAGTCTTTAATGCCTGCTTTGCAGCATCATTGTGTAAAGTGCAAAATTGCTTTGGAACGGGTCATGAATTATTAAAAATTCATGTAAAATACACTGCCAGAATACAAAAATTTGTGATATGATAAGGCATTGCAAGTAATAAGAAACAAATTTCTTCCACATGTGATCCCTCATGCTTAGCTCGAGGAGAAAATTACATCAATTTTCTCCTCTCTCTCTCCCTTCCTAAAAAAACAAAGCCATGGTGCACCTTCCTTCGGCACCTTGCTATCCAGTTATCAACTTTGTACAGGTTTCCCTCTTTACATGTGATCGCACCAGTGAATTTTTACTCTACAGTGATTGAAGATAGTGAAAATAGAAACTGTTTGTAATCTAATTGTACCACCTATGGTACAATTGACGAAGCAATTTTGTCTTGGTGCATTGTATGAGACATTTGAAGTGGAAGTGATTCACCACCTAACACACACACTGGGTGAAATTCAGTTCAAGGTTAGTTATTTATGATTATCAATTAAATTTACATGGTGAATTCTAGAAACCAATTGATCACATAATATAAGGGATACCATCATAAGAAAAAATTAAAATCTCACATATTAATAATGGTTCTTAGTCACAGCTTGCATTCTATTACATGTCTTTAACCCATGGCTAATGCCATAAAGTTCACAAGAGCCAAAACATTTTGAATGCTTTGTGAAAGCATTCATACTTGATTGAGCATTGATGGATGAATCTGACAGTTAAAGTTTTCATTAAGTAAGACTCTTGTGGCAAGGAAAAGGGATTCTCCTCTTGTGGATAAGGCCCATTGTACTATTAGAGATCATCACAATCATTAAAAAGTCTTAGTAGTACATATTACATTGTGTACATATGTACAAAATTTTGTGCATACTCAAATGGCTATTCTTACCATGTGTGCCCCTATGTGAATAGACAATTAAGCAGTACACAGATTCTTTTTCTATAGTGTAATAAGATAAAAACAATTATTTGACAGGAATGATTTCAACCAAAAGATTGGTAAATCAATTTCAATCGTATAACTGGATTATATCGTGATCCATATATCAAATTTTGAGACTGAATTCCAAAACTCTTACGGTGTAGGTATCTCAATTCAAGGCATTTTATTGCCAGAATGAACTATTTAATTCACAACCCATTGATTGAGATAAAACCATGCTTTACTGGAGGCTAACTTATTTTTATATGGGTAGTTATTACGGAATAGTGAGTTCTTCCTATCAACAGACAAGTGCTAGTACCTGAAGATGACACATGAGGTGAAACCTGTTGTGCTATAATAAAACTTTATTTTCTATTATTTTGTGAAATCTTTATGTTTTTACTCTACGTGCGATTCCACAAAATTGAGCCTTATACTATTGACTGAGAAAAAGTATAATCTGCCAGTTCAAGAATGACGGGGGATGAGCACAACTGAGAATCAATATGATATACAATTTGCGTATTGCAGTATATGAATTCCTATTGTAATACAGCAACTTCTGTTTGTATTAAATCATCATTATCAATTTTTAGAATCAGAACTTTGTGGCAAATCAGATTAAGATTAAATAACTGGCATAACTACCATTGAAATTGATGTATAAATACCAAATATTGCACACTTTTCTTTGACATATGATGATAATCTTTATTATTCCAAGAGGAAAGTTGTTACTCCAGGCAATTACGGTTTGCTCACAATTAAGACCATAAAAAGATACTTGGTTTTAGCCTTGACATACTCAGAAACTCATTAGATATTGTATTCCTAAGATCCAAGTGGCAAGAGGACATCTATAATGAAATAAGCAGAGCAAATACTAGGATGGTGTGAAAAAAAATGCTAGAGAATTCGGCTTTGTATACTTGATGATTCATTCTGGTAATAGCCTCCCATTTCATCCAAGTATAAAAAGCAGTGCTCAATTGGTTGCCTGGATGGCAGTCAGTCGCTTGAACAGGTCACTCAACCTAAACTGATTCTTCCTGTCTCCTCAACGAGGCATAAGATGCCTAACAGGTGGATACCTAGCATCTGAGATTCAAGCGAGTCTTTCCGTAGGATTTGCACACCACTTATAACATTACATTCACCAGTTTCCCTCTACGTGATTTATTTTCCAACACATGTACTCTAACTTCGATTACAAGTTATCACATTGATTTGTGGCAGGTAATTTGGTTTTAAAGTATGGCTACATATTTATATACTATATACTGTATTATGCAGCTCATTGTTTCCCTTATGTTATAGCAAGTGGCTTCAGGATTGAAGTTAATGCTGCTGGCAGAGACACTTAACAGCTAACATAGAACCAATTATATTGCTGAAGAACTGAGCAATCAATGTAAAACATCACCATCAGATGAAGATGATAGCACGTTTTTCTTAGATGAAAGCAAAAATGTTGTTTGTGTAGTCACCCAACAAAGAAGTTTTGTATCGAATTGCAGATGAGAAAAATACATAACTGCATATGGGAACAGAAAGTGTGCGAGTCAATTTGTAGTGAGGATGTACCATTACGTTGAGGACAAATGATGCCCTTCCATGTGACTTGAATGTCTGTAGGTTACAAAGTCTACATGTGATAATGAAATCATTGAGCATGAAATTTTGATATATTATCACATGCAAATGCAAAAAACATGTTACTATTGCATAGTTAAGACATGCTATCAAGAGTTCCCTATGCCCCATAAAAAATTTAAAGCTAAGCTTTACAGAACACGATGAGTTCTAACCTACAATCAACTCTATTATATAAAGGTTTAATTATCATGACAATGGTATTTTAAATTTAAAGAATCAGAAGGTTTCATGGGTTTATTTCCCATGAGTTTTTTCTTATTTTTTCCATTTCTAACATCAATTGAGTTTCATGAGAGATGTTAGAAATGACTCTAGTACTATTAACTCTTGGCAGAAGTTTCCATCAACATAGGAGCACATATGGTAAATTCAGATAAAGATCAAAGATTACGGTGAACTAAAGCAAGCTACATAAATATAATAGAAAGAGGGAAAAAATCTTCTCAAAGTTGAGTAACCAGTTGTAGAGTTTTAACTCAAATTTGGGGCGAATACAGAGGGGTTAACAAGGGTGGCTTGCACATAGCCATTCTAACCAAAAATTAAAAGGTGCACTACTTACTATTTGGACAAACAGTACCCTGCAAGCATCAAAGGCCAGAATTTACAAGGTAGTCTCAAGGAGGAGAGTGCATTAACATAGCAGATACTGATTGGCTGAAAGGGAAAACCTTGATCGGTACATGACTTCCAAATGCTGAAATGATGTCAAACTTTGAGGGCATCAAAGCTCTGTTTTTGCAAAAATAGATACATGCTTGAGCTTTCCTAAGCAGGGTGCTGACCAAATAGGAATTATTTCCTACACCCTGTCATATCCCCCCAAAAAGGTTCATTCTTGATTGATTGGGATACACAGAGACATTTTTCAGGGTTATCTTTGAAAGTGGAAATAAGGGATGCAATAAAATTGTGATGCATTTTCCCTAATGGCAACACTCCAACTTAGAAATGCCACAAGCACAGCTCATCCAATTTTACAATCTTCCAAATAGAAAAATACTCTAGTTTTTCTATAAAATACCAATAATTTTTCAACAGAGATGGCTAAAATCACTTTTTTTGTGTTAATATGAAAAATTCGGATGAAAACAGCTATAGGTGTTTTATATAAACAGAACTTGGCTGCGATAGAAAACTATTCAGAAAAAGCTATATATCTATATTTATATATGAATATATATATATATTATATGATAAAAATTACTGACAGCATGAAAATATGACTTCAACAATCACATTTGTATATATTTACATATGAAATTAAAAGCTATTTCCATAAAATATCAATTGAGACAATGGAAATAAAATCCACATACCTATTTACAAAATACCTGTAAAGGAGAGTTGGCTAATACTATCTCAATGGAAAACATTAGGAATTTATAATTCAAGAATTAATGAAAAATTGCTTTTTGAAATTTATTTAATTAAAAAATTGAGCTATTTAAAAATCTTACTAAGCCATAATTTAATATTCCTTGAACTGTGATCTCTGTTGCTGACATTAAGAATGATCATTCTGATCATTTCATTACTGGAACAGTAGCTCATTGTCCAAAAAAATCTCACAAATTTATCAATTCTATGCGATGATACATGATTCAGCTTTTCTTTGCCTGGAAAATCCAGGGCATATTATTGCATATTTCAAATGATTTAATTATGAGGATCAAAAGTTAAAAGATTCATTTTGAGGTTCAGTTTTACAATATAATACACACTATTTCATAATTCTGCAGAGTGCAACTCAATCTCAATAAATAGTTAATTTTTTCACGAATAAATAAATATTAACAAAATACTTGGGTCAATTAAAATACTATGTAATCATTATAAATTTTATCAGGAGTATTAAAAATCATCACCTATCACTCCTTCACTATGACGTGAAAATACTGAGATTTAACCAAGGCCTGCTTCACAGTAGACATTTTTACTCATTACAAATTTTACAGAGACTTACTTTTCAATGATCAAAAGTATGAGAGCCTGCATGAACAAATCACACGTGCTAAAACATTTACACTTGACTCTGCATGTGTGTGTGAACCAACTTCCTTCTCTTCTTAGGAAAGGACCTCCTCTTCTGGACTTTCCATCGCCTCCCCCGTTCCATTCGAGGGCAAGTCCAATGGTTTCTTTCCTGAAGGTAACTGAACTGGGGTACTCAGAGGAGAGGCCAGAGACTGGACATGCTGGGCTGAGGATGCAGGGTTTGAGAGCGTGCACTTGTACACGAGTTGCGTGTACGGGCCGCCGTGGAGCAGGCACCCGAGCATCACCGTCATGTTGTCGCATCCAAGCCCTCCCATCTGGCAGTCGGGGGCCAGGCATCTTTTCATCAATTCCTCACATATGTCTTCTGGGTCCATTCCCACTGCGATTCGCAATCGAACAAAATCCACCACTTCCTGTTGTAAAAGATGTGACAGTGATTAAGCCATGCACTCTTTATTACTTCCTTTTCTCTACTCATATTGAAAGAAAACCTCAATTTTAAAGCCTAAGATTATAAGATGGTGATGTGCATTTGAAACATTGCATATCAGATTTAAAAATAATACACAAGCACCAAAACTCATGTCATTGGACCAGGATTTGAGTTCTCATTTCTAAAATGTTGCCTAAGTGACAACGGCATTGAACTCTTGTTCATCTAAGGGCCGGTATTATGATACTCTGTTAGGACCTTTAGTTAGGATATGGTTAAACACCCAGTTTATTTAGTTACAGGATTAAGCCTCTTAGGAATATACTGATAGCTTTCAAACAATATGGCTGTGTTCACTTAAAGGAAGTTTAATACAGTATAAAAAAATTCAATCAATCAAAGCTGTGGACACGATTGCCACTTAATATTTGATTTTTGCAATTAAAATCATAAACTTTGAACAAACATCTGATGATAATTGTAAAAATGCTGGTCAATTAGCTTGGTGAAATACTGAGTTGAATGCCTACCAATCTTTCTAAATTCACTTAGCCAGAATCCCGTTTCAGCCTTTCTGCTGCCATCGCATTACTTTAAATTATGCATTGAGAAAATTCAAAAATACTTGGGAATCTCTGTGTAGCTGTTGGCATGTCTCCCATCACATCTGGGCGAGTTTTACCATCAGCTAACTCAACACTGAAAGATGTAAGTGCTTTCTTGTTGCACAAGCTCCTATGTTACAAGGCCTTCTTTCTTTTTATGTCCAGTATTTCGTGCTTTCAGTAAATATTATTATAATTTAATTTGTAACTATACATTAATTGATGTTTTGAATTCGTTTTTAATGAATGGAATGGGTCGATGTATACATTTCAGGGGTGATTTTGTTTATTTTACCAATCCAGCAATGTTTCTACTTGTGCGAATAGTTTTTCAACGATAGCATTAATATATAAGTTCAGGGGTTTCACGCCATGTTTTTCCACCATTACGATAAAGCAGGTATTACTGAATATGTTCACCCAATGGTTAAGTGACAAAGATGTTTCTACTTCCATTGTTTAAGAATCTAATTATGTCTGATTGGATATTAAGTAGCCTCATAATAAGTATATGGCAATTATAACAATAATGACATATGTTTGTATAATAAGTGTCAGTAACAATTTTTTCCTGATGTGGGCATGAAGTGCTGAATTCAGACCATTGGTTAAGCGTGCGCATATTGATAGAAATGAGCTCTTATGGCTGGTAATATTGAATGAATGTAAAACTCCAATAGCTGTAAACAGTTTACCTTTCTGAGCAAAGTACAAATGAAATTAGTTGGCTAACGCCACAAGTCAAGAAGGGGTAAAAAAGGGTTTCTTGAGCTTGTATGCGCATGATCACAGACCGTTTCGACATTGATGAGAGTGCACACCATTATCACTGAATATTTGGCGATGCGAGCAATCAGCCCTGAACTTATCCCAAAGGTCTGGATTGAAGCCCCAAAAGCAGAGTCAAGTGTCTGCTTGTGAAGACCTTCTGCTACAGGATTGCGACAATTCCCCAACCCCCTCACAGTCCCGACTTGGCACCAGCAGACTATTTCCTATTTCCAAAAGTGAAATCCTCCCTCAAAGGATACCACCACGGTACCCTAATTGCCATAAAAGAAGCGTGTACGCATAACCTTGAGGATCTTTCGGAATCCGCCTATCAGGGAGCCTTCAAATCGTGGAAAAGCCACTGAAAAAAGTGGGCGGACTCTACTTTGAAGAAATTTGAGGCATTGTAGCAATATCTGAAATAAATCTGTTCTTCCAAAACTTTTCCAGATACGTTTTATGCAAACCATGTGATTTGACATAAGGTAAAGGTTGGTCTATAGTTATGGGCTCATGAAGTTGTGGAATTTCACAATAAAAAATATGGCAGTTCAGAGATATTAAATTTACTAAAAAGTGAATTAGCATTATCACCATGAATTATCATTATTATAAAAAATATTATTAATCTATTAGTGTTTTTACTTAATAATTTTTAGAAAAGTCTAATACTCTTGCTTTGCCATTTATTGGTCTTTAATTGTCTTCAATTAATTATTAAATCACCAAAATTAAACATTTATGTCAACAGTATGAAATAAAAAAATAAATAAATTGTACATTGCAGACATTTGGCTAAAAATATGAAATCCTACGGTTCCATATTCATCAGCTAATAATAGGTCATAATACAGTTACTTAAAATTAAAATTCAGTTAGCCACTCTGATAACTAGTAAACGGGGATGTTTAGCAATGAGTCATAATACTGACCCTAAATCAATGAACGAAAGAAGATATACATAATCAGAGACCATGGGCAATGGAAATTAAAACTAACTTTTTCACAATGGTTTTAAAAACAGCTTGATTGACATTGTTTTTCCTTTTGCAGATAGTTCATCATTTGAGTGCTCAAAGGCTGGTTCACACTAATTTTATGAACATGATCTATAAAACTGAAGAGCGTACATTAGCCCATAGATGGATAGGTGCATCCATCAAGTCATTAAGTTGTTCAGTCACGAGGGAGAGCCTTTAAGCCCCAAGTTATCTGCACATAAACTATTACGCCATCTAATCCAGTGCCAATAGTGATGAAAAAGTGCAAATTTAAACTATTCAGTCATTCAACATGGGAGTTATTGCTAATTGAATTGTTCAGAGATAAACCATATTTACAAGATGAGCAGCATAGAGACTTTAAAAAGGGCAAAGGATTATTAGACTGAAGTCATTTCTTGAACTCAATGGTGAATTGATGATTTAATTTTTGCTACTGTTCAGGTAAATTACTGGTGAAAGCATATCAACAAATGATTGTTTACATGCATTTGCATTACATATACAGTGGACTCTTTTGGCACAGTTTTGAAGGGATGTGGAATTCTAAACATACTAAATGTCCATACCAGTTTTGTTTTTTCATGGTAAGTTGCAATTGTAATGTGGTTAGCATTACTTAAGGGTACTTCAATTATGATGAAATGACATATTATTGTAAATAAAGTAAAGTAAATACTTCTTCAATACCTTCATTATTGATACTAAATAGCTTTGGAGCATGCATGCATGAATTCAATTTTTTATCAAGTCCTGCACAATAATTAACTGAGTCATGTAATAAATGATTTCATACACATTTATAAGAACTGAAATGTTAATCTGAACAATACCACATGCGTACGTCTCATAGGATAAAAAGGCACTCATACTGGTATACTCGAGGTATTATTAGTGCTCAGATCAGCAAGAAAACCATTTCAGAAAATCATTGACATAGATTTAAAAATATTGGCTGAACAGGATTTCCATCCACTTATCGAAGTACATTCTAGTCTAACATTATCTCTTAAGAATATAATTCTTCCCTGCTTGATAATCCAGCTTCTGTCACCTTTCTAATAACACAAAATAATTGTAGTCACGCTATTTTTATTATATGGCCATGAAAATTTGTGAAACAAGCATCCTTAAATGTATGCTCTTCCACTAACCTGGTGTGTTTTGTTATAATAACCCATTCTTTCGGAATGACCTCATTCGTTTTCTGTTCATCTGTTTCTAAGTCTCCCTTTCAATCCCTCGTCCCTCTCCGTGGGGGGAAATTCCTGCTACCTGCAATCGTTGGGTCACATTCCCTGCCTCTTAGAGTCTCCTCGGGGGGTAGAGTGTTTTGTGTTGCATGTTCATGTGGTGGTGGAGCTTCACATTCTTGCTTGTTGTGTCCTGGCTTGCGTGTTGTTGTGTCTTGTGCTTTCGTGCTGCATCCTGGGGTGCAGTTTTTTGTTGGTTTATGGTATATGCGTTTGCATGAGTGTTGGATGAAGGGATTTTTGCATGCGTGTGTGCGCTGCTGTGGGTGTAATTTTCCATGTTGTTGTTTTGCATGTGATATTGTTCCTTTTTACGGTTGGTGACCTAACACCCCCACCACACGCCCTTGTGGCGGCTTGCAGGGTATTATGTAGATGCAGATAAATGCATGTTGACATGACCAAGCAAAAATTAAAATTGGTTCTTATAAATGAACAAAGGATAAAATGTTTCCATTAGTTATTGATTCATTACAGGAACAGTTTTGATTTAATTCATCATCTTCAGGTAACGATGATGCATAAGTATTGCATTAACACTGGTCATGTCATGTTATACATCAACATCTAGTGGAAAAGTGTTATCCTATGTTTATCATTATGCTCAAATTCTACCACATCACACTTGAAACTATGCAATTTGTGGACAGTTTTATGTTCATGATTCCTTCTTAACTACAAACTAAACTAGTTTTTACAATTTTTTACTTCAATGAAATATTTCTTGAAGCAATTTTGATTTGAGAAAGTATATTTTATGCAAGTTTACCACTAATTTTTCCACTGGGTTATTGACTTCAGCAGCGACAAATTTAAATTTAGATCATTCATCAGACGTAGAAAAGAGGTAACTGAAATATATTCGCTGTAATTATTTACATGGTTTTTAACTGGGACTTGAGCAATTGACATGATGACAAGAAATACTTGCTACCACGGTACGTCCTGATGACAATTGTGTATACATACCTGTACAAGCAAAATGTCATACATGGATTCAAATTACGGGCTACAGTAAATCTCCCTTGGTATATTAAGCGAAGGGAAGCAATTAACAATCAATCTAGTATACACATTTATGCCTTTGTAAATTATAAAAGATTTTGCACCTGCATTATTATTTTAAAGTCACCATGAACCAGTCTAAATTAACTTGTTAAACCTTTTTTCACGACACTGTGGATTTATGTAGCAAATACACCAATTTATTAATAATTTCACCCTTTTGAATAACCCACAGTACATTTAAGTGCAGGGGCAGGCCTGATGGAAGTGGGACGCTACCTCTGCTGAAAGGTGACAAAAACTTAGTTGCTGTCTTGGCATGGTCACAACCAAAAACCATTCATACACACAATCCCCAAATGGACAAGAAATGTTTCTCAGCATTACCTTGGGTGAAATTTCCGAGTAATGAGAACAACAAATAAGAATAAAACCCTAATATTCTCTATACACTATATGCACTTAGCCCCATTTTCTGGCTGAGTGGAACGCATATTCAGGAAAAGTCATTCACCGTATTGTGCTTCATTATTTGCCCAAAAAAAAGTAATATTGACATAACTATTTCATGGGATGACTATAATAATTATTCCTCGACATGCACAAAATATCTTGATGCATATTCACTTCTATACAAAATGTGCAAATTTCCTTTTCATGTATGCATTTCACCCACCTTTGACCTCCTCATAAAGATTCTTTGACTAAGGAACATCATTGTTTTTGAGTCCCATCAAGCTGATTTATAATTAATATCAATGAAAATGAGTAAGCTGACAGTATCCATCAACTCCTGCAGATGAACACAGTTACAAGAGGGTATGGAAGTTAAATTGATGTAAATATAATGTGTGCCTACATCCTTATACCACGCATATTTACAATCTTTCTTCACTGAATCCTCGCAGAGATAAAATGTATATTTTAGGTTGCATATGCATGCTCAGAAGACTCCAGAAGAAAATTCATGAAAATTATTTATTTAATAAAAAATACTGTAAATTTTCGCGGATTGATTTACATCTGGGATAAATTTCTATTTGTGCAGATACATTAATGCATTTTTAACTTTCAAAATAAATGGCTGGTGAACCATGGTGTTACAAATTCTATGTGCCAGTGGTTGCTACGAAATATTACCAATGAATACTTACCCATACTGTCACCAAGCCTCACTAAATACCAACTTAATTATTCTAAGATGGGAGTGATGTTTGTGACGGTAATGCTAGGAACTGCAAGTGAAAAGAGCTTTAAGATTACGAAAAAGGACATGATCTCAGTATTAATGTAAGCTGCAATAGCAGTAGTTACAGCTGAAATGTTAAGCTGATCTACAAGAGCTGTCTTAATTCCTTATCATTTTCGTTCATAAACTTTCAAGTGGATTCCTTTATTTCATGTTTTTGAGTCAGAAAATATAATATCAATGAAATAATTCTAGGATATGTGACAATAGACTGACTTTCTACAGCTTAAGGTAACTTTGATGGGTTTACTGAAGATATGGGAATAGGAGAGAAGATAACTACACTTTATTCATTATAAATAAACCAGATACCACCACTTTGCACTGCGAATTGAAGAAGATTTAAAAGTTAACTTCCATGTAGTAACGGCACTAAGTACTTACCTCATTAGACATTACATCCCATATACCATCACATGCCAATAGAACAAACTCCCAGTCTGATGTCAACTCCCGAACTTCAATATCTGGGTACGCTGCAAGAATATTCATTCTATTACAACAATGAATCAGCATAATTGAGAAACTCATCACATAATAATATACATTGAGCCAATGTACTTATTCACAAGTTGTGTTGCTTTTGAAAAAGATACTTTACAATCAAAACCATTCTTTTAAGTACAGAAACAGCCAGTAACCCTTTAATGACACTGCAATGCAGGCTTGAAAATGAAAACAGATTAACCTATGTCTCATGCACATTTATGGATGAGACAAAAATGTCTGAGCACCCACATTTTTTTCTATCAGTAGGATCCCTTCCTGCAACCATTCATTAAACTCATCACCATTATATAAACACTCCCACTAAACTACGATCACCTTAGAAGCAAAATAGCAAAGCCTAGAGTTGAAAATGGCTTCAAAATACCATTCATAATTTGGAATAATATGCCAAAATAAAGATCTGTAATGCCACATATAAAATTAATATTGATGCATCCTTGGTTTCACTGAGGTACAGCATCACCTGGGAAAGTAATTACAGCCACACACGCATATTATTGCCTGCAGGGGTGGGTCATTAATTGGGAGAGAAGTGGCTTGAGGATTATAAGGTAGGGATTATAATGTCATCCTTGACAGCAGAACGTTACTGACCCACCACCCAAACCAATAATAAGTACAGTGGAACCTCATATGGCCAATCCAACCTTACAATGAGCGTAATTTATTTTGCAATCTTTCTTGTAAAGCAAAACACTAGTTTCGGGAAACAATTGTTTGCATATAAATTAATGTAAAATAAAATAATGCATTCCACATACAAAAAATGTTCTTATTTTTTTCTTTTAAAAACAAGGCTTATTCAAAGAAAATGAAAAAACGAGACATGCTCATAAAGTAAGGGCTGTTTGCTTATATTTAAATATTGGCGCTTCAGAACACAGTTGTACTCCTGCAGTGCCATCTACTGATTTATTGAGAAGCTGTAGCAGCATTTGTTTTGTTTCAGAAGTCATTTGCTTGTCCGTGCATGCAAACAACAATGCCCGCAACAATCCTTGATCCTGCCAGCTATGAAGTGCGATCTGTCATACGATTCTTGTATGAAAAAGAATTGTCGGCTGCTGAAATTCATTGGGAGTTATGCCTAGTCCATAGACCTTCAGTTATGAGTGAAGGAAAGGTTAGACAATGGTACTGGGATTTAAAAAATGGACGAACAAATGTCCATAACGAAGATCGAAGTGGCAAGCCCAGTCTTCTAACCGATGAAATTTGTTTCGCAAGTGGATCAAAAACTACGATGTGATCGTCGATTGTCTATTAATGGCCTGGCTGAACAATTTCCTCAACTTGGATGCACTAATGTCTACAATATTGTCACCTCGGATACCACAAATTGTGTGCAAGGTGGGTAACGAAAATGCTCACCGACCACCAAAAAGAGCAAAGAATGTCCAGTGGACGAAAGTTTTTGGCACGTTACCAACAAGATGGAGATGACTTGTTTTCTCGCATTGTTACTTGCACTTGAAACAGCGGCTTGGTGGACAACGTTTAGAAACCGAAGAGGAACTCAAGAACAACATTGTCAATTGGTTCAACTCTCAGGTGGCGAGCTTCTACGCAGAGTGGTTAAAGAAGCTGGTGCAGTGGTATGAAAAATGCTTAGAATTGAATGGCGATTATGTAGAGAAGTGAAGTAGGTTTGCAACTAACTAAAAGTGCCAATAAAATGTGTTTCATATCAGTATATATTTCCCTGGGAACAAACGGCCCGTACTTTATGAACATGCCTCTTGTATTGATCAGGATTTGGAACATGTTTTGTAAAAACAAAAAGGAATCAAAATAAATAGTTTAATAAATAATTTATGATACGTAACTAATTCCTTTTAACCAGAAAACTGCCTAGAGACATTTGTTTTTGCCAACACTCCAAAATTTTGTGAAAATGCAACTCAGAATTATCATCAAATAAATTTCTGGTGCACAGAGCCACTACCTTATTAGGGCAATGCTTCTCAATGTACGATGCGACAGTTTCCCATGACTTCAACATCACATTTATTCTTAATTAAAAATTGGTAATTTTTCACAAAATAAAATTTATTAATGAGACCCGTTTCAATGTAACTACATCATCGTCAGGTGAATCACGCCTCAAACATCTCTTTTTACACATTAATCCTGATCTTCTGGAGTTAAAACTTCTTGAACGCTTGCGGAGTTTCTGATTGGTACACAAGTATAGGCTTAATTTTCAAATCGCTGCTAGCAATAGCACTAAAGAGCAGTGCGAGATGGTCTTTCATTTGTTTGTGGTCAGGCAATGCATTATCCTTTGCTGCTATACAGGTTTGCTTTGACATCTTTTTCCAGAGGAGACCCATCTCGCCACAGTTAAAAACCTGCTGTAGCAGGTAACACTCAGAATCTAAAACCTTCTTGAAATCACCGCTGAAGTTCTCTGCAGCCTTTGAGTAGGAGCTTACTACTTCACCATGCCTCACAATGAAGTGGATGATGGTTCTTCAGCGAGACTTCTCGAATCATGCACGGCATCCCTCAAATACTCCTTCCGCCGTGGATGATCCTGATATCTTCTTAATGACGCTGGCAAAAATTACTTTACCCTTCTCAAAAATGATATTATTGTTGATTGGTGTAGCATTGCAGTTGCCTTTTGTTTATCCATACGAGAAGTAACCTTTCAACATGATTGAGAATAAGATTCTCCTGTCACTCTCTTTGAAGCATCTATCTCCTTAATCTTGTCCTTGCTCTCAAAGAAAATACAAATTGTTAATTTCTACCAATTGTTGATGCGCGTGTCAGATCAACCACGTTTACACCTTTTTCCTGATTTTCAATGATTTCACTTTTCATTTTTACTGCCTTTTTATTCTCTTACGGCTGTCTTCTGGCAGATTTTTCTTCAGGGACATTTTTCAAAAATATGCTCAAAATATTATTGCACAAAAAATCACACATAATATGTCTAAACAAAAGTTTGGAAAAGTGCGATTACTCATGACACTAAGGTGATGTCGGAATTAATGCAAAAGACAAACTGAAGAAATGGGTGAACAATCATTCCAGGGATTACAATGTAAATTCTTTGCCCGATGATGATGCACCTCAGTGAAACCTAATTTCAATTTTGTGCCATACGTGGAATTTTTTTTTTATCACAGAACTTCTTTGAAAGAAAATTATTTGATAACAAAAAATTTTCAAGTTATTCATCTTGAAAATACCACTTTGTGAACTCAAAGGGTGACAGTAATAAATGGTCTAAACAAAAGAAAATGCCCATCATCTCAGGGAATATCTCTTAAATCACTTCCACTCCATATGGTTTTTCATGCTGCAAGAATAAGCAGGCGAGGGTATATTAATAATTACCAGTAACTATTTGCTCTTCAGGCTTCTTTTTCTCATTTTTCTTGAACATGAAGTCACCAAGAGCTCTCGATAGAGCAAGATTACCATTTACTCGGTTGTATTCAACCCAACCACCTGCTGCCTGGATTCGCTTCATCTCAATGTCATTGCTGGGCTTGTGGTCCAAGGATAATACTTCTACTTTCCCTCCAATACTTGCAATGGCACGTGAATCACCAACATTACCCTGTAAGATGGCAATGAACAGAGAGAAAAGCTGGTGTCAGTTATAATGTAAATGAAGTCAATCAATGCCAACTCCTCTAATTATAAATATTAATGGAAGGGGAAAAATTCTTACGGGGTCTACAATTAAAATGACCTATGATAATTTATTAATTTTACAATCAATTTCATGGACGAGCAGAATGCACTAAAAACATTTATTATGTTAATATGCTCCAATTGCCCCATATTATGCCCCTGGAATTATGAGATTCAGCATGAGAGCTTTGTTGGCATTTGCATTACTGCTGAGGCAATCTTTGCCAATTATTTGTGCTTTGCTAATTACACCTTCAGTGATCCTCGTAGCATACCAAAGGAAGGTCCAGAATCCCAGAAAAGAGCATCAGGTGCCAGAGTTACCATACCTGATTGACAGACTCACACTCATAGGGAACAGCGCAATCAGAAAATTAAGTTTAAAAAGGTTGCGAAAGAAATGTAGGACAATAATAAAATTTCAATTCAGTACTTTTTCCTGCCTTGGTATTAAAACTTCCATTAAACACAAATTTAAGATGTGAAAGGAAAATTATGATCAAACTTGTTGACTAGTGACAAAGATGAGAAAATGGACAACGAATTTGCATTATACCTGTATATTTAAATAATGGAGATATACATTTCAGGCAGCTTTAAAAAACCTGTTCCCCTTGAACAATTGAGTGAATCTTAGAGAAGGCCTCCAATGCACCTCGAGTTTAGCTTTACTCTTGAGATTGTCAGAACAAGTAAGTGAGAAAACATAAACAATTAGAGAATTCATCACCAACTCATAGGGACTAAAGATTTTGCATCAATTTTTCACTACTTAAATAATGTCTCAACTATTTTAACATATTCTCAGACATTTTATGTTTTCTTCTTTAAATATCAAACTTTCTGACACTCCCCAGACACTGTGGAAGGTAGTTGGAGGCCTAAGTCAGAAATATTTAAATAGGCCTCATCACACTTAAATATGGCGAACATTGGGATAGCCTCAATTTTCTGAAACTGCTCTTTATACATCAATGAAGTTCTAACTTATACTGAATCATAAATAACCGCTAAAATGATGTCCAAATACTGGACAAAATTACTTACACAGAACAGCTTATTGTCTTTAATGATTACAATTACTGCAGTTGAACCTGCCAATTCATCTCCAAGAGATTCCTGCATTGACTGGTCAATTTCTAAAAATCCCTGGAAAGATATAAAGAAGGAGACAAATTTAGTATTTGAAAAGATGCACTCATATAATGGAGCTTTTCTTATGATTTACTGAAAATATTTACTCATAATTTCTCTGATTTAAAAAATATTTAAGGTGCCCAATAATTGCTTGTTGAACATACAGTCGCTCACATTGTTATCAGATTGTAGACTTACATTCTGGGAAAAGAAACAAGGTAGAAAATAAGCTAACTCATTGAATCAACAAAAAAATGCATGCCATGCGCTGCCAATAGAACGATCAGTTAAAACTTAACAAAAATGAGCGAGTATGAGATAACACATTGAGAGAGATAATTATAAATCTTAATTTAAGACTCAACCCACTCAAAAAAGTGTGAAGAGGTCAGTTTTCTGCACCTTGGTGGAATAATTATTTTGAAATACAGGAACAGCATAGCAATACCAGTGAAATGACATGAACATACCACAACAGGAAAAATGAGCATACTGACTCATTCACCCTGTCCATTTTCTTCGTAAAATACTAATAACATGAAGACCATAACTAACTTACAATAATTCACCTGATAGTTGGCATGTTGGACAAGAGTAGAGCTTACTATGTAATGACTGATATAATGTAAAATTGACATTCTCAAGGTTGGGTTAAGCAAGGGGTAATGCCTTCAATTAAACTTGGAACTCTCCAATGAATATTCGAGTGTATCCCACACAAGATACGAATTCAAATTCATTCCAAAGCTCTTGAAAAATTTTCTTCCAATAGTTTAATTCTATCATTAACCAATAATTCAGAGAATAAAGACAAAATCAGAGTAAACATACCACACTCCAAAAAGGTACTCCAGGTTTTCTTTAAGTTTTTTGTTGATTAATAAATGATTTTTATGATAATTAACATTCCAAATACAACTATGTCCCATCGACTACATGGTAAGGCCCAGAAGTACCCGGCCTGACCTAGAGACGGCGGCAGGTTTAAAACATATCACTGCATTAGAAAGTATGCAATTTATTTAGCATATATTTCAAGTTTGAAGCACCACGTTGTTTGGCATTTGTTTGGCGGCCATCAAGAGTGAATGTTTTCAGTAAATTTTTGAACATGGAGACAATTGGTCATCTTCATGTGATACAATACTTTTATTTGAAAGGCCTCAGCCCAACCAATATAAAAGCTGAACTGGATTCTACTCTGGGTGAGTCTGTTCCTTTGTTTACAGCAGTTAAATATTGGGCAGCAGAGTTTAAACGAGGTCGTACGAGCTGTAAAGATGAGCATTGCATTGGTCGACTTGATGAGGTGACCACTCCAGAAACGGTGAGGAATATCCACAAAATGATCCTGGATGATCGTTGGCTGAAAAAGCACGAGCTAGCGGACATAGTAGGCATTTCAAGTGTGGTGCATCACATATTAACTGACAATTTGGACATGAGAAAGCTGTGTGCCGCATTTGCTCACACTCGAGCAAAACCAGTGTCGTGAAGATGTTTCAATTGAGTGTTCAGCAAAGTTTCAAACCAACAAAGCAGAATTTTAGCGCCATTTCATAACCATGGATAGAACATGGGTCCATTACTTCACGCTCGAGACAAAAGAACAATCACAGCAATGGATTCAAAAGGGAGAACCGACTCCAAAGAGGGCGAAGACCGTTTCTTCTGCAGGAAAGGTCATGGTGCCAGTTTTCTGGGATGTGCGTGGGATAATATTCATTGACTATCTCGAAAAGGGAAAAACTATCAATGGCGAATATAATGCGAACTTATAGCAACGTTTGAGCGAAGAAATCAAGCAAAAGCAGCCACATTTGGCAGAGAAGAAAGTGTTGTCTCATCAAGACAATGCACCAGCCCACAAATCCGTTTTTGCAATGGCCAAAATTCATGAATTGAAGTTTGAATTGCTGCCTCGTGCCTCACCCTCTTCGCCAGATTTGGCCCCCTCCGATTATTTTGTTTTTGCAAACTTGAAAAAATGGCTCGGTGGTCCAAGATTTTCCAATCGTGAAAAAGTGATATTGGCAGTTAATGGCTATTTTGAGGAGAAAGACAGTTCTTATAAAAACGGCATCAAACTTACTGAACATTTCTGGGAAAAGTGTATAAAGCTGAAAGGAGATTACGTTGAAAAATTAATACATTTTCTTCCTAACTTTTGGTCGTTTCTTTTTCGGGTTGGGTACTTCTGGGATTACCCTCTTATGCTAATGTATTGTATTTCCACTTGCAGATTTCTGATACTATTGTGAAAGTTATTAATTACACAAAATAAACAAAGAGACAAGATGGCTGTTTCCTGTAATATCCTATACTGTTTTCTCTTTTATTTACAGTAACTGAACAATTTTCACATACACATCTTTGAGATTTAGCACACTAACGTTTACCCCTTCATATACATGCAGCCTGCCAAACAAAATATAACATTTCAAATGGATAATTCCATTAAGTGAAGTTGGTGATTTATTCTCTAAAGTGAAGTGAACCTCGTTGATAATGTCTCACATTACTTTGTATGCTTCTTCAACCAACATATTTAAATCTTGCGCTAAGTGAATCCTATAGGAGCAGGATTTAATAAGGATATGATAACTATTTGCTACCTTTGCTTCCATGTCTCGTCATCTTAGACATCAATGTGTAATTTTGAAGCAATTTCTTAAGGGCTAATGGGAGTTTAAAAAACAATTTTTCCTCTTCTTGAAATAACTTTTAAATGAGCCAAAACTTATTTAAACTGTTCCATAGATTCAGTATTCAAAGGAGTTGAGATGAATGTGATGGGTCAAGTTTCTAAAATTTCAAAAACCTGGAAGAAGCTTATGCTGAAAAATATGCTGGTTGCTATGAAAATGAAAAAGTTTAGAATATATTTGTGAGATAAGTTTAGACAAAGGCTAATTAAGATTAAAGACATATAGACACATAAAATAGAGCATCAGTTTCAAAGGGGCCGGATTGTGATACTTAAAACATGTCACCTTAATACATTATTTATGAAGAGTAATTAAAAGAAACAATATTTAAAGAAATCACATTGATGAGAATTCTGAAAATTAAATTTATTCTCACAAAAGATTTAATTTATTAAACTGTAATACATGTAAAGTTTCAATTTTTTATTTTCTTTTACTGCTTTTGGAAACAATCTTATGGGAAAATGAATGGTAGGCATGAGAGCATTATACTATTCTATTTAATTTATCCTTGAATACACATGTCTGATGATAAATTCATACATTTAACACTAAAAATGGATTTTCAGGAAATGGTCACGACATGCCCTTAAATCAAAATGCACTGAAACAAAAACTGAAGACAACAAACCTCAGGGCCATACGTAACAGGCTCCTTTGAGAAACCCATTTTTGTAGCTGTTGATTATTTCAACTGCAGCATGACAGCATAGTTTGCTTGCACACCTTATAAACAGAACTGCATTATTCTGTTACTAGTCATATAAACCAAAACAAAACAGCATGTTCATGGATGAAAACAATTTTGGCAAAAAAAGTAGTATTCAATATTTTAGATTAATAATGATACTAGTAATAAGCATATCAAAATGTATATCTGAAATGGAAAATGTTTTCTGTCACATCTATTGCAACACAAATTTCATAAAAATGAGTACACATAGTACCTGACAGTTAAATAATCATTAAAAAACTATGCACTAAAAACATTTAAAACATCTTATTATGATTTGATTTAATTGTTACCACAATTATGACACAATACCCAATTAATCCAGTAGACTCTGATTTCACATTATTTGAAATTATAAAAACCTTTAAAGTGTTGCAATGGCCATGCTCAAATTTTTAATTTAAAGTTAACTGTGCATCACAATTAGGTAGTACTCAAGAATTGTGTGTATAAGTAAATGAAAATATACATTAGCAAATAGTAATAGGAAGAAAGAAGTCTTGTACACCCAAATATTGGACATCTAATTAGAGAAAGAAGATAAAGAAGTATATACAATACATTCATTGCACGGGTAATAGAATTACATCTTATAAACTGAAGAAAATAAAAAAACAATGAAGGATTTCTAGCATTTCTTCTTGAATCAACTTTCTTCTCCTCCTCCCCCTTTTGCGTTCTTCCCCATTACATATCTTGGATACACTTTCATTCTTTCTGCCATGTTGGTACATTAGGATAACACTAGAGATAAAACAATTTTAAAGGTTCAGAATTATGTATGCTGCTAGTGTGTATGCTGCGATTTTGTGAAAAACTTAATTCATTCCAAGCAATCAAGGAAAAACTAAACTAGGTTTTCTCATGACTATACACCAAAATTATCACTAAGTATTAAACCTTCCAACATTAAATACCCTAGGTTTCCACTGCTGCTTAATTCCATACACACTGCCCTGTCACCAAGGTACTAGTCTCTGATGTTGTGTCATCACCAGTATCATGCCTACTACCACCAGTACAGGACGGTCCCTTCTTATATCTTTGTGCTCATCAAGGATTATATACATATATTATGTTCAAGGATTAGGTCTCTGAGATTTATTTCAACCAAGTGTCATTAGTTGATATTGAAAAGTCAGTGTCTCAAGCAACAAAAACATACAAGGTATGCCCTAAAATTAATGTCAGTAATTTTATTGCGATTTGACTGCACTTTGGACCAATTGAAACTGAGAGTCGCGGAACCCGGCTAAGCAGAATTCCGTCGCTCAGTGTGCTCCGAGCATCCAGAGACAAGGGACGGGCTTGTCTGTGAGAGTTGTTTCTTGATCTTGTGCATGTGAAAATGCAATTCTCGTTAGAACAAAGATTTGCCATCAAGTTGAGTGTGAAACTTGGCAAGACTGCTACGGAACCTGTCACTATGATCACGCCTGCTTACAAATAAGATGCCCTGTCAGATTGGCAAGTGTTTTGGTGGCACAAGGCCTTTTTGGAAGGCCGCGAAGAGGTCGACGACGAGGACTGTGCTGGACCGCCACCACGGGCGACAGTGTGACACAAGTGAGGGAACTGTTGAACTCCGACTGACAATTAAGTGTTTGTTTAATGGCCAACATGTTAAAAATTATTACAACTCAAGTTTATGAGATCTTCATGAACCATATGGGCATGCGGAAGGTGTGTGCAAAAATGGTTCCCTGGAGTGCTCACTGATGACCAAAAGTCACGCCCCATTGAAACATACCAAGGAAACCTCGACATGTCCAAACGTGATCCCAAATTTTAGGACGTCAATACTGGTGACAAGACTTGAATATGAGCCCTGAAAGCCAAGCATTTTGGGACAATGGACGAGATCAAAGCAGCTTGCACCGTGGCATTAAAGGACATTCCGAAGGAGGCCAAAAGCAACGCATTCGAGAGGTGGAAGTCCCGCTGGAGCCGATGTATAGACGCAAAAGGTGCCTTTTTTGAAGATTTATAAGCACTTTTAATGTTTAATTTAATAAATGATTTGCAATAGACTTACAGACATTACTTTCAGCACATACCTTGTAGGCAAAGTAAGAAAGTGAAATTAGAAGTTGACCTTGGTAGGGGAGTACATTGTTACTTAGGGAGATAAAAGGGAGACACTTTGAGACAAATAGGTGGATAATAGATTTAGCTAGGGAGTATTTCAAATACAATCTCAAGGGAAGCTACAACATTATAAATATTTTGAACATAGAGACATCAGTTTAACAGAATACGGCTGGACTTGAGTTGTGAAGAGACTGTTCGTGTAACTGGGATGGAAAATCTATGGAGAGCTTGTTACTCAATTCCCGAGTGCATCACTTCAATAATTTATTGTAAGAATAGAAGAAAAGAAATTATTCATGAGTGGAATCATACCTGTCTAATAGCCTCCTCAATGTTTCCAGCTTTGTATTCCGGTCTTCTTGAGATGAATTTGTGTAAATGTTTTCCAGCATGTTGGGCAACCTTGGCTCCTAGATAATTTATGACAAATTTACACATTAAGTTAGTCAAGTAATTCAAAATAATTTACTTTGAAATGAGATGGATTTTAGTTAAAGACTTGGATATTCTACTGGTGATTCTAATCAGTTATTCTCTAATATTATTGGTTATGGGTGGCACAGAAAAGTGACAGAAACCTAAAGATATTCAAATACCATAAAAATAAACAACAGATATGGTGGCCAAGAAATTTCATTTGACTGCATTAAGACAATGATTATCTCTTAAAGGAAACTTGATCTTGAATGAAACATCATAATGCCTCCACTCTCTTCAATTTAATTTTCACAAAACACCCCCTTTTCAGATGCTATCTCTCAATTAACTACACATGACATTCTGTAATGAAATAAGAGTCTCCTAGTAACATATTACATACATAGAATTAAGATAATTATCATCTTACATTAAAAAACTAATTTAATAGTAATGATTTCCATGAAAAGTAATTTGATCAGTACAATATCTCTAAGAGTCCAAAGAATTGTACACTAACAATCTATAATTACGACCTTCTAATGTTATATCTCTAATGCTCCATAATTCTATCTTTTTAAGGCGCAATGAGTTCAACCCTTTCGCTGCGGTTCACTCTTCGGAATCATACTTCTCACATGTGGCAAAAATGGAGGGTATTGTGCCTCTGTAAACTTTATTACTCCCGAAATAATAAAATAATCAAAAGAATAAAATTTTGGAAGAAATAAAAATAATCTAGATTCACGGTTTATTTAATGGAAAATTTTTATTAATATATTTTGTCAATCATTATTTTCATAAAATTTCAAAGTACGATAGTGCACCACAGAGAGGGTGGAAAGGTACATTCACAGCGGCCTATCCCACAAACGCACTACGTATATTCACAGAGGCAAAAGGATTAATGAGGAGCAGAAGGTCAAGAATCACATGTCCAATCAAAAATTGATCAACTCTGAGATAATTCAAGCAAACATTTTCAGCTATCATTTTGATTTTGTTCACCTTGTTTGTAACAATGAGATATCTACTAAGAACACATATATTGTAAATTAATGCCACCATCACAAAAATTAACTGATCTCTAACTGCAGCGTTTTACCTAAATGAAGTGGTGTAGTGAAGGTGAATGATGGACATTAATCAAAACAACCTCATAATGACAAGGGATCACACTAATTAACTCAACTAATATATTTCCTTTAAGGTTCTGAGTCTAATAAATTTAAGCATCAAGAACATTTGCCAGAAAGGGGTGTCTTTGGTAACTTGATTCCCTATCATTGTCAAAGAAAAATATTCCTTTAAGAGAGTATCATTCCCCATGATTAATAGGAATACAATAACAAGTAGAATAATAAAGAGTTTTGTTGCTGACATTCACATCTCCAGAAACATTTAAAGTAAAGTTGGCTAAGGAATGTATTAGAAACATATAAGAAGTAATGCGAGCAAACTAAGAATTTCCTCGAGAGAATTTTCTCCTTCCACCTTACTTTTTAGACTTTCTACTTTTAACTCCAATACTAGGAAAAAAATACTTACATAATTAACTCAGCTTGAAATGGATTACAAAGATTCTAAAGAAGGTATTTTAATCATGCACTATGATTACCAGTAAAATGAAAAATCACCTTTTGGATGCTAAATAAAGTAACACCAGCCATACACAAATGAGAAACCTATACCCTGTACATCAATACCCAAAAAGCACCAAACTATTTGGACAGATATGAAAAAATTCTATTCAATGTGGACCATGATAATTAGATGCAGTTGGCAATGCCTATATTTTTTTAAGTGTCTTCCTCGCAAGCAATGGATATATTTTTGCCCCAGACAAAATATACTGCACCAATCTTTAATATGATATTACATCATTGCAAGTATAGATGAAGTAAGTATATGCATACGACAAATGTAATCCATTTATGTCTACTGCCAACACCAAGCATTTTCACATGAATTCATTTATGCATTTTGCTCAGATGATGCTCAGTCATTGTGTAACCAGGTTGACAATGAACTCTCATACTTAGACACATGGCTTGTACACCAGCAATGACAAAAATACCTGGGACTTGTCTTATGTTTAGAGTTTAGGCAGCCAAGTCAAAATGCAAGTAATTATTTTAATTGGTCCAAGTCAATATCCATCATGGTAGGTTTTTCTGTTTCTATTGTTATCAGAAAGGCTATAGTGGGATGAGATGGTAAAATCTCCACTCGGCTGGATTCTTCTTTGGGATTGGTAACTCGAAAGCAAATATTTAGAAACCCCTTCAGCCAAATGTTTAGCTCCCTAGGTGGCCCCTCCTATGGAAAAAAAATGTTAAAAAAACGTTTCCTGAGCGATCCTTTGCTTTAAAAAATGTGAAAAATTCATGAAAATACATTTTTATGCCCAAAAACATTCTGATTTTTTTCAAAATTTTTGAATCAAAATTGAGCTCAGGAAAAATATATGAATTTTTCAAAGAATTTTTAGGTTATGTAGGTAATTTTTGGCAACCTTCTAAATAATAATTTTTTGTGTATTTTTTCCATTCTTTTGAATGGCAGGGTTATATTTGCCATTTTATCTCCGGAACATCCTCAAAATTTGAAAAAACACATTTATTTAGTGTTTTCCCCCATGTTTTTAGCACATAAGATCAACTGCATGCCAATAAATAACGATTTTTGATATATTTTTTCATTGTTTCTAATAGCGGGATCAGGTAATACCTATTTGAGCTTTTAACAAAAAAATATAGTCTTAATGAGTTCTCTGAATAAATGCTGCATGGTATACAACTGCTCTAAAAAATCACTGAAATTTAACTAGCGTAATGAATCCTCCATACATTATAGTTTCCACATGTAGTATTCACATTTTAAAAGTCTTTTTACTCTAATCGGATCTGTTAATTATTTGATTTTTTTTCATTTTCGGTGAGAGTATTATTTTATGGTAATTGTTGCCTCCTATATGCATGAGACAACAATTACAATAGAACTTTAATTACCCACATATGAAAGAGCGAGAAAAAGGAATTAATTTCGAATTTCAAAATTAATTTAATCAGGAAAAATATTTGAATTTTTTAAAAATTCAAATATTTTTCCTGAGCTCAATTTTGATTCAAAAATTTTGAAAAAAATTAGAATGTTTTTGGGCATAAAAATGTATTTTCATGGATTTTTCACATTTTTTAAAGCAAAGGATCGCTCAGGAAACTTTTTTTGAAAAAATATTTTTTTGTGATAGGAGACCCCTGGGGCCACCTAGGGAGCTGAACATTTTGCTAAAGGGGTTTCTAAATATTTACTTTCGAGTTACCAATCCCAAACAAGAATCCAGCCAAGTAGAGATTTTACCATCTCATCCCGCTACAGCCTTTAGAACTACATTATTTGGGACTTCAACATAGTATTTATCACATTACTTGGGTGATGTGGTGATGAGGAGATTATTACTGAATTTGTGAGACAGAGTTCAAGGCAAATGCGGCTAGAAAATGGGGACAGTAGATAATCATATCATGAAATAAACATCCCACATATCCTACAGGGAGCATCCACTGGAGAAGTTGAGAAAGACATGAGGAACAGATTTGGAAACATTGATGAGTTCGGAGACACTACTCATGACCATTATGGTTGGCAAAATGCAGACTTTGCAAAGTGGAATGAAGTTGAACACATTTCCATGAAAGGCTCCTGCAAAATATCAAGTTCACACAGGCCAGTAAAGGAGATTAAGCCTGTAACTCTGAACCGTGAAGCAATTCATTTTGGAATAAGGAAGAGCAGAAACAGCTTACTGCTGAAATACAGCCTACATTGAGGGGCCATTGCATTTCATTGTGAGCAAAGAGGTCTTGTTTGAAGAATACACACCTTGCTTGGGAGATCAGAATTTGAAATTAAACTGCTAGTGGGCTAGTAACTTGATTTTTATGTTGAAACCAGAACATTGGAGACAATTTGAATCAATTTTGGGCAGAGATTGTCTGAGTCAGTACAAATCTACAGCTCAATTCAACGTAAAAACTTTTATCATTTTTATTATCTAATTACTTTTTATTTCAACTTCATACTTTATTTATTATGTTGGCCCATATTCGAGTGGAACCTCGCTTAACGAGTATAATTCATTCCGAAATCTTACTTGCAAACCTAAACAGTTGTTATATGAAAACGTTATCCCATATACTACCTTGATCAAAAATTTCCCGGAATTTATTCAGAAAATTAAAAATACAAGTTTATTCATCTAAATCTATATTGTCCCCTTCAAAGTAATCCCCATCGACTGCAACACACTTATGCCAGCGCTTGATCCAATCCTCGAAACATTTTTTATATTCGGTTTTCGGTATGTCCATCAGTGCTTCCTGCGATTTTTCCATTACTTCCTCTCGGCTGCTAAAACGCGTTCCCCGTAATGGTTTTTTAACTCGATTGAACAGAAAGAAGTCACAGGGAGCCAAATCAGGTGAATTCGGTGGCTGTTGGATGGTATTTGTTGCATTTTTCGTCAAAAAATTACGAATAATGATAGCACTGTGCGACGGTGCGTTATCATGGTGCAAAATCCACGAGTTTTCTGCCCACATTTCTGGTCTCTTTCGGCGAATTGCTTCACGCAAACGTCTCATAACGCCCAAATAATACTCTTTGTTTACTGTCTGGCCTTCTGGCAAAAATTCATGATGCACTACACCATTGTAATCCATGAAAACCGTCAGCATTGCCTTCTTTTTTGACTGAAAACGACGTGGTTTTTTTGGTATCGGCTCATTTGGTGAACGCCATTCACTTGCCTGATGTCTGGATTGCGTGTCGTACTCATAAACCCACGTCTCGTCTCCAGTAATGATCCTTTTGATGAATGTGGGATCGGATTCAGCCTCGCAAATCATGTCTTTTGCGACGTCAACACGGTCTCTTTTTTGCATGAAATTGAGGTCTTTTGGCACCAACTTTGCTGCTACACGACGGAAACCCAAATCATTAACCACAATGTCTTGGGCGGATCCATAGGCAATGTTCAAGTCCTCCGCTATTTCTCTGATGGTTAATTTGCGGTTATTGACCAACATTTCTTTTACTTTATCAATTTTTTCACCGACTTTCGATGTCGATGGTCTGCCACTGCGTTCATCATCTTCGATTGACTCACGACCACTTCTGAACCGCTCGTGCCACTGGTAAACGACCGTTTTTTTTAGAGAATCGTTGCCGAAACACTTTTCCAACATTTCCAACGTCCGTGCGCCACTAAATCCGTTTTTTACGCAAAATTTAATACAAGTTCGTTGTTGCAAATTTAAATCCATTTCTGAAATTGTAAAAAATCGCCAACACACACAGAGATAGATGTACTCTTGGCTACGTAACTTTTGCAAATGTCAAGTTATGACACTAAGATTTAAAGGGAATATCAACAACAGATGTACCAATTTAACAAAAAAACAGAACTCAAATCGGAACGATGGGAGTGCCACACGGTGGTTATTCCGGGAACTTTTTGATCAAGGTAGTATATCAATATAAAATACGATAATGCATTACATGCTGAGAAAATGAATTATAAACAAGGTTTATCCAAAGAAAGACAAATATATATATTGTTTAGGATCAAGAGTCATCATCTTTTCTTCGATTGCAGAATGAACCAACCTGGAATGCAAATTCAATTTGTAGAAAAAAAGAATTGAAATGATAATTTATGATACATTCCTAATTAATTTTCTCTAGAAAGCTGCCAAGAGATTGTTTTTGTTAATGCTTCAACATTTTGTGAAAATTCAACACAGCATTATCATTAAATAAAAATCTGACACCGCATATCATTAATTAAATAAGTTGCACCTAAACACCTGCCTTTAATTTAATTTTCACCTCACATAGTTTTGGTTAATAGCTCAATAAAATATATACATACTGCGGTCCACTAATTGCAAATTTTGTACTTCTGTTTATCAGAAAATTATTTTATTTATTTCATTTATCATATGTTTTGTGTATTATATATTCCATGCTTCTGTAATTAATCAGTGAGTTTTTAATAATTTGGACAATACAGAAATAGAGGAGTCTAATTGTAGTTAGAATTGTAGTCACAGCCAGTTGCTTGTGGTGTACCAACAGACCTGACTGAAAAACCATGAAAGAGTACACCCATCTAACAAAACCATTAGGATAGACCGCTAATGGGGTTGAATCCGTGACCATGGACCAAGCCAAGAGAACTCAATGAAATACAGCAGAATGAAGAAAGTTAGCAATGTAAGATGCAGAATAAATCAAGATTTAAACAGTTGCCATACTAACATGTGCTCATTGCCAAAGATGGTCGAGCAAGTAATATTAAAATCCAGAAATGTCAATTATGTAATTGAGAAGGGATTGTTAAGTGAGCTGTTCATCGTGAAATCAACTTTTGACCATCACTGTTGCTTCCAAAATTGGTGTCAGTGAAAGGAAAAAAGTGGACAGCGCATTATTTATTGCACTTATAGGAGAGTGAATACCAGTATTATATAGATAACCAGCAACAGCATTGGATTTATTTGAGGATTAGTTCATCAATACTTAATGCCATGGTAGAATTTCTTTGATCTTATTGCAAATAATAAGCTGTGGAGAAGGTGAAATATTTTCAGCCAAAGGTTCCTAGTAATCCCAGAGGTGGGTCCAGTTAAGTACTGGAAAGGAGCCGTGGCCCTGTCAACCTATGATCAGCAGGGGTAGAGAAATGAAAGAAAGTAAGATATGATGTCACTAGATATATTTATTTTGCAGAGTTTCACATTTTTATCTAGAGCCAAAATGGTCTCGTGCATGGTAAATGATCATCATTATCAACAGGTTAAATTATGTCATTTGACCAATCCCTCATTCCTTAAAGTACCTTAAAGACCAAATTTGCATGGTAAAGGGGATGGTAGTGCCAAATTTGCTCTTTTTTATTTTGCTATGATATATCCAAAAATAGTAGTCCTTGGGGACAAAACTTTTAAGCAGTTACTCTTTTTTAATTATTTTTATTTGCATGCTGCACAATGCAATAACCCAACAATGACTCTTCTATTTATTTAGCAAAAACAAATGCAAAGATATTTTCAGGGAGTTCTAACACCCATAAACTTTCTCAAAGTTAAAACTTGCCTAATTTACTTTCTCACATTAAAAAAACATTAGATTCACCCCCATATCATCAATATTGTAAGGGAGCAATATGGCCAACCTGCTGAACCTCACTGCATGACAAAAGGCTGCCACCCTCCTTTTCAAGACATCACCAAAAATGACAACGCACTTCAAATTCAAGATCCAGAATGGAGAAATTGAAGAATGATCTCAAGACCAAACACTCATATTACTTCATGTCATATACTGTTTCCAATCTTTATCCACTTCATGAGATGGAGCCCGAATGGTAACACTGTTTGCAATGGTCTGGGAATGGTTTTCAACAGTTCCCTGCACCCCTTGAGAAAATTTCAGACTTTGATAGGCCCTGGCAGGTAATGTTGAGGTATACTATACGCCTGAATAGCAATAGCTGAATGCACCATGGCATAACCTTAATTCTTCCTATCAGCCCAAAGAGGCTCTGACCTAAAACAGATTTTACTTGCTTAAATAATACCCGAGTGCACATCAAAACGTAAAAGAGGGCCACTTAGAATTAAAAAAATAACCATTTAAAGTGAATCGAAATGGGACCAACAAGGACAAGCAGGCCCCATATTTTTCAAGTTTTATAAATACGAAATTATTTCTAACCGTCTTTCTCAAAAATGCTAAGTGTAGCGAAAAATAATGAAAATCGTCCATTTATTTATTTAACAAAATCAGAGGGCAAGAATTCTTTTACTGAATTGCAATACCACTTCAATGAGTATCAGACCTATATAGGCACCATAAAGAAAGAAGAACACGCATTTGGCAAACCTTGAGGCAATAAATTTACTAGGGCACAATAGGGGAGAAAATAGAAGCAAAGGCTCCATGAGGAAGGTCAAATGAACAGGGCATAGGAGGACAGAAAGGATAAACAGGGCATATAAGGGAGCTTTCATTAGAAACAGAAGAGTGAAAGGCCGGATGTTGGCCAATATTTGGATTAAAATACTGACTACCAAAAAAGTCTTAATATCATTTATAATGAATAGTCTGTCCCTATCATGTAGTTTCGAATACAAATGTCTGTTTAGACTAAAAGAAAATTAATTCCAGAAGTACATCTTAGCTGGAGAATAAATCTGGGATTCCAAAAAAAAATTGAACAGTTTAGTTTTTGCAAATACCTTATTCAATATAAGATTACCCCAATATTTCGAATTGATAACATAATAAGATATCAAGAGCCATTGGCTTGGTAACCTGGAGAACAACAGGAACTTGATAAGCCAAGGGTGAGGCTTTAAGAGCTCTCTAGACCTAGACTAGTAAAATAAAGAAGCACTATGATTTTAGAAGAACTAGGGATTACTTGATTGCAGCTGTGGATGAACCACTAAATGACTTTAAATTTTCATGTTTGAGATATTATTATTATTGGAATCTATTGTAAGTTGTTTATCCCCTGCCGTTGCTACATAAGTTGAAGGAATAGTCTTTTGTAGCAATGTATGTAGACTAAATTTTATTTATTCTAGGGTTTTACTTGTTCATTTAATTAGATAACCTATAGTGATTTTATAGAAAATGCACAGAATGTTTGTTTTTATTTACCGTTTGGAAAAATAGTTGATAAATGTAACCACAGTTCACTTATGTTCCCATTCATTTTACTTAAAATGTAACAACGTTTTACGTATTTCTGCTTAACTTGAAGGCCCTTTAATCGTTCCACTGATTACATGCAAAACAACGTTTAAATTATTACTTTAATTATTAAAAAGAGGCTGGCTTCAATACTTATGCTAAACGTTATCAACAAAGAAAACTTGAAAAAGAGTTAGAAACACTTTGGCCATTATTTCCAACTAGTAATGAAAACATACTATGGCGCAAATTACTTGGTTGATTCGGGGCTTTTGCGCAATCAAGCCAAATTAATAGAACTACTATACATTTTACTATACTGATTTTGATTGCAAAAACCAGAAACTTAAAAATAAGAAACTCCATTAAATACACTCCATACTCCATAAATATTAAATGCAAAACAATTTAAATGCAGAGTACATCAACATAACAAAAATTGGAGATGTAAAACACTCACTCATAAAAAATAAATCGAAAGCTTCTTTGGGGAGAAATCCTCCTCAAATAGGATGATGAAAAAGACTACAATTAAAAATGAGAAGGCAAATGCTGCTCTCTGCAATACATAAAAATGGTTAAAAAATTACAATAACTTGGTTCATACATTCGAAAGGAAAACATCCAGCCAAGAAATGGTTTAGTCGATGGATAACTAGTACACAAAAATTTAAGATACAAACATGCACCAAATAGTTTTTAAAAATGCGCCGCTTTATTGAGTAAAACGGTTAACAATGCATAAAATGTTCAGTTTTCCTTCACGTAAACGTAGTTGTGGTGTAAAACACTAAAAAGCACTGCCTCTTCCTTCAAGTGAAAGCAGGTCCACGAACCTAAAAAATGTCCTATTGATAAAATACCTATGCAGATTATGTATAAACAATAAACTTACCTCCATGGCCATCATACACGCCAAAAAAGGCGGTCCCTGGATCATCAGGTAACGATAATATGTGGGTATGAGAATCTTCCATATTGATTCTCCATCCTTGCATGCAGCTGGCACCTACTTTGAGCCATTTGTTCTGGCACCGGGAGGTTTTCTTGTCGGTTACAGGCTCTGATAATGTTTGACCCATGGCACTATAATACAAAACGTTGATCCCCTTCACTCAAAGATGCGACTGATTGCATTAATAGGTTTTAGTTATTTTCCCTTACATTTAGACAAAAAAATCACCGAGGACTTCTATGACTTTTTTCCAAAACTATAATTATTTGAGTTCAAAAAAAATGACTCAAATAATTTTGTTTGAAGCCATTATTGCAATGACGTAATTGAAATACACTACACTTCACTACACAACAATAACAACCAAATCTTACTTACCGAAGCGCTTATTCCTTCGCTATCGGTACAAATACATTTAAAATAACACAGTTGAGTATCAATGTAAGAGTCGCAGTAAAATTTGCTGTGCTGTCGGAAAGGAGGGATATTATTGTTACATATCCATCTCCTTCAGGGCCAAATATTTCCTCTGCGATGATTCACCTCAACCATCGATTCAATAACGCAAAACCAAAGACACGAAAGAAAAGAGGAAAATCACCAAAGTCGAAACCCATATTTTAAAATGAGATAATCATCATAAAATTATGGATTATTAGCATGCTGTAGCACTAAACTCCACTTCATCAAAAAAATGCAACACATACATGACAATTGCGAATCGTGGAGCGCTACCCTACAGTCGGAAACGGAATCACGATTGCTCACGGACGTGAGGGAAGACGCCTCACTTCTGAGATTCTTTTCCGCCTTGCCGGACGGCAGTGCGTCTGCGAAAATAATATCAACTGAATTTTTGCAAGAAAAAAAAACCAATATGAAAGTACTCTTTTTGACTTCGGTGAGCAATGGTTCCCTATTAAAGATTCTTTTTCATGAAATTGTTCGTGTCAGTTTGATTGACCTCGGTTTTAAGTATTTTAATGAAGAAGAAAATTTCATTTTCGTGAAATTGCATAGGCTGAACAGTATTAGAACTTTATTTTGAGCATGTAATTCCATATCATTAATCATAACGTGGGACGACTAAGAACAGCGAGCTATATTTGGTGACAGACAAATACCCTACGACCAGAAATATATTGTCTCCGCGCTGTCCCATTTAAGATATTGATGGATATACACACTCAGGCTTGCGTTTACAACTGAGCAACGCGTGAAAGCAACCAAGCTTCATGAAAGCATGATTCATAATTAAATATAATTGATGTAAAAAGTATTAACGTGTCGTAGGGATCAGCTTTTTTGATTGCTACTCAGCAGAATTTGTTAAACAGGTATTTTTGAGACGCTGGAATCCAAGTCCAACATAGCGGGATATATAAATGGACTCGTAATTTAAAAAAAACTAAGTTGAATCTTGCTTAACACCGGGGAAAAGTTGACCATCGCTTTAGAAAAATAGGATTTCAAATTCCGGGACATTGAAAAGATCTTATGAATCATAAAATTAAGGATAAAATAGTATTTAATAAAGTCCAAAATTGTTCATACTATAGAATTACGTATTTCCATGGTTGTTATTCACATTTACTCACAACGTAAATTTCTAAATTTTTGAATTGGTGATCATTACCGTTGCAAATCCTCGTTTTGGCGGGGTGTCCAAGAAACTTGTAAATTACTCGTCAGATGGCAGCAAACACCAAATCCGTGGGTACTTGGGAGGATCCATGGTACTCTTGCGGCGATGTAGAGGACTTATAGGTGTCTGAGATAATTTTTAGCGGGCTAATTGAAAAGATACGAAGAACATTTTTTTTACTCACTGCAAAATAAAATAGACAGATAATCAACCATTGGAAATATCAGTGTTTTAATTTCCCCTGATTTGATATGGATTTCGGTAAATTTACCGATATTTTTTTTGGGAACATTGTATTCGACTACCCTTTGGATGAATTAGAAAACTTTCATACTACTAAACTAAGGGAAGACATAATTACGTTTCATATAACACTAGAATGGGGTTGGGTGGGCAGTAAGACTACACTAGGCTTAGCTTGATGTTCAGGTAAATTTCACAATCCAATCACAACCACTCTGTTAATCCTCTGTCATTGACAATCATCAATTTGGCTTCAGAAGGAATAAGTCCATTAATGATGCCCTTTTCTCATTTACAAGGAATATATGGAATGCCTTAGATAGTAATATTCATGTTGCAGGGCTTTTTATTGATTTAAAAAAAGCTTTTGATACAGTTAACCATGGAATTATTTAAAAAAAAATTAGAAACATATTTAATAAGAGGCAATGCAAAGGACTGGTTTAAATCATATTTAACTGATAGGTCACAATATATTGAAATGAATTGATCTGTATCAAGTACAACTTCTGTTATTTGTGGAGTTCCGCAGGGCTCCATTCTTGGACCACTACTATTTTTAGTCTTCATAAATGATTTACCTGCAAATTTACCACTCTCCAAAACAATACTATTTGCTGATGATACTATCTTAATTTTTAATAACCATAATCCCATTCAGTTAATGAACGAGGTAACAGAAACTACCCACAATTTGATGAACTGGCTCACTGACAATAAGCTATCTTTAAATGTTAGTAAAACCCATTATTTAAATTTCAATCTCAAGAAGAAGTTATTAAATTTTAATCCAATAATTAACAGTTGCCCCATAAAAGAACTAAAGGTAACAAAGTTTTTAGATATTTGGATAAACTCTAATCTTTCATGGGAGGAACATATTAATAAATTAACTCAAAAACTGGCACAAATCTGTTATGCATTCCGTGTACTCAAGGAAATAATTTGCATTAAGGCATTGAGAACTATATATTTTGGCTATGTGCAGTCACTTCTCAATTATGGTATTCCCTTTTGGGGCTCCTCTATCTTCCTTCCAAAATTATTTAAAATGCAAAAAAAGATTATTCGCATATTAACTAATTCTAATAATAGAGCTCCCATGTACATTCTTGAAACAGTGTCTCTTATTAACAAAAATCAAGACATGTTTATTAAAAATTGTGACCTTCATAGTCATAATACGAGAAGCCAAAATGCATTCCATGTAAGTCAGCACAGAGTAAATAAAACGATTAAAGGGATAGATCATCAGGGAATACTTATGCACAATAAATTGCCTGCTTATATTAAAAATATCAAAAGTTCCTTTAAATTCAAGTGTGCTGTGAAAAAATTACTTTCATGTAAATTATTCTATAGTGTAGATGATTTTCTAATGCATACCATTTTAAATGTATAATTGGAATGTGTTAATCCCAAGAAAATTGTAAATTGAATGTATTTGTATTTTTCATATTGTTTTGATATTTTGCAAAATGTTTTTTATTGATATGAAGTGTAAAACATGTATTGACAAAGCCATGCATAATTCCATGCTTATGGTGAATGAATAAATTGAATTGAATTGAATTTTTACCCTCATCATGAAGGAATTCCACAAAGTTAAACCTGAAACTGTTATGGTTATGTCAAGCACACTCAGGTTTCATTAATTGCTCTATGATGTCATTCCTGATAAATATAAATGCTAGCCAGCCAAAATAGGGGCGAAGGGAATTATGGGAGAGTCAAAATAATTTCGGGACCCATGAAACCTAATCTTGATTGTTTGATTAGGTAAAGAAGGGGAGAGGATGACTTTGTATTCATGTAACAACATACATTATGTCTTTTCTTACGCATTTTTGACAGTCAATATTTAAGATGCAGTGCAAATATCTGAACTGCTCCAACATTTATCGCGATCCATTTTAGGCAAGGTTTTGATACGATTTGCAAAAAAAATCTGACGGCTACTTAGTTCAGGATGGGGACACAAAGAGCGACCCAATTCTCTATGGCAAAAACATGATTTTTTAAATGATCACATCATTCGATATCATACTTAAGGCTGGATTGGAATCGACCATCACACCATGGAGTCCGCAAAGACGCTCGGCTAGGCCACTTACCAAGTTTCATGTATCAAGTATTCCAGTCACAAATTTATAGAGGGGATAATTTCTGAAATATAAAGCACAAATAAAGGGATTAATGAAATGAGTCCTCAGCAAACATCATGAGAAAAACAAAATTTGCACTTGAACACAGATTTTACACGGATTGAATGGAAAAGTGAAAATTCTTTCAAGAAGTTCTCTCGGGTTTTCCACCGGGTCAGGTTGCAGTACTCCGACGTTTCGACTGCATCGTCTTCAGGGTGAAGTCTTCACCCTGAAGACGATGGCAGAGTCAGCCTTCGAAACGTCGGTGTACTGCAACCTGACCCGGTGGGAAACCCGAGAGAACCTCTTGAATACAATACGCCGGGAAAACCTGAGATCCTTCAGTGAAAATTCTGTTTTTCTCATGATGACGAACTTCCACGACACCTGGCCTGTATTTGTTGAATATATACAGTAAAAATCGTCAAGATTGTACAACCTGACGCAACTACGCCTGGTACTGTCAAGTTTAAAGGTAAAGGAATGTAGTCAGAATTCATCGCAGGGGCAGGGATCTCAAATTAGTCAAGAGAGAGGGATAGCCATTTTGTGCAATGGGTGGGCCTCAATCTTTTGATCATATAATGTCTTTCGATGTAATATGAATGCGACTGAGCTGACAGTGTTGAAAAAAATAGCCTCAGGAGAGGACCGCTAACAGATAGGATAAGGTCATGAGGTGTTGGGACAATGTGAACGACATTTTTATCGAAATTAGGGAAGATGCTAATGGAAGTTAGGAAACATCCAGAGAAGAGCGGAGAAAGGAATTGTAGATATGCTTGAGGTTCGTGAGAGGTGAAATGGAGGGATGGAGTGGATGACTGGAGCGATAGTTACAGATTAATTTAAAGTAGGGGCAGGGGAGAAGAGTCAAAATGGAATGATTTTATAACTGAACACCTAACTGGGAAGGAGAGTAGTGAATATGGAGCAGGGGCGTGATAGGATTATATTGTTGAAAATGGAAGTCCGACCAGACCAATGACCACTCCAGATGATCTGACCATTCTATTGTTAATCCGCGTGTACTTTCCGACAAGTAGTAAGGACGAGGATTTACTAGATAATCGTTCAAGGGAAATAATTGAGAACTGGGAACCTGGAAGGAAATACTTGATAACAACGAGGAAGTCGAATGTATTGGCAGGTGAAAATGTTTACAGATTGCAACCAAGTTTTACGGGAGAAAAAGTTTAAAAAGTGGTTCAAACGCCATAGAAGGCGTAATGAAATGGGGAAAATGACGAAAAATACGGGAAGGCACGGAATGGAATCGTTTCCGGACATTTCCCCGATTCTATTTTCGCGATTGACCACTTTCAGCGAATCAGCGAATGCCCCTCAAAGGAAATCCCGAATTCTTTTCCGCAGTTGTGTTTTTTTTTACAGAAAGGAGACTAAATTATTTCGAAAATATATTATGACAGAAAATAAATATAATCATGAAATAATGTTGAGTGCTATTCCACAATACGTGCTCTGTTTACATGTTTCGTCATTTTTTTATAATTTTCATACTCAGAAGCAATTTTCTGTAAACATTTTTGAGGACAAAACAATTTTCTAATTTTTTTTGACGCTCCTTGCCTGCCTGCAATTACAATTTCTGTTTCCACTTCCAGTGTTTGAAATGCCGTTTGAGTGGAGTAAAAATCATGTTAATATTTATTTATTTATGCCATAACATTTCCGTAAAATTATGTTGAATTGACTTAGGTGAATTTCGATTTCAAATGTGAGAAAGTTCGTTCGTTACTCTACTATTTCGAGAAATTGGAATAGTAGAAAATTAGAATTGGGTAAATTAATTCGAAAAAATGATCTCGAGACGACGAACTGGGAAAATCCCTGGTAATGTTGGATCACATTATAATAGACGTAGATTTCGGAATGGTGTTACACTTTACACAGCTTCTCGAAGGACGGCACAGATTAGGGCTATACCGTACATCTACCTACATCGACAAAATTTTGTTGGTGACGACATACAGGCTGGAGGAAAGGGTGAAGAAGTTAAGGAAATAATGTAGAGAAACTAGGAGTTTATGTTGTCTCCACAACGACTAGCAATAGATAGGTACTTATTTGTAATGGACAGTTTAAAACTGTATTAGATCAAATGGCCGTTCTAATGAGAAATCATGACGGGGATAATTCTGAGATCTGGAATTTGATTTCTTCTAGATATACTGTATTGTCATGGATGAAATCCAAAGAGATTTCTCAACCACATTGCGAAAAATACATTTTTGAACAATATCCCAATGGAATCCCAATTCAGCTCGAATTATGACCAAAGTGAAGAGAAATTTGGGGATTTATAATTTTAAAAAAATAAGTATACATTCCACCGCTCACGTAAGAGGCACGAATGATCCTATGCGATCAGTTGCTGCGATTTCATTCAGTTCATTCATAGAATGTTGCTGACATTATTACATTTATTCAAACGCTGAAAGGGATCGGGTGGAGCGGTGGCTGGCGTACTGGCTTCGACTCCTGGAGACGGCAGATACTTTGCAGTGGTATCCCGATCCCTATGTGATGTGTTTCGTGGAGAGCACTTGAAATGAGTTGTCCGTCAATGAGCATGCCGTCCGTCGGATGGAACGTTAAGCTCCGGACCCCTTAGGCGCCTTTCGTTAAGAGTAGGCTAATGCCAACGCCGGGTTTCTCTCCATCCTTCCTCCTTTCCCATCCATCCATAATGTCGCAAGTGACCTCAGTCATCGGTCACCTCACCTAATAACTACAACTAATACTATTCAAATGCAGAAACCCGTGAGAAGCCTCATTTTAGCACAGCACTTTTGTTTAAGTGAGAATGAATGCCGTATGTTTTGTGAAGTTTATGATGAGGACTTTTTATTTGCATTTTACGAGCCCTTGACGCTACGTTTTGACTCCGTTAAAGCAGCGAAACATCTCAGGATATAATTCTTAAAATTATTCAAAAAATTCTACGAAATTCTTTAAAATATTCGTTGTAAAGAAAATTGTAAACATTCGGCTTTTGAGATTTATGTCGGTTATACGGTTGTCGATCAGGAATCATCGTTTCCGAAGCAACTTTCCGAGCCATGTCGACAATAGGTATTATGATTCTTGGTCAATTCCTTTCTATACATATTTTTTTGCGGTGTTTTTAAAGAAATTATTCATTTTAGGGTTTCTGGCCCACGTGAAGAAATGGCCCAAGGAATACGGTTTATAAATCTCATTACTCAAGTTTTTTCTCTTTTGCATTTACCCTTCCCATAATACCGGCATGCTAATTTCCTGTACTTGTCATTCTAAATGCATGCACAGAGAATAAACATATTTTTATGGAAATATTCTCATTATCCATTGATTTACAATCTTTTCCAAGCCGTAATTCTAATTTTTTAGAATTTTAATTTAGTTTATGTTTATGTATATATTATATATATAATATATATATATGTATTTATGTATGTATATATTATGTATATATATATATATATATATATATATATATATATATATATATATATAAACTTACTAAGCACATTGGAAAGTCAGTGTGATAGATATGGAATGAGGATAAATACAAACTAGCCAAAGATTATAGGGTTGTCGGGAACGAGGTAGGCTAAGCTAAATATTAAAATAAGAAGGTATAAACTAGAGCAGGTGGAACAGTTAATTTATCTTGGAAGTGGTAAAGTCCTACATGATCAAAGTAGTCAGGACATTAGGAGAAGAATTGCGTTAGGCAAAGGAGCCTGCACACAAGGAGAAGGGAATTGACGATAGGAGCCAGGAATGGAAAAAGTATACTGCATTTCCTTGCAATATGGAAAAATTCCACATATACATAGGTAAGCCTGAGACAGTATTCGACTCTTAACTTAATTAACTTAGCCCGTTGAATTTTTTGCCTGATAATTTTTAAACCTCCTTCGTCTAAAATATTGAAATATGATTTTGATTTTGAAGTTACGTGCGCAAGGTTTTGTGCTTAACTTACCTTGAAAAGATTTGACTTTTTAACATGTAGATCAATCTAAATATAAACCCTTTCTTATTTTTCTGAATTAGGTATCAGAATTCTTCATCGGAGGAGATTTCGAGTACTTTAATTGACCTTCTTCATTTTTTCCGTTGAATCATTCCATTGCATACGGATTTTGTGAGCACATGGCCAACGTTATCAGCAGTGTTTTTGATAGACAATAGTGATAAATATTTCAGTGCATCACAATTCAATAGAATGCCCTGTATATTGAGATGCTTTGCGATGCGTTAACCATCCTGCGAACAAAACACACGAACACAAAGAAAAAGCAAGATGTAAATATTTATTGCTCGCCTCCCAAAGCCTTTTATCTTTAATTATTCACCAAAGAATTCTGCACTCAAAACATAATTCATTAATTTACTTTACGGTTTATAAAATACGAGTGTACGCCTTATATGTCTGGTCTTATTTTGATAAAGTATCGTGCATAGGAAGAACGAATGTTAACATACGTGAGTGCTGCTATTTATTTCTCTTATTTTATCTTGGTGGTCCAATCTACCAATTTACTCGGGGGTCATAATAATTCCGTTGTTGTCTCTTGTAAACTAGACTGTTCTATACGGCTGCAATAGTCTTCGTCTTCCTAACTCACTTCCTGAATTTAGAGGCTCCAAATCCAACTCCTCCTAAATATCCGTCACGTCAAATTTAAATTTATAACATCTATGACAGATCCGGGTTCGATTCCCTGGCAAGTCTCTGGGAACCTGCAGCTCCACCCAATCAATTTGATTTTTCGGGTACCAGGTCTTCCTGGGAAACCATAACCGGCACAGGGAAATGAACTGGCCCCCTTACCCTGATGTGTGAATTTCACACGCCGTATAGTGCTTAGTACTGGGTTAACTCTACCATCACCTACCAAACCAATCTTCGGGTAGATTACTGTGTTTATGGTTTTTTTTATATGGCAGATATTCTCTGAAACATTTCCAATTTATTAAATAACATTTTTTTCTAAGAATCCCGAATACAGTATTCCCAATGTGGTCCAGCTATCACGGAGTCACATGTCTCTTTCGCCTTTTCATTGCAGTTTCCTATAGCCGGTATAATGAGCCCTAATTTCCATGAGGCCTACCCCCATGCTCTTCTGAGATGTACCCCTTTGCAATTATTCTAACCCCAAACCTTTGCTACCAGAATAAAAAAGTATACGACCTATTTAGAGTTTATTTACTCAATTTAATTTATTTTATGTTTTATGTCTTTCTCCTTTTTTCTGTTATTTCAAATTCAATACTGCGAATTTTTCTATGTTTAATTCTAATTTCTTATACCACTCTGATGCCTAGTCTAATTAGCTAGAAAAAGAAGCTTGCATTCCGTTGGTGTCCTTAGTTACGTGTAACTTTGCAGTTTTTCATGTTCTCTAACGACTTATTTTTTTATTTGAGAAATAAAAAATATATAGTATACAGAAAAGTTTTCCCGGGAGTAATCATATTTTTGTTCGAATAACTTAAAGGATTAACCTTAATTTTTATTCCGATCCAAATTAATTAAAATCAAATTAATTTTGGGTTTAAATTTTTGTTACTCAACTCAGAAATATATTTCATCATATAGATTAACTGAGTTAACTTCCCCAATTATTTCGGTTAGCTCTGCCCTCACCTGTCTTGCAAACATTCGGGTTGATTAATTTGGCTTCGGTTTATATCCTTACATTTTCTCATTCATTAATCGCATTTTATTCGGTTTGACTCGTGTACAATCGATAGATTATTGCGTTATCGTTGTAATAAACGCCAAGCGCATCCAGAAGTTAGAACCTCTTGTTCCACATGACGGTACCGAAGGGTTTCTCAGAGTCCACCAATCCCACACTCAGTGGGTGGCTTGGCTCACGGTTTTTTCAGTGAAATTTTCAACCAGTGCCCATATCTTCAGGCAAAACATTGACTTTCTCCGTATTTTATTTATTGATTTTGAAGACAGTCCTTGTTTAACTCCATCTCTTCCCTTCTAATTATTAGAGATATTAATGTGGAATCATGTGATATTAAATTGAACTCACTGTGCCACTTATATTATATGTGTCGGTCCTCATTTTATCCAGCACTACGATGGCTACGTCTTTGAAAAATCAGTAAATCTTCCAGCATCGCCACTGTCTTCTGCTATTCCAAACTCGGCTTTATTTTGCTTTCGTTACGCATAGCTATTGATTTAAAAGTAAAACTGAAAACGTTCTAATACCATACATGCTATAGATATCTTCTGAATCAATGCAGGGACATATAACGCTTGAAATTCGCTCAGATGACATTTTAGTAGGAGAAATTCGATCCTAAGAGAGAAAGAGATTTGGATTGGAGTCTATTTCCTTTTTAAATCTTGGAGCTACTTAATAATCTCGCGGATGTCTCGCAATTGACGAATCCTCCGCCGCCGCCGAAGTGATTTGGCGGAGTGATTCTGATGACATTTATTTATATGTATTTCTTTTTATAGACGACGGGCACGAGAAATGTCCTCCCCATCCTCCTTACCAATTTGTCTTTCTCCCGCCATCACTTCCTTCTCGGAAGGATTACAAAGAAAAGCGTTTGGAAGGGGTGGAAAAAAAATGAGTAACTGGATTAAGTTTTTCCAGCGATGCTATTTTCCAGGCGGTTACCCCCGAATCGAATTCCGAACCCTCTGAAAAAGAGACGCGGAAAGAGAGAAAGGGAGAGAGAGAAAGGAGAGGAAAAAAAGAAATGCGACGTGCGCGCACACACACAATCACGAGGCCGCGCGTATCTCGTGTCTTCCTAAGGCAAAGGACTGCAGGGTGTGTGTGTGTGTGTGTGTGTGTGCTGAGCTGGTCTTCGCTGCCATTCCCTTTTGAGCCGAAATTGCCTCGGCAGGAAAACTTATATAACTTATACCGCAGGGCTACCGAATCCAATAAAAAAATGTGGTGATTTTCGTCTTAATTTTTTTACACTCTCTTCTCCGAGAGGATTTGTCTTCTTATGGGAGACGAGTAGGTATATATATACACAGTATACCTCCCTTTTCCGGATTTCTTCTCCGGCAGGGACATCCCAGAAGAGCTTTTTCTCTCGATTGGCGAGAGGGGAGGGGCGGGCGTTTGGGTGTGTGTGCGAAATCAATCCCCCTCGAGGGGAAAACGAGAAGATCTCACTACTTCTCTATTTGGGAAATAAATGGAGTCAGGCGCAGGTTGGGGAGAAGTTGGGGGGATGTTGGAGATCTGGCGGGAAGAAGAGAAGTAAAGGTGGATAGACTGCTCAAGTGTGTGGGTAGTACGCTGTTGGTCCCCATTCAGTGATGTCTTCATGGCGATGATGGCTAGGAATATGAAAATTTAAGAAAATACAGTGTCCTTGGATCGTGCCTGATTGTTTCCAGTGTTTTTAATGAATAAATATGCATATTCAGTATAATTTGTACGCATTTTTACCTAATGTACCGTGTTATAACATGCCAGGTTTGTTGGGTCTTTTGATGGCTCGGTGATGTTTGATGCACTTATGATACAACTTCGTTGTTTTACATTTGACGGCTTTCGTGGATTTTTGATCGATTTATGCAAAAAAAACTTCTTTTGTATTCCCTTACTTACTTATGCTACAGGAATATGAAGTTTACCATTATTGTGGCTCCTTGGAGGCGACCCAACCTTCAGCTGATGGCAATAAGGTTTGCCTGGCAGCAACAAACAATATAAGAACACATAAAAAGATCACTCACTCGCTATTTTTTGATCATTTCGACGGAGTTCAACTCCGTCTTCAGATGACGGATATATATATATATATATATATATATATATATATATATATATATATATATATATATATATATATAATATATATATACACACACACAGAAGATGCAGGAGAAGAAGACCAAATTAGTTAGAATAGGAACAATGATGAGGACAGGGAACCTGGAGAATATTAAGCGAGAGATGGAAAGGGGAAATATAGATGTATTAGGTCTATCGAGGTGAGATGGAAAGATAGCGGGGATTACTGGAGTGATAAGTATAGAATAATATACCGCGGTGGGGACGAGAGCCAACGAGGGGTTGCCATAATATTAAATGAAGAGACAGGAAGAAGCGTAGTCAACATAGAGCAGGTAACGCATAGATTATTACTAGTAGAGATAAAGGCAGAAACGACGAACTTGGTTATTATTCAGGTGTACATGCCGCCGAGCAACCATAAGGAAGAAGAGGTCGTTTGGATATACGATCAGTTAGAGGACATAATCGCGTGTGTTCCTGCAGGGAAACATTTGAGAGTGATGGGGGATTAGAATGCGATGGTAGACGAAGGAAGAGATGGTGATGAGTTGGGGGACTACGGTTTAGGCAAGATGAATTACCGCGGGGAGAAAGCAGTTGAGTTCTGCAGGAGAGAGGGGTTAGTCATCACCAACACTTGGTTTAGACACCACAAAAGACGCAGGTATACATGGAGAATGCCAGGTGACTCAGGAAGATATCAGCTAGATTATATCCTGGTTAGACACAGGTTTAGGAATAGTGTGATAAATTCCCACAGCTTCCCGGGAGCGGATGCGGACTCAGACCACAATTTAGTTGTTATGAAATGTAGCGTACGTTTCAAAAAGATAAGGCAGGGGCGGCGAGTTATAAAATGGAATGTAGAAGCGTTAAATGGGTTGAAAAGGAAGGAATACAAACAGGCGGTAGAGAAAATCATGGAGGATGGTAAAGGGCTTAGTACTATCGAAGAAAAATGGGAAATGATCAAGAAGGGGTTGTCTAAAGCCGCAAAAGACACTATTGGAACCGTTAACGCTAAAAGGACTAGGAAACCATGGATCACGGATGAGATGATTACAAAGATGGATGAGCGGAGAAAATGGAAGAATATGAATACAGAATTAGGCAAAATGAAGTACAAAGAATTGAACAATAAATTGAGGCGGGCAACAAATAAAGCAAAAGGAGCCTGGTGAAAGACGCAGTGCGAGGATATGGAAAGTTATCAGAGGAAGGGTGAAATTGGTGCTCTGTACAGCAAAGTTAAATCTTTATCGGGAAGTAGGAAAAGGAGATCTATACTAACAGTCAGAGATAAGGCGGGTAAGGTAATAGTTGACACAGGAAAGATCCAAGAGAAATGGAAGGAGTATATAGAAGAACTGTATAGTAAAGAACTCAGACCAACAAAGTTAGACATTGAAAAAGAGTATGACGTAGAGTAAGATAGCTTAGGTCCAGGCATACTCGACGATAAGATAGGAAGGGCATTAAGGGAGATGAAACTAAATAAGGCCGTGGGGCTGGATAAAATTACCGCGGAACTATTGAAATGTTTAGGAAAATGAGAGAGAAAGAGGCTATATTTGCTTATTTGTAGTATTTATGATTAAGGCATCTGGCCGGAAGACTTTGTGAGATCAGTTTTAGTTCCTATTCAAAAAAAGGTAAAGGCTACATCATGTGAGGACTACAGGACAATAAGTTTGACATCCCACGCAGCTAAAGTCGTTCTCATGATCATAAACAAAAGGATAGAGAGTAGGGTAAATGTTTACTTAGGGGATGATCAGTTTGGGTTTAGGAAGGGGAGAGGTACGCGTGATGCCATTGCAGCAATGAGATTATTAATCGAGAGGAATATAGAATACAACCAGGAGGTATTTACCTGTTTCGTAGACTTCGAAAAAGCTTTTGATAGAATGAATTAGGAACAACTAATGAGTATATTGCAGAAAAAAGGAATAGATTGGAGGGAAAGGAGGCTAATCCGCAACCTGTACATGTATCAGACTGCACAGGTGCGGGTGGGAAACGAGGAGTCAGGATGGGCAGTGTTAGGAAGGGGTGTAAGGCAGGGTTGCCCATTATCACCGTTGCTGTTCAACCTGTATGCAGAGGAAATGATTAAAGAGACATGGGAAGACCCGGAGGTAGGAATGAAAGTGGGCGGGGAATCCGTAAAATCAGTTAGGTTTGGTGATGACCAAGCTTTAGTTTGTCAGTCAGCCAAGGGGCTGCAAGCATTGCTGAGTGAATTGGAAATTCAGTGCGACAGGCATGGGATGAGAATCAATATTAATAAAACAAAGGTTATGCGATTTTCTAGAAAGAAAAAGGCCAAGCTTAACATTAAAATAGGAGGGCAAAAACTAGAGTAGGTAGAACATTTTACGTATCTCGGTAGTGTTTTGGACCAACTGGGTCAAAGTAGTAAGGACGTAAGGAGAAGAATTGCGCTAGGCAAAGAGGCTTTCACAAGGAGGAGGGAGTTGATGACGGGGACGTTGAGTAAGGACGTTAAGAAAAGACTCGTAAAAACTTCGATATGGAGCGTAGCTATGTACGGCGTGGAAACATGGTCATTGAAGCAGGAGGATAGACGTAGACTGGAGGCTTTTCAAATGTAGGTGTGGAGAAGAATGGAGAAGGTGAAATGGACAGAGAAGAAAACAAACGAGGAAGTACTTGGTAGGGTGGGCGAAGAGAGGGGTTTGTTGGGAGCAATCCTATGGAGGCAGGAAAAGTGGATGAAGGGGGTATTGACCAGCAGCGGGATGTTGAAGACTGTAATAGATGGGAGAATATTAGGCAAACGAGGAAAGGGAGGAACAGGATAGGGATGTTTATAACCTAACACTAAATTTAGCTATTCTTCATTTATGTATACATTTTACTTCACTTAATTCATTTTCCTATCTCTTCCTCGCCTGCCTAACGTTCCGCATATATTTTTTTTGCCTATTTTGGTTTTCTCCCAATAATACCTTCCCTAATATTCCTAGCGCCTCCTTGTTTGTTTTCCTTCCTGCCCATTCCGCCTTTTCCATTTCGTTTCACTCCAATTCCTCAAAAGCCTCCAATATACGCCTATCCTCCTGCTGCAATGATTAATGTTTCCGTGCCATACAAAACCAAACTCTACATAGAAGTTTTGACGAATCGTTTTTTAATAGTCTTACTCACCGTCCCTGCCATAAATTCCCTCATACTTGTGAAAACATTTTGCATAATGCAATTCTTCTACTTATGTCCCTACTACTTTGAACTTTTTCGTCCAAAGCACTTCCGAGATACGTATACTATTCCACTTGCTCTAGTTTATAAAATCCTATTTTAAAATTTAATTCAACCTTTCTCTTTCTTTAAAACCGCATAAACTTTGTTTTTTTTACATTTATTCTCATCCCATACCCATCGCACTGATTTTCCAAAGCTTCCAGTAATTCAGTAGTGCAGTAAAGCAAGCCTATGGCTGCCTGGCTGACTAAAGCTTGATTATTCGCAAATTAAACTGATTTAATGAATTCTCTGTTGACTTTCATTCCTATCTCCAGTTCTTCCCATGCCTCTGTAAAAGATTCTCTTCATAACATTTACCATTCCGCCTCCCCACCTACCACACCTACGAGGGCGATTGGAAAAGTAAGGCCCCTTATTTTTTTCATGAAAAATCAAATTAATTCTTAACATTGCGTACATCGTTGGAAAGGCTGAGCATTTAGATATTTTTCTACATAGTCGCCTTGACGATCGATCACTTTTTGCATCCTTGTAACCAGCTTTTTAATACCGGCGTCGTACCTTTCTCCCGCCGCGTCGCGAAGCCAACTGACGACTGCTTCTCCGATATAAATTCATCGCCATTTAGTGAAAGTGTATGGACATCAAAGACGTGTGGAAGTGGTGGAGGGAGTTTTTTGATGGCCGGGAAAACGTCCACGATGAGCAGCGGTCTGGGCGGCCGAGTTTGCCGGAATCAATGGTGGCTCCAATTGACGAGATGGTGCGCAATAACCGGAGAATTACCCTTCATGAGATAAAGGAAGGCCTTAATGAAGACAGTAGCTACTACTCTGTGCAGAAATTGTGTCGAAGGTCCTCGGTTACCACAAGGTGTCTCACCAAAGGAGTGTGTTTGTGTTATGACAATGCACGTCCACACCAACATGCACGTGTCACATCAAACGACCACCCTACTCAATAAATTCTGCTGGGATATCATCGACCACCTTCCTTACAGCCCGGACGTTGCCCCCAGCGACTACCATTGTTTCCCACTCTCAAAATTCCATTTGGAGGACAGATATTCAAGTCAGACGAGGAAGTGCAAGAAGCAGTCGTCAGTTGGCTTTGTGACGCGGTGGGAGAAATGTACGACGCCGGTATTAAAAATCTGCTTGAAAGGATGAAAAAAGTAATCGATCGTCAAGGCGACTATGCAGAAAAATAGCTAAATGCTCAGCCTTTCCAACGATGCACGCAATGTTGAGAATAAATTTGATTTTTGATGAAAAAAAATAGGACACCTTACTTTTCGAATCGCCCTCGTAAATGAATACAGATAAATGAAGAAAGTACTTGTATGTGTTTGCTTTGGGAATGAATACTTTTCTAAAGTGTTTGAGTGCATAAAGATAGCTATTTGTACACGTAAACATGCATACATGCGTGCGAATCTCTGCTGGATTGAGCAATCTGCCAGCGAATCCTCCGAGTGACACCCAATCCGCTTATCCTGCCAGAATGAGAACCTCCTTCTCCCCACCAAATAAAAGATCCGTGGCTGAGCCAAATATAAAGCGAGGAGGAGTGAGAGGCAAACTCGAGGGATCGAGGGTGGCTCGATTGATTCGGTGCGAGACATCGGAAGGATAATCGATCGACGAATCCATCGCTTCATTAATTCGAAGACGTTTGAGTGCTCTCCTCGACGGGCCCGAACACTTAACAGCGCTCGAGTAAAGCCTTTCATTTTATTTTGTCCGTCAATTCACAAATCCAAGTCAATTTTAATGTGATTTGGATGGAACGTAGAAAATATTCATGCATTTGCACATCCTCCTCAATGAGCGTCCGATTGAGGCATACTAAAATACCATGAAATATCACCCAGGAAATTTTAATAAATGTTTGAAATGAGCAATTGTTTGTGATTCAAAGAGAAATCAGACTATGTTACGGTTAGGGGAACAGTGTAATCAATTTTCACAGTTTCACGGGAGAGGATGCGGATTCAGATCACTATTTAGTGCTGATGAAATTTACTATCAGATTGAAGGGAATGAAACAAATAAGACGTTTAATGTGTAATGGAATGTTTAAACATTAATTTGGATGAAAAGAAAGGAGCTTCGCCCTGATGTAGAGAAAGTTACGGGGAGCTGGATGCCATAGAAGAAAAATGGGAACAGGGATGTCAAAAAAGGGATATCTCGTATGCTAGCTAAACTACAAGAGCAGTCAATAAAAAAAGGGCATAGAAACCATGGATTATTGACGAGTTGATTGGAAAGATAAGCAAGAGAAGGAAATTGAAGAATGTCAACCCAAAATTAGGTGTAAGGATATTTAGAAAAATAATTGGCTGAGGCAGGAAACTAACAGAGCAAAATAAACGTAGCGGGAGATGCAATGCGAAGATATGGAAAGGTCGCAAAGGAAGGGTGAAATTGGTGCGATTAACTCGGAAGGTGAAAGCAATGCGAGGAAATAAAGATGGGGAATCCGTGGAGCCAATCTAAGGCAAGCCAGGAGAGTTATTAAATGAATCGGGCAATATTCAAGAGAGGTGGAAAGAACACATAGAAGAACTACGCGGGTCGTTCAATAATTCCTAGTGATTGGGTTGACACTTTCACATTACGTAAAACGGTTTTCCCAAGAGAAATAAATGCAAATAAAACACTTATATGGTAAAGACAGTAGGTTAACAAGGTTGGACGTAGAAAGAGAATTTGAAGTGGATGATGATAGCTTTATTTCAGGCATAGGTACTTTATTGCAATATGGAGAGGGCATTTAGGAAGTTGAAATCAAATAAAGCTTAAGGGGTCGATAATGCTCCCTCAGAACTACTCAAAAGTTTAGGAGAACGTGGGAGGAAGTGTTTTTATATACTTATTGGTGTACTGTACGTGAAATTGTACAAAATTTCATATAAAATTCGTATATTTTTACGAGAAGGAATTTGGCCGGAAGGCTTGGTGTATTTGTTGCAGCCATATGTGAGGAATCTAGAGCAATGGATTTGAATTAAATCGCCGCTAAGGTAGTCCTTAGGTCATCAATAAGCTAATGTGGAGAAGGTGAAATGATTGCATAGGAAACCAGTCTGAGCTCAGAACGGGTACGTTTGATGATGCCAGCAATGATGTCACTGATAAAAGAAATACAAAATACAACCAGTATATATTTGTTTCGTGGATTCCAAGAAGGCGTTTAATAATTAAGTAGAAATAATCAATGTAACATGACATAAGTTTCTCTGATGCAAGCGGCGGATTATATCGGGATATACATCTACACAATACCACAGCAAGCCGCCGCAAGGGCGTGTGGTGGGGGGTGTTACATCACCACCCATAAACTACAATAAAACCACATGCACAACCAAATCATGTTACCTCTATCTAATATTAGATTGTTCGTGCACTCGAAAAATCTTAATCACACGAAAGAAAGTACTTTTCCACCTGCATCTTGTTCAATCTGCGTTTGGTTCTTCTTCGCAGGTTTCCTAGGGCGTATTTAGCGTGAGCCATTCTTGCCAGGGCACATCTAGTAGCCGGGAGCGTGGGTTAACAACTCTCTCCGAGGCATGCAATGAGGTCGCTCTTACACGATTACTAGGATTTGTCAACTTTTTCGTCAAATTCCCATTCAAAATAAAATTATATACTAGTTGCATATAAGCCTAAGTCTTAGCGTGCTGGAACGGTATTACGATACCGATATGGCGGTTGAATGTGGACAATAATTTATGATCATCATGTTAAGATATATATGTTTGGTGAACTTCATTTCATCTCCACTCCTGGTTGGTATATTTCGTTACTTTGAAAAAAAATCGGCACTATGTAATTAAATACACTGACTGTGTACTTATAATACTTTTCTTAATGATCAACTATTAAGTGTTTTCGAGTAAATTTGGTCTTTTTAAATATTTTTTTACCTTCTGCTGATTGTTAAAACTTGCGCGAGAAATATAGCGCTTTTTGCAGCTAGTGGTGAATTATTTCAAAAGTTAACTTCTTCAAACTGCATTCATTGCAAAACGCACTACCATTGTTATGCAAATTATTGCATGAAAATGATCAAAACATGTCAAGTCATTTAATTAGCAGTCGAGAAAACGTAATTCAGGTATACAACGTATATTGAACATCTTGGAATATCTTCAATGAGTGACCCTAAGGTCAATGGCACCTAAATTATCCCTCTCTCTCTGTCGGAGTCATGTCGGTTATTCAATCCTCCTCTGGAGAAAGCACAACTTGGCAGCCAGTCTCCGTTTGCGACGTTTGCATGGAAACTCTGCGAGAGGGTGCCGCGCGGAGCGACGGTGGGAGTGGGTGGGGGGGGGGGGAGGAGGGAGTGTGTCCCCGGGAGGATGGCTGCTAAGTCGTCCGGCTCCATCCCCCGCAACATTAGCATACTCCCCCTCGGAAGGCGCGACCCCCCTCGCGACTCTCACCGCGGAACACGACAGGGGAACGGCGTCTGGGAGGACCGTCGTCGTGTGTTCTGCCATGTGGCGTCTCTTGACGCATTAACTTCCTCCATTACCAGTGAATCGTATGGCAGTTTTGGTCATTGGGTAGAGCGGTGTGGGCGGGCGAGAAGCAAAATAGCCTCGATTCATTGGTCAGCACTCTCACGTGAGGTCTAAGAATCCTTCGGGATATCCTTAGCGTTGTGATTTTCTGGAATCACGTGAAGTAATTATTTCCCAGAGGGCAAGTTTTTGTTTTCGGTTGATTTCCTAAAATTGGAGAGTAAGGAGTCAGGGGAATGGGGAAGGGCTTAAGAACATTCATCGTCAAAGGGGAAAGCTAGTTGAAAATATAACAAAATCCCCTTCTTATTTCAGCAGATGAATGGTCGATATTTTTGATATGAAAAAATACCTTGGAGTATTTGATAGAGTAATCCGAATGAGCCCTCTTCATTAAACAATTGATGCTGATTAACATCGTGGCTGGCAATTGACAACGCCGTGGATACCGAAGTGTACCAGGCTTCGGGAGGTCAAAAAGCTCTTCCCAAAGCAGAAGAGTGAGTGACACCTGCGATTCATCTCCATTACAAATTTCTGAGGACAGGAGCAGTAGTACGCAAACACACACACACAATAGCACTGACTCTGAGGCTTATTTAAATTTTCCCGAGAGTTCTCCCAACTTCAAACGTTGTCAGCTGTCGCCCGGGTCGCCGTGTACCCTCTTGTCTCTTCTGCAGCCTCGCTCCCGTTGCCCCCAACTCCGAGGCGGAGCTAGGGCAGCCCTCCAAATTCTGGATGTCATCCTTCGTCGGCTCCTCCTCCCGAACCTCCAGCCCGCTTCAGTCGTCGAAGAGATGTTTTGAAGGAGGCAGGATTCGTTTTCTCCGAGACCCTCCCCGAGAATGGTAATGAAGTCATTTTCTCTGATTACGTAGACCCCGTTCTGCCGTCATGACGGATGCACAAAGCTGCGTGTTTTGAAACAAATAATGAAATGACCAACATTCATAAAGTATATAATTTATCCGGATCAATGGTAATCATCGATTTGATACGACTACATTTTTGAAGGTATATAGCGGCGGAGAATCATAACCATGCCTTGTATGGCGCATACCACAAAGGTTACGTATCATCAAATATCCCTGAAGAGTACCTCTTGCTGCTTTGAATTGATCCCTTGTGAAGATGGTATATTTTTGGGGAATAAAGGGATTGTATTTTTACGTCAATCTCACTGTTAACATCCATTATATGCAATGCTATCATTGTTTAATGCGTCTCAACTGTGTGGCCTTCTGTTCTCGGGAAGTTCGTTACTAAGCGTGCACTCCATGACGTAAGCCAAACTCAGGCCGAGTCACTCGACTCGGTAAATTCAATCAAGCCGAGGGAGGAACCCGATACTGTCGCGCTAACACGCAGGCTTACCGGTTACGGCAGGAGCCTTCTCTTTCCTACGCGACAGAATCGCGTAGGAAATAGAAGAATCGGCAGTGAGTCGCCCTCCGTATCACTGTCATTATAACTCTATAGCGATGATATGATCATATGTGGAAGGTGGAGTAGCAATAAGGAACACCACGTATCAGTTGACTGAAATAGAAATACTAAAGAATAATGAATCGAAACGAGTGACGCTAAATGGCCGTGCTCAATGTGTGAGACACGCTGGAATACTGCAATTATCTCAGGGACATTGTGACTGATTCCAAAATGTATTCATAAATCTTCGAGGCGATACCAGTGATCCCACCTACTGTGATGATCCCGAAGCATATGGAATCGCGGATAAGACAAAAAGATGGCGAATATGAGGAATATTAATAGCCTGAGTGTTCATCGCAACGCCGCGCTGCCCGATGTTAATTTATTCTTAAGATTCGCAGTTCGGCCGTTATCTCTATCGTCGGAGCTTCAAGAAAGGTGGAAGGGGGAAACACCTTTCATTGGACAGTCAGTCGCTCTGTGACGTACAGCCACCATGACTTGAGAAAATGGGTATCGGAGTAATGTAGTGCGTGGAACCAGGGTCAATCAAACACCGACCTCATCCCGGCAGACAAGTTCTTTAAAAACTACATGTGTTTGCATGATTTTCAATTCGACCAAAGTCAGAATCCATGCAGATAAAATATCGGATTGGTGCAAGGAATGTGGATTAGATTTGAAAATATGCAGATGTGCAGTTTTGACATTTTTGAACATAAGAAATGGTGAGCAGGATATAAACTACGAAATAGAGGGTTCAGTGCTAACTTCGACCAATCAAGTTAAATATTTGGGGGTTGCTCTAAGACCACATCTTTCATGGGGAGCACATATCAGGACAATATGCGGATCCGCTTTGAATAAACTTGCCTTCATTGAACGGGTTAAGGGGAAATGTAATGAGAAAATTAAAGGGAGGTGTTATTTTGCTCTAGTTAGACATCATTTGGAATACGCTACAAGTATTTGAGATCTTGGGGATAACATGTTCATAAAATAATTAGATAAAGTTCAAAGAAAATTCATCAAAATTGGTACGATTAGAAGATGAGTGTGACGGACCATTTAGGAGAAATACAGGGTTCGTCCGGAAAATAAGTGTACTGAGCTCAGGAAAAAAAATGTATTACACTTTTACATATCTTAAGCTAATATTCCTCAAAATAGGACCCTTGTGAGTCGATACACTTGTTCCAGCGGCGTTCCCATTCCTGGAACGCTCCCGCGAAGGCATCATCGGGAACCTCTCGAAGGCACGTCGTCACGGCCTCTTTGACGGCGTCCAAAGTCCCGTATCGCGTTCCTTTCAAACTCCTCTTTATCTTCGAGAACAGAAAGAAGTCCGGTGGTGCCAAGTCCGGGCTGTAGGGCGGGTGCGGCAGCGTTGCCACGCCGTGCTTGGCCAAGAAGTCCGACACGACAAGCGCGGTGTGAGACGGCGCATTGTCGTGATGCAGCCGCCAGATGTTTTTGATCGCTGGCCGGACGCGTGCACTATTGTTTTTGGCACATTACACTGCTCTGCTATCATCCGAACACTAAGACGACGATCAGAGTTCAGTACATCGCGAACTTTTCGCACATTTTCGTCGGTGAGTGTCGTTGATGGGCGTCCAGGCCGTGGTTCGTCGTCGACCTCTTCTCTGCCCTCCACGAACATCTTGTGCCACCGAAAGATCATGTTTCTGGACATGGCTGACTCCCCGTAAGCCTGGTTAATCATACCGACAGTTTCGGTAGCCGATTTCCCAAGCTTTACCGCAAATTTGATGGAATAACGCTGCTCCAAAAACTTCGGCATCGCGTTCCGTGACATGGGTCGAGCGTGGAGGTTCGCGTTAACAGAGCTCCTCACTACACCACAGCTCAGAGCCGACTGCCTTTTTCAGCGTCGCTTGCCAACATATCCCCCTCCAATTGCAGCCCGTCAGAGCGGTGCTGGGCGCGCCTGGAGCGGTGGGAAAAATCAGTACACTTATTTTCCGGACGAACCCTGTAGGCTGGGAGCCGCTTGAGTAGTGAAGAGAATAAGCGAGACATACTTTTAGCAAGGTTCGGAACAAACAATGGCGGAAAGGGAATTACTATGGCCCCACATTATATGGGCTGCTTAGACGACAAAAATAAGATAATGGAGATAGACTCGAGTGCAGAAAGTAAAAATATTCGTTCTTAGTAGTAGTAGTATTTAGGGGAGGCGACCGACTGCTGAGGTCATTTGCGCCATTAGGGACAGGAAAGGATGAAGGGTGTAGAGAAATCCAGCATCGGCATCAGCCTACTCTCAACAACGAGAGGGGTCCGCGGCTTAACGTCTCATCCGACGGACGGCGTACTCACTCAAAGTGCCCTCCACAAATCATCTCAAGTAGGGATCGAGATACCACTGAAAAATATTCAACACCGTCGGGATTTGAACCCGAGCCCTCTAGGTGGGAAGCCAGTACGATAGCCACCGCACCGTCTCGATCACCATATACTCGTTCTTTCCTCGAGCAATCAGGATTCATAAAAGTAGAAAAATTGAAGTCAATATTGTTCCAAGCGGGAATCAGATCGCACACTGCGTAGGCATCTAGTGTATTCGTAGGTAGACGGGCTTGTGTACATTAGTTGCTTGTGTATGCATTTGCATATGTGTGAGTCAAGATTTTGCATGAATATTTACGTCTGTGTGGGCGTGAATTGCCATGTTTTTTGTTGGAATTGCATGTAGTTTGTATGGTTGTAGTTTTTTTATGAGTGGTGTCCTAGCACCCCCCGCCACACGCGCTTGCGGTGGCTTGCAAAGTATTGTGTATATGTGAAAACCTTAGATTGGCTTTGCACAACTCAATTCTTCTATCTCTTTGTGAATACAAAACTTTCTTCTATTTCTCTTTGACGTCCGTCGTCATGTGAACCACTACTCCGGTCAGGGTTCTTCCTTTACGGTTAATACCGTGGGCTCTTCACTCGTTGATTGGTAGGTCACAGCGATGTACTATGGCTCAAATTACATCAGACGAGGCTATAACTTCTTCTGAACAGTTTTAAATTGGTTTTATTTCTTTTCTGCTCCTCTTCATATAACCCCTTCGTGTGTGATTCGTTCCGCATATAAAAACTAATATCATGCTCTTATCTGCTGTCTTCTTCCCTCTTCCTCACTACTGTTGGGAAACATACTACAGACTTTGATTTAATGAAGAATATCTGAGATTGTGTTACTGGCTATTTCTTCCAGCAGAACTGGTTTAATATAATAATTATTCATTCCTTACTTTTTTCATCGTTGCTGTTTATGTATTACTAAAATAACACTTTTTCTTTCTTTTGATTTCCTATAATTGATGGTTTCTGGCGTAACTTTATGGAACCGATTCATTATAAATAAATGAAAGGACTAACTTTGTAGTTCCACACGAACGATTTATTCACACGACCCGGGTTTCGAAGTAAAACTTCATCATCACCATCAGGTTACAGAACTACAAAGTCCTTTCATTTATTTATATTTGATTTCCTAGTTTGATATTTTTTGCTTACTACTGATATTATTCTAAATAACAAATGCCTGATTTATTTTTCTTCACATTAGGTAGTATTCGAGGTCAATAAATTAAGTAATGGGACTGGCAACGTAGCGTTCGCTCTGGCAACAATAAAGGCGCTGGGTTTGGACGGGCGGCAGGGGGATATATGATCCGCCTTCAATACGGGTTTGAACTCGCTCGAGCTATTTGGTTGTCGGTGGCGATTTTTTTGTGAAACAGTTTTTTCTATTGTGTTCTACGCGTCTCACCATTATGTTACTTTCCGTTTACTTTTGAGCTTCATCTCTCTCTACCACACAATTCATTCAGTTTGCAAAACGTAATGAATGTACGTTTTGCACATGCGATATTTCTCTCACTTCATAATTCCTTCAATTCCTTTGTTTTCCCTTATTAATTTCTCGTGGCAGACATTGGTGACTTTAAAAATTCCAATTACTTTATTATTTTTTATCCAATTGAATTGCAATTCAATTACATCCATCTGCTGTTAATAAATATTGTGGACTTTAAAGCAGTTTTGTTTTACTAATGCCACTGGACGGTATACTTATCCCAGATCCACAAATGCAATGAATGCATGATTGACATTTTCAGTCTCTTCTCCATTGGGGCCAAAATAGCCTCTCTTGTGTTCTGTCTCTAAGACCATCCAATCGCCTTTAAGGATATATTTTCCATTTTCTTTTTGAGAACAGGGAATACTATACTCATTTAAAGTCCACAGGTTATCTTTATCACTTAAAGGCATGGTGCATATAATTTATTATCATTCCATCGATAGTATTTCAACTATAAGGTACTTATGGCGATTCGTCGATAGCCAAAAGGAACGAGCTTCGACACCCGTTTCATTTTTCGCCCACCAACATTCGCCGAGCCACCAGCTGCAGAGAAGGGGGAGGGGGGATGAGAGACGGGGATAAAGGATGGGAGGTGATTTTACCTTCCCTTCTTTATATTTTCTCAGGGAGTCTGGAGCGTAACGTGAGGATAAAAGGAGACAAAATTGGAAGGGCAAGCCTGAAAAAGGGAGGCAGCGGATCATGGATGGGAGCGAAGAGCTTCTACGGAGCCAGTATGTATGTGTGCGTGTGTATAAATATGTACTCCTCTCATGCTGATGAAGGTGAGAAGAACCACCGAAACCTTTTTTATATTATCATTTTCTTTTGTGCACATTATGCGTGCGCTTTAATTTTGAGGATGACGCTTTAAATTTAATAATATATGTACATATAATTATGAACGCAGTAATCAACCCGAAGGTCCGTTTGGTAGGTAATGGTGGAGTTCACCCAACACTAAGCCCGACGGCGTGTGACGTGAAATTCACACCTCGGTTCCTATCCCCACAGACAAAGAAGGCGACGCACAAATATATATATATATATATATATATATATATATATATATATATATATATATGTACAGAAACAGATATAAGGAAATGTTTCTGTATATATGAGTATTTATTCGCCGTTTGGCGGGATTTCGTGTTTGAATGTATATATATATATATGTATATATATATATATATATATATATATATATATATATATATATATATATATATATATATACACATATACATGTACACACACACGAGGTCTGTCCAGTTGCCTGCGACCCAATGCCGTCGGTGCTTGGCGGATTGTCGAGCTGTGCGTATGGTGCCAGTTATGTCAGTTTCTGTTGTCCTTTTTTTTATTGTTTGTCGAAAATGGAAAATGCCTTAATCACGGAGCAACGAATCAACATAAAGCTTTTGGCGAAGTGTGGTGTATATATATATATATATATTTATATATAAAATAGTATACTTATATAATATATATATATATATTTATATAAAATAGTATACTTATATATATATATATATATATATATATATATATATATATATATATATATAAGCCTTGTTCCCGCAGAAGAAGATGCACTTGCGAACGACCGATTCCGAGGTACGCGTGATGCCATTGCAGTAATGAGATTATTAATCGAGAGGAATATAGAACACAACCAGGAGGTATTTGCCTGTTTCGTAGATTTATAATGAGTATATTGCAGAGAATAGGAATAGATTGGAGGGAAAGGAGGCTAATCCGCAACCTGTACATGTCTCAAACTGCACAGGTGCGAGTAGGGAACGGGGAGTCCGGATGGGCAGTGTTAGGAAGGGGTGTAAGGCAGGGTTGCCCATTATCACCGTTGCTGTTCAACCTGTATGCAGAGGAAATGATTAAAGAGGCATGGGAAGAACTCGAGGTAGGAATGAAAGTGGGCGGGGAATTCGTAAAATCAGTTAGGTTTGCTGATGACCAAGCCTTAGTTTGTCAGTCAGCCAAGGGGCTGCAAGCATTGCTGAGTGAATTGGAAATTCAGTGCGACAGGTATGGGATGAGAATCAATTTTAATAAAACAAAAGTTATGCGATATTTTAGAAAGAAAAAGGCTAAGCTAAACATTAAAATAGGAGGGCAAAAACTGGAGTAGGTAGAACAGTTCACGTATCTCGGAAGTGTTTTGGACCAACACGGCCAAAGTAGTAGGGACGTAAGGAGAAGAATTGCGCTAGGCAAAGAGGCTTTAACAAGGAGGAGGGAGTTGATGAGAGGGAATATGAGTAAGGATGTTAAGAAAACACTCGTAAAAACTTTGATATGGACCATAGCTATGTGCGGCGTGGAAACGTGGTAATTGAAGCAGGAGGATAGACGTAGATTGGAGGCTTTTGAAATGTGGGTGTCGAGAAAAATGGAGAAGGTGAAATGGAAGCACTTGGTATGGCGGACGAAGAGAGGGGGGTATGTTTGGGGAAATCCTATGGAGGCAGGAAAAGTGGATTGACCGGCAGTGGGATGTTGAAGATTGTAATAGAGGGGAGAATGTTTGACAAACGAGGAAAGGGAAGGAACAGGATAGGGATGTTTGACGGGATGAAGGGAGGAAGAAAGTACTCAGAGATGAAGTGGGACCTGATATAGAGTAGGTTGCTGGATTTTTTGTTTTGTTAGGAGTTACTAAATATTTATTTATTTACTGTGTCCATCCAAAAACCTACCCTCACCGGTGGATTACCTAATTTTATATATATATATATATATATATATATAATCATATATATATACATACACACACACACACATATATATATATATATATACATGTATATGTGTATGTGTGTGTGCGGGCCACGGTGGTCGGTGGTCCAGGGCCTTCGATTCCCGGGTAAGGCTGGGGACCTGCAGCTCCACCCAAGCTATATGATTTTTCGGGTACCAGATCTTCCTGGGAAACCCTAACCGGCACAGGTTACAAGCCAAGAACTGGCCCCCCTACCCTGATGTGTGAATTACACACGCCGTATAGGGCTTAGTACTGGGTGATCTCTGCCATCACCTACTAAACCGACCTTTGGGTTGATTACTGTGTTTATGGTTTATGGTTTTATAGGGAGGTAGGTGGCATTGTCACTGAAAATGTCCAAATACGTGTGTATGTCCTTTGTTGTAATTGTTTTTGTTGACTAACGCCATATTGCTCATTTATTTAGATCATATGTGTTAGTAATTTGCTCGATTCCGCCTTCCCCAGTATTCCTTGATCTCTCCTCTATATGTTTACATCCCGCTTCATTATATCTACGCACATCCATGTGAATTAATGCATATTGGGGCATGGGGGGCTGCAGCAAACCAATCGTCGGATTGAAATACCAATACAGGACCCCAACCACACATGCTCTGCACTCACATATACATACATACATACATACGCTTGTGAGGATGTGTATCATTTAAGACTTTGAGTCCCGTCTTCCACCGAATCCGTAGACATTACATTGGTGACAATTACATGCACCCAAGCCCTATATGGAGGAAAATTCAACTAGGCGGGAATCGAACCCACGACCTCTGGGTTGGTAGTCGAGGACGTTACCCCGTCGCCCCCGGAGCCGTCAGAGATAAAGGGATATAGGAAGCGAGTCGGGGTGGGTGGGGCGAGACTGAGTGGAATATGGGGCGAGGGCGTTTAGCGTAATAGGGAAATAGGACGGGGCGGAGTGTGTGCATTTCGGGAGGCGGATTTGCGAAAGGGGAGGGCGAGAGGGCGACTGGAGCGTGAAATGGATTGGCGAGGAGGGGGTGGGGGTGGGTGGTGGGTGGGTTTAGCGCTGCGGCATGGGAGTGAGGGATGTGCGGGTGCGACGGTTCTCCACGGGGGCCGTGGGGAGGGGGGTTGGCGGGCCCGGCGCATGGGGTGAAGGGAAGGGTGCTCTCATTCCGATAACCGTGAAAAAAACACAGCGTAGTTGAAGGGGGGCAATCCTAAGTGTGGGTTAGCGGTCGACTCTTCTCCATTTCTTCCCCCAGCCCCCCTCCCTTCTCCGCCCGCCAACTAATCTTGCTTCGGAACACCCCGCCCCCTTCTCCCCGCTCGCCCTCTTTGTCTCCCTCTGACTCCGAGGATTTCTCGAGCGTGCTCCGCGGAGCGGTGGAGTCCCGCCGCCGGAGACGTTTTGCCCACCCATCCCTGCGAAGGCTTTGGCGGGCTTCCTCTCGCCACGGGATATTGCCTGGCCATTGACACTCCCACTCCACTCTCTACTGTGCAATTGTTATATCGCACATTCTGCTCATTATATTTGTTAATAGCCTGCCTGTCTTGAAGAAGAGCGATTGCTATTGCGGGGCCTCCCGTATTGTTGAACTTATTTGTATAGCGTTGTTGTTAGAACTATTGTTATCGTTCCTTCTGTTTATGCGGGAGAATAAATGGCATTTGTAATGGGATTTTACTTTGCGACATCTCAAACGTATGCCGAACACTGCAATCAACGGTAATCATGCTATACTCATTGGCGGTAACTTGACCTCTTCGACTGTCGACCATGTAGGGTTGGATTTCGCATTCGTTTCATACACAAGACCTGCCCCAAAAGTGTTAAAACTGAGTCGATAAAAAAATATTTATTGCCAAAATTGATACACTGACTCAATAGTCATCTAGTTAGCACCCGCGTAAGTCCAGATACCGCTGCAAGCGGGTTTTCCACGCCTCGTATGTCTTCTGGAAGGCAGGGCCCGGGGCTGCTGCTAAGCTCCCTCGTCACGGCCTGTGGTAACGCTTCCTCTGAGCCGTGGTGACATCCTCATGGCACAGATTTGAGGCGAGGTAAAAGGAAGAAGTTTGGCTGGGCATTGTCTAAAAAATTTGGATCCTCAATCATATGGTCGAGAAGCTTTTAGCAGATCCGCGTGCGAGTTTCCTTTTGTTGGCTTAAAACCACTCGCGGCACCAACTTCGCCCACACTTTTCTCATGTCCATGTTTTCGGTCATAAGGCGATGTAAATCATTTTCAGAAATGCCAAGTCCATTAGAAACCACAGGAACACTTTACCTGCGATCCCTGCTCAGCAAATCCTCGCAATATTTTCATCACTTTTTGACGTCGAAGGGCGTTCGGCGTCTTAAAATCTTTTCTGCCTTCCAGAAACAATTTGTGCTACTCATAAGTGCCTGATCTACCCAATGGCGTTATCGCCATAAGCTGCCTTGAACATATCACTTCCCCTATAGTCTCTTTCCCGGCTTTGTCTAGTTTCCCGCAAAACTTGATGGCGTAGCGCTGTTTCAATAGCCAAGTCGAAAACGGGGCGTAACGAGGTCACGTTATATAGGTTTCGCAAACGAACGATCCGCACTCCGCAAAGCTGGGAACCAACTTCCACGGGCCTCCAGCCTTTCCTGGGAGTCGTCTTCCTTGAACCCAGCCAGAGAAACCGTTGCCCATTCGGGAAAAATTAAGTCTAATTAATTTTGGGGCAGACTTTGTCGCAGAGACAAAGTAGAAAATTCATTTTTTTAACTGGGTGTGAGTTATTGAAAAACTTTTAGGGATCAGTAACTGTAGTAATGTGGTGATCTCGTTTACAAGTGTTACATAAAAATGTTCTGCTAATCTCAACATGACTAACTCCCGACTGAACACGAATGACTCGCCGCAAACTCGCCGGATAAGTGGACGTGTTATGGAATGTGAATAGTTCTACGCTCACCTCTAAACCCTTTGCACCAGTTCAAGAATTACCTTACGGATATAACGCTGAAACTACTGGCTATAATACAATATAATTATTTAGGACAGTCACCCTCTGCCATCAATACGGCGTGTGGCAGGGGTTGTTACATTGATAGCTATTAGACCAATTGAAAATTTTCAACAGTCCAAATCAATTTATTATCTGTCCATAGCAATTCCACAATTAATAATTATTGACGACTATAGCTTCACCACTATGTGGCATCATCAGGTGACATTAGGGGTCACATGATGATGCCATCTTCGTTAATAAATATCATTTTCGGAATTATTACTTGTATATACGTCTAGGACAAGCTACGATATATTTAACAAGAAAGATACCACCCATGTTGAATGGTTTTAATCGAAATAATGGTGGCACCATGTGCATTTTTCTTGTTTCTGATAAGGTTTTATAGGTTTGCAGTTCATTGCAGGTTAATTTTTTTCTGTAGTGAGGCTCATGCATTGTGCGTGAATTTGCTTGTTAGTGTGCTGCACCTGCCCGGTTAGGAAACAACCCCTGCCACACACCTTCCCGGTGGTTTGCAGGATATTCTGTAGATGATAGAGGGGAGGGGTTGGCTATAGTTTGGGGGTGAGGAAGGATTGAATGTTGAAGGTGTGGGTCGGAGTTATTTGGGTAAGGGAAGAGGCGGTTGTGCCGTGGCTATGCCGTGGCATGGGGGTGGGGTGGAGGGGCGATCAGGTGCATTGAAGGGTTGGTTTTTGTTTTTCCCCTCAAGGTTAGTTCCTCGGAATGGAGTGGGGAGGGTTGCGGGTACAAATGTTCATTACAAAAGATCGTCTTTGGGTCTGCCAAGTGCCTTCTTATCCCAATTTGCTCGGGAGCGTCCATTTTTGATCCTTTAAGGGAGGATATACAGTATTTCGGAGACAAATTTCTGATTTGGTTGTATATTGCTACCATTATCTGTGCAGTTGTATTCATCTAAAACTTTCGATGAAGTCGCCATTTCTACCATATCCTCTCATATTTCGCAATATCTCCAACAACTTTCTCTTTTCTGCGTGGTCGAATGTTTCGTAAAAATCCACGAAGTAACAATAATAACAGTGGTAAAGAAAAAATTAAGCGTGTAAATTTTAGAGAAATGATCACCACCATTGGTGGAGAGATATTAAACCAATGAGAGGGAGGGAGAAAGAAATGAAAAAATCGAAATTAATCACAAATGTTAGGCTGAAAACTAATGCACACATGCTTGTAGACCACATGGAAAATGACCTTCAGAAGCACTCCAGGTGGCATGTGGAAGTAACATTCCCTCTCAACGCGCAGGCACAGGTTTCAGGTCATAACATTCATCCAGTGTATTTTAAGAGGTGGAAGTGTGGAGACCTGTTCTAGTGGTATGTCAACGCGAGTTAAACAGCGTGCTGTAATCGGCTTTTTAACTGTGGAAAAAGTGACTCCTACTGAGATTCATCACCGTTAAAAGGCTGTTTATGGTGACGATGCTGCTGATAGGTCTCTGTAAATCGATGGGTTGCAAAATTTCGTGGTTGCGAGCCTGGAAAAGCCCTAATTGGCGATGAAGCACGCAGCGGACGTCCGATCACTGCCACAGACGATGAGCAGCGCAAACTCGTCGAATATTTGATTGAAAATGACCGGCGAATAACTAAAAAGCGTATCGCAAACCATCTTCCAAGGAACGTGTCGGCTTCATCATTGAACAATTTGGATACCGTAAAATCTGTGCACGATGGGCACGTCTAGCGGACGAAAACAAAAAAAACTCTCTTTATTCCCCCGACCTTGCGCCTAGCGATGTTTATTTTTTTCCTTAACTCAAGAGACACCTTAAGGGTAATCATTAAACCTCCGACGATGAGGCGAAGGCAAAAATTTGATAACAGCAAGCTGTTTAACTCGCCTTGACGTAGCACTAGAACCTCTCCCCATGCTTCCGCTTCTCAAAATACACTGGGCGAATGTTCAATAACGACCTCAAACATGCACATAGGTGTTGAGGGGGAATGTTACTTCCACATGCCACCAGGAGTGCTTCTGAAGGTCATTTTGTTTGTGATCTACAAGCATTCGTGCATTAGTTTTCAGCCTACCCTCGTATATTCAAAGCTACCGTAAAATTTATGAATATATCAAGAACAATTAAAAATGTATGGGCGCCTCAAACTAGTTTTAGTTTGTTCCTTTCAAAGCAATGTCAATCTAATACTAATACTCAAATCTGGCGTTGTGGCACTGTTGGACTAAACCGGAGAGTGTAACCTAAGACTTTCTAGGAGAATATATTAAAAACTACACATGAACAGGCAGAAAGAGAACACGGAGGAATATATTTTTCCAGTTTGCCTTGTCGAAGAATAATACTATGGGCGTTTAAATCCACCACATTGCTTGCAAGTTCGATAACTTAACTTATTTCGATTACTACGTTTAGTAAAGTCAATCAGCGAGACTGTTGTCTCTTTCGAGATATAAATACAATATGTGTTAGGATATGGTTTGGACAATGACCTAATACATACGATTCAATCTGAGGAATAAAAGGCGTGCATGCGTAGCATATTTCCAATGTATGATGAATGTTATGAAATCATTTGTCGTGCGATAGGTAATGTAAAAAATATTGCTTCTGTTTTGGGTTGTGTGCGCAGAACACTCGCACATTCATTTGATGGCTTGTAATAGATGCCATTACTTCTGTAGATGCCAAAATAATCGACAGTTTTTATCCTTCCTTTTCAAGAAGCGTAAGAAGACAATATTTATATTGTCGAGGATCCACAAAATAGTTGTTCCGAAATCGGCACCGGATTATAAATCCTCATTGACCAATGATGAAATGCTTTGGTGAAGTCTAATTAAGCTGTCCCAGCAGGGAAAAACAACTGAAGTTTTATTTATTTTAGGCAAGCTTGACAAATCTGTTTGAAAAAACATGTTTGTAGTTTTTTCAACTCATTTCAGTCTTAGTTTTAGGTATTAACATGTAAGTACACGCGTAGATGTGGAAATACAAGCATGCATTATAATGAAAGTATATATTGATAATTGTGCCCTAAAATTCACACCCACACCGAACTTTACTTTTTCAGATTCCACGTCTCACACCCTTTCAGCGGATCGTAGTCTGTTGTGTAAAGATTGGAATATTACGTGAAGAGTCTCACAGACAGAGCCATGTTTTGACCTGACCGTTTATTATGAACATCACCGCAAAAGGTGGATTTTTCCAGGAGGATTCCTATGCAACGGATGGTTTGCACACTGGAAATTAAGCATAGCGAATCTGTAGTTTATGCGTAATGCATCAAAGAACTTTATAAAACCCAGTTCTCCGAAAAAGGTGAGTCGTTACCAAAATTCACAGATACCTACAGGGACACGATTATTTTTTCACAATATATACCCACAAAATACGATTACCACGGACACTAATGATTTTATAAAGCAATGGGCGATGATGTACCTAGGCTGGTGCCCTAACACCCCCCGCCACACGCCCTTGCGGCGGCTTGCGGGGTAATAAGTAGATGTAGGCCAAACGATCGATTAAAAAAACGTTTCAGTGACTGCAGTACAGCCACTTCGAATCACAAGTAGGAAATGGTTTTCATAGTCGTTAAATGCTTTAGCGGTGAATGGCCAATAAACAGAAATTGATGGCACAATCAAATGCTCATCAAATAAAAAGTACACAGGGCACCCTCATTTTTTCTCAATGTGTTTTTTGTAAAGTGTGAAATTATATACAAACAAAATAATATCAAATAGAGAATAAAAGGGTACAATCTGGCAGGAAAACGATAAAAATATATGGGATAGGCCACACCAAATTCAGGGGATAAAAAAAGTACTAGTAGTAAAAAAGAAAATTGGAATAAAATATACTAAATATTTCCGTCGAACAAAAGATTGAAATTTATCTTCAATAAAAATTTATGGTTATGAATTAGAATAATGATATTTTTATTGGAGGAAATACAAGCAAACGTAAAATTTTTTTAGTTACCACATTGCCCCCACAATTTTAAACTTCGACAAACGGTCGCGAGGATCCCATTGAATCGCACGATTTCTTCGAGCCGACCTTTTTTTTCGACCTTCGATGAAATTAAACCCACCTCTTCTCTCCCGGCAGAAGTTTTTCTACTTAAACAGTTTAAATCCTCCGTATTCTTTGCAGCTCAGTATTTTCAACTTTTGAGAGATAAAAAAATGTACAAACATCTCGATTGGCCAGGGCTACGTACTTCTGGGGTAACTACATTCTTCCTTAAATCCACTTTAATTTTTACTTGTCTCCTGATGTTCTGGACCTGGCTTTTTGAATTATCTCTTTTGCCTCAGTAAGCCCAGCGTAATGGACGACTTTGTCCGCCCCCCCCTCAAGATCCCCCTCCCCCCGCCAACCCGACAAGGGACGGAGCAGTAACATTTTCCACTTTCAAATTTCTTAACGCCGAATGCTGGTTGAAGACTCGCAGAGAGAGAGAGAGAGAAAGAGGGGGAGGAGAGGTAGTATGTATTTTTGCAGATGGAGGGCACTTCAGGGACAACCGGGCAAAGAAACGGAATCCCCGACTGCGCAGACGAGAGAGCTCCCCCCTTGTCTGGCCACACCCCCTCTCCCCCTTCTCCACACCCCACGGACACTCCGTCTCCCTCCAGACACGGCCCTGAAATCACTTAATTCTTACTCGAAGGAGAGGTGGAGAAGAAGTGGGAGGGGCGCCGTGAGATGGGCAAATGGGCGGAGGACGGAAGGAAGGAGTGGATAAAGAAATCCATCTCCTCACGGCCCATGAGTGCTGAATGTGTGTGTGTATGTATACATATATATATATATATATATATATATATATATATATATAGAAATCCATCTCCTCGCGGCCCATGAGTGCTGGATGTGTGTGTGTATGTATACACACACACACACACACATATATATATATATATATATATATAGTATATATATATATATATATATATATATATATATATATATATATATATATATATATATATATATATATATATATATATATATGCATGTATCGACGAATCGAGCTCACTGCCGATCTCCATTACGACTTCAATTTTACAGATGGAAAGTTAATTGGAGGGAATAGGAGAGGCGGCGGCGCCTTCGTGGGAGGAGCGAGTGCACTCTCGTGAATTCTCCTTCCCCAAAAATGAAGCGTAAAGACCTACAGTCTGGGAGTACTTCCCAGAAGGCGGAAAGAAAACGGTCCAAGGGAATAATTTAGGTCTCGGGATAAATTAGTAGACTGGGTCGCAGCTGAAATATTAGAGAGGCAGTTTACCGAGCTAATAGAATCAATGGATCACGTCCGCCCAATGAAAACTTAACGATTTGAAGGGAAACGTATAGGAGCGTTTATATATTACCGGAATTTCATCCGGAGACGCGTAGGAGGTAGCTTGAAAATTTCTGCATTACCTCGATTAGTTTTCAATCCAGATACTGGGATCCATATCTTCATATTACACCTAATTTCTTCTGTATTTTCAGGAATATGTAGGCCCAAGTCTGGTCGGGAAAATTTAATCGTCAAATTTAAAAAAAATTGCTATAAAAATGAATTTAGGACAAATACTTTGTTACGCCTAAGCATCTTCTCTTTATGCACCTTACCCTGATGGAGTGAATGAATTATTTTATTCATGGGCGTGTTTCTATGGAGTATTTAATCTTTCCGATTGAAAAGAAATCCACCGCTTTGGTCTCAGCGATTTATCTTTTGAGTTCAAATCATTTTTCCAACATCTCCATATGAATTTATGATTCCTTTAAATTGGCAGAGTAGCATGAAGTACATTATGGGTAATTAAACACTGTAATATCCATTTCGACGTCCCAGAGTCATTGTCAAAGTTTTCCTCCATGCAATAAGATGGGGTGAACGATGACTCGGAAGGAATTCTCTTTATTAAATTGTATGACGAGATCACGACGAGAAATTAAGGGACATTTACGGAAGAGAATACCAATACCATGACTTATTTCTCCTTCGAACAATATGTGACCATTAGAGTAGAAGACCTCTCGTAAGAAAATTAAAATTGAAAGAAAGCGCATGTGTAACAGAAACACAGGAATGCCGCAATTAATATTTATTGACGACCATACTTATACCACTGTGTGGCGTCGTCAGGTGTCCCCAGAAGTCACCTGATGTAGCCATAATGTTGGAACCATGGTCGTCCATACATATTAATTTTGGTATTACTGTGGACCGAAAATAAACTTGTATAGAATGTTGAACAAATTTTAATGCTACAACGGCTGTTAATCTAACACTACCAACCACACGCCCTATTGATGGATTAATAGACCTAAAGAATAAGGAGATGAATTTTTACTTCGATTTAAATGGGTAAATTGAAAACTGATTGGTACTGCATGAATGCTAAGTTACCAATGTCTTAGTACACTAAGGGTGTGTGTGAGCTGCCGTCCACCAATACTAACTTACAACTGGAAAATGTGGAAGGATTCCTTCGATGTATTTAGCATTGAATTGACCATCACAATTCATTCAAATATAGAAAGATCTACTCATCCTCATTTTAGTCAACATTTGTATTCCATCTAATTTAGTTGATTTCATTTAGTTTATTTTCATTTATGTATCTTGTTCTATGTTTGCTGTAATTTAGTGTAAATTCATTGAAAATATTTATACAAGTAAATTGAATCTCGTGTGCCATACCCCTCAAGTAAGAGAGTTTGATGGGGTGTAATAATGCACTCGTACATAAATATGAGTATACCTTGGCACATGTATACGTACGAGTATAATATGCGCGAATATCAATTCGCACGTATTTCTTACGTAGATACTCGTTTGTAAATTGAGAACATGTGCACCCATCTATATGACACAATGATGGGCGCGATTGGGTGAAATTTTATATTTTGCTTTGTGAATGAAATTTATTTGAATGTATGCGTTCGATTTTGTTGTGGTTGATGTATTTTGAAAGGGAGGAATGAGTGCTCGAATCTTTCACTTACAGTACATATATATCCTATTTCATCTTGGCGGTCCAATTTGCTAATATAATGCCAGGGACATAATATTTTCCTCGGTGTCGTAAGAAAAATCTTGGATTTTTTAAGCCAACATTAAAGTACCTCGGTATTTGGAGTCAATTCTCTGTGGGGTGATGCCTTACGTCGTCCGCTGCCGACAGTAGGGTGTCAAGTTTTCTTCCTGTGGCCTTAGGGGCGAGGACCATGAGTCGCGTGCCCATGAATTAATAGAATTTCCCCTTTTTACTTACCTGTTCTGCATGACCTGTCTTTTTATGGTTGAGGTCAATCGTATAAATGGTTGTGGTTCATTTTTATTCCCTCCTTTTTCGTATAGCAAAGAATTATTTTGCTAGGTGATATTAACACTTGTTTTGAAGTCTCCCAGCTGCATATTTATAAATGTACGCGTTATTTGAGATTTTTCAGTGAATATTTTTTCCCTTTTTCTTCCTTTCCAATATCCTCCCTTATCCCTTACCCATCCCGCCTAGTGCAAGAGCAAGGTGTATACCCCCTGCCACACATTTTTTTTGAACCTTGGGGTATCTTAAATTGATTATATTTCTTGTCTCAAAATATTACTACTCAAGTTATGGATTTAAAAAGTATTATTTATTTAAAAAAAAGGTAAAAATGAAAAATAAGGTTCATAAATTAACATTTCATACCAAATGAAAAATACAATCTTCATCATAAAACATCTCCTGAAAATCTTCATTGAATATCTAGCATCATTGCCATTTTCTGTCTTCTGATGAAAATTCTTTCTCATTCAACTTCCACGCTGCATTTAGTAGCATCAATTGCAGAAAAACTCACCAATGGAATTATCTCTAAATTCTACTCGGCTTGTACACCTGTAGAAAGAAAACAATTTTGCTGGCTCAAAACAAGTCTTTATCCATCGCTCATTATTGATTGAAGTTTTGCAAAGAGGTGACTCATTGCTGAAGAATAAGTACTGAATCACGGTAATTTCAAGAAATACTTGTAGTCTTCATTAATCGTGAAAAATTGAAATTACAGAAATAGATGTAAATAGGTCAGAAATTGCCTAATATATGCCAGAGGTAGACAGAATTGTGCAATTGTGAATCTAAACTGGGCCTTTTATCTACACTTTTCAATATTTCTCCCTTCTAATATGAATAAATCGTAAATAAGAGAGTTCAAGTTACTTTAGATTAGATATAATTTTCCCCGAGTAATATAAGTTAGCCGAATTGGTGTAGTTAACCGTCCAAGGTGAGATATATTTTAAAATATACGCACAAGTATAATTGATTCAAGTACGTTGTCACTATTTAATCTTGTCTCCAATTTATTGTTCTAATTGTCTGTAGCAGTGCTTTTCGCATGAGTAGAGAACTATTTTAAAATTGAAAAATACCGTGGTGAATGTAGCCGTTGTGAGCCTTTTTTCCACTTAACATAATCACTGGTGACTTAAAATTAAGCTGCATATAGCATTGATATTGTATGTCCGGTATGGACTCACTCCCTGCCACACACCTTAGTGGTGGCTTTCAAGATATCATTTAGATGCAAACGAGGCCACTGTATTCCTTAAAAAGCTTCTTTAGATCATTTTAGCTTCTCAGTGTAGTCTTGGTTTCTTGATGTGACCAAGAGTATGATTTACTATCCCAGAGGAAATCGAAAAAGATGAGGTACCCGATTAGTCCCTGATGTTTGCCTTTCTTATTGTTTTTTTGAAATATTATGTATTATTCACCTTTAGAAAGTATTTGTGCATTTTGGATGAAGGTGAAGACGAAGGAAGAGAAAGTGAGTGATGCAGAGGAAATTGAAGGGGGAATTCGAAAGGGACAGAATGTTTACGCGAGTCAAATGTGGAGGCAGTGGCTTGCTGATGGCTTAATTGGAGGGGAACATGTTCGTTGAGTAACAAAAGAGGGAAAGCAACGTCACATTGGACGCCTTAAGGGCGAATTTAATGCAAAAGAGCTCAATACGGAAATATCTGACGGCAAAAGATGCTTATTCTGCGCGAAAGAGTTTTAGAAGCCCAAGTGCTTCAGCTTGTCGTCATTAGAGCTAATTAGAATGTAGTTATAATCTGTAGTTATGGGTATAAGAACATATATTTAGTAGCATTCCCTGGTATGCTACTCATTTCCCATTTATTCCCAATTCTCTCTTATATAGGCATAAAAATAGTCAAGTTGTAAACTTACCCTCAGGTGCACGATTTATCCTGCCAGTTCAGGAGGCATCTGCCGAGAAAAGGAAACGATTAGAGGTGTGGTATGAATTCAAAGAGAAAGGATATGTATGCTGCAGTTTGTGAGCGTCATACCGATGTAAAAGACCTTATATGGATACTAACCAAAATGTGGAGAACGGGAATAAAATTAAATATTCGTCAGAAATTACGAGGGTAGGCTGAAAAGTAATGCACACATGCTTGTAGACCACTAAAAAATGACCTTCAGAATCACTCCTGGTGGCATGTGGAAGTAACATTCCCCCTCAACACCTATGCGCAGGTTTGAGTTCGTTATTGTACATTCATCCAGTGTATTTTGAGAAGCGGAAGTATGGAGACGTGTTCGTGTGCTATGTCAACGCGAGTTAAACAGCGTGCTGTTGTCGAATTTTTAACTGCTGAAAAGAGATTTCTACTGAGATTCATCGTCGTTTTAAGTCTTTAAGATGTCATTTTCCCACTAAAGACAAGGGATCAGAGTAACATTATCCGACGGCACTTGGGGGAAAAATATTTCGGTTCAAAGGTAGTCTGGTGTGTATTCACTCCCAGCCACACACCCTAGCGGTGGCTTGCAGGGCACTAAACAATAACAAAAAAATACTAAATACACCTGCTGGATCTCCGCTTGATCTCTAAAATTCTTATATCATGGTCTCTCCTAACGCAGTACGATGGGGTTAATAATGACACTAAAGGAATTATTATGGCTCCATACTACTTAGGTAGATCAGACCACAAATATAAAGGGAGATAGATTCCAGGATAGATAGATACAAATACTTATTCTTTCCCCGAACAATCAGGAACCAAAATAGTAAGAAACCGAAGTCATTTTAGAAATATTAAAATATTTAATAAAAAAGTCGCGACTAAATTAAACATTGCCAAGACATCATGTACATTTGTAGGTGCATGTGTGTGTTAGTTGGTAATTTGACTGTTTGCATGTGTGTGGGTTGTAAGGGTTTTTGCATGAATGTATGCCATGTTTTGTTTCTGGATAGTATGAATTTGTGGCTTTTGCATGCGGTTTTTTCTTAAAGACGGGTGGTGCCCTAACACCCCCCTCCACACGCCCTTGTGGGGTACTGAGTAGATGTAGATGTAGATGAAATGACATGGGCCCTTCGTGGCCCTGCTGCGGCTTACAAGGCAATGTGTCACTGCAGATCATTGACAGCCCGCAGCAAAATGGTCACTGGATGCAGGTCCAATCCAGTGGCAATTATGTGTGCCCTCGTCTTACCCGGCCTGTCTTGCCTGCGCGACTTTTCTTGCCCTCGCTTCTCAGCCGTCCGTCACTCTCCGCCGACGCCGCCCTATCTCCCCCGTGGGTGAGTCTTCTCCGAAGGCGGGAAGGGGGTGAGTGGGTTGGGGGAAGGAAGAGTCGCTTGGATAAGGGAGGGGAACGGGCACTCATCCGGGAAACTGGTTTTCGCCCCTAGGACCCCCAACCAAAGGGGCGAGAAATGGCTGGGGGTGAGGGGTTGCTCAGCGCATTCCCAGTCTTGCCCTCCTCCTTGGTCCTGCGTCCCAGGGTTCTGGGGGGGGGAGGCGCAAATAACCTTCGGTGGGGGCGACCCCACGCTCGGGACGATGCAACTCCCCTGACTGCCTCTCCGTCAAACCCCACCCTTTTCGAGGAACCCTCAACTCCCACGGGGGCAGGGAAGCGAGCGAGGTGGTTTTAAGTTCTCTCCCTCTCTCTCCTACCCCCGTCGTCTCGCCAACAAGCAACCCCTCGCGCCCCGATTAGCTCACCCTCATGACCAACCCTTCAGCTTTCTTTCCATATACCACCTCTCACTCTCTTCAAGTTTCCGGGAAAAAACTTTCGGTTCCGGTGAAAAACTTTTATTAATTGTTTACAACGTCGTGATGAATGGGATCATAGATGAAAATTGACGGTAACGAAGGTAAAATAGATTTCCAGCGTTTGACAGAGAGTTATCAATTTCTTCAATCAATCAATCTTAGGAATACAAGGTCTGCATACAAAGTATCAGAAAAAGTTTCAGAAAAATAGGTTTATTTCAGACATTACTACAATGCCTCAAACTTCTTCAAAGAACATCCCTTGAGCGTCGATACATCTTTGCCAGCGGCTTTCCCACGACTCGAAGGTTCCCTGGCTGGCGGAATCCGGAAGGTTCTTAAGGGTACGCTATATTTTTAGGGAGGACTTCAATTTTGGGGATAAAAATCTTCTATATTCGGCTGGTTCCAAGTCGGAACTGTGAGGGGGTTGGGGAATCCTCGCGATGCCGTTGCAGAAGATCTTCGCAATTAGACCCTCAGCTCTGCTCTTGGTCGTCCGTCAAGACTGTCGGGGACGAGCTCAGCGCAGATCTTTCGTATTGGCTAATTTCAGTGATAATGGCGTGCAATGTCCTTCGGCTTCTTACTTGTAAATTTCTAGCTTGCGCGTTATTGAATAAATTTTTTACTGCACCATAAGGTGCAATTATTTTTCAGTTGACAGTGTATGTATTTACATGCGTGTAAGCTCAAAGGATTTTTGTATGAATGCATACACCACTGTGGTTATAGGTTTGCATGGAGGGGTTGATTTTGCATGTGGTTTAGCTCCCTTTTACAGGTGGTGACCTAACACCCCCCACCACACGCCCTTCCGGCGGCTTGCGGGGTACTATGTAGATGTATATGTATCAATGCCAATACAATCTGTAATCATGCGTACACTTGATCGACGGTCTGAATTCAGCACTTCACGAACGCGTTGCACGTAGTTGTCGGTTCTTGACGTCAACGACCGTCCTACGCGGGCCTCACCCTCGACACTCTCTCGGCCATCTATCTTGTGCCACTTAATAACTTCAGTTTGTGACATGCTTTAATCCTTGAACAATTAGAAAATCATGTCCAGCGTCTCCGCACTTTGCTGCGTTTTGCGCTTGCATCGAGTCACTCGACAGGAGTCCAATCAAAACATGTCCTAGCATAAACGAACGCTCGCAGGCGATTGGTTCTTGCCGAGTGTTGAAGGTCAGAACCCCCACCACTGAGGCAGGGCGGTGCGAGCGCGCTGCGACGTACAGTCACGTAAGGAAAATACTGTTCCCGATACTTTGTATCCATACCATGCAAATATCACCTGGGCATTAGTAATTTGCAGCTAGACTATTATTTGCAGCTATTTTTTCTATTCATTTAATCATTTATTCCATCCAGGCGCCGGAGATGGGAATGAAAGGAGAATCAATTCAGCCAAAGAGATACCATCACCGCTGAGCACATTATGAAAGCAGTACTTCTCTGCAACACGTGACGCTACTAATGAGTGGCATTAAGTCGTTATAGTATAGTAAGGAGGCATGAGGCCTTAAAAATTTCCACTAATGAAATCAACCCGTCGAGGGTTAATTTTTTTTCAGTTAGATAAAAAGCTCTCAATTCTGTCGGTGACTTTTTTGGCAAATCCATTGCATATTAATTTGTGTATCGATTTCTTATGAGGGATCTCGGCGTAGGCTTTGTTGGAAACTTATAAGTACAGCACCTACTCGGTATTCCTTTCTCCAGATTCCAAACACCATGAATGAAAATACTCAATTGTGTTTCACTTGATCTGGTTTTTCTGAACCCGTGCTGTTTGTCGTACGTAATACGTTCCTATTGTTGAGAAAGGTCCTAGTATTGCTAATAATGGTATGCTCTGGACTTTCGCACGAGATCGATGTTGTAGAAATTGGTCTTAATAACTGGGTTACTCCCTATCGCCGCCTTTATAGAGGAGGGTATGTGAGATAGCTTCCAGTGACGAGGTGTTGAACCTTCTTTCTTCTATTGACATGTCAAAAACGGTTTTGAGGTCGGGCGCGATATATTTCGTGATTTCCTTCCGTATTCTAATGGGCGGGAATTTCATCCGGATTTACGGCTTTGATTGACTTTTTATTTCGGTGCAATGTTTCTAATCACCCACACAATACCCCGCAAGGGTGTGTGGCGGGCGGTGTTAGGTCACCGGCCATTCATGCATTATTCCTTCCTGAGACCATAATTTTCTCATAAACTCTTTAGGAGTGAGGTGGGCTTCATTTGCTCACCAATACTTTTGGTTTTGACGTCCTGAAAGAAATAATTAAGGATATTGGCATTTTTACGCTGTTTTGTTACAATTTGTCATTTTACTATTTTTCCATTTTTCCTTTATAAAATGTTATTAACATAAAAGAACATTTCCCTGACGTAAGATTAAAATAATTGTATGCTGTCTTGTAAATACTCGCATTGAATTTTGTTTTTTAAATGTAGGTCAGATTTTGTGCGCAATATATTTTTCATTTTTGCTTAACAATCTACGAGTTTACTTCTGACGTACTATATTCATTAGATATTTGACCCCAAATTTTAAAAAATTTGAACTACTTTTTATTTGTCTCCTTAAAACCGATCTGACCTCCATGTCGAACTCCTTATTATCGCGTTGGAATTAGCATGAAATAAACTCCTATATCTCGTTATTCCCCATTTATTGCACCATTCCGAGAAGGTTTCTAAGTTTCTAGAGAGTTGCTCGCGATCTAGTTGGCTCCTTATTTCCCTGCATACCACCGTGTCATCAGCAAATAACCTGAGATCCTGAGATTGCTACTAACGAGAACGAGAAAGTCATTAATGCGTATCAAGAATAGAAGAGGCCCTATTACACTTTCCTGGGGGACGCCCGAAGTTATATATATATATATATATATATATATATATATATATATATATATATATATATATATATATATATATATATGCACGAGGTATATCTGTTGAGTACAACCCATCGATGACTATTTTCTGTTTTCGATTTGACAAGAAGTCTCTAATCCACTTTATTATTTTCTCATTGATACCATAGCATTTAAGTTTGTGTAACAATTTTATGTGTGGGACTTTATCGAAGGCTTTTTTGAAATTTAGGAATACTGCATCGACTTTTGTGTTGTATTCTCTCGATATAAGTACATCGTGAATGACAAGAACTAATTGTGTTTCGCTAGATCTGCTCTTCCTAAAGTAAGGGGCGTATACGTACAAGTGACTCTGCATCTTTAAAATCCCAATTAAGCCACCGCAAGGTAAAAGAGGGGTTATAGGGCTACAGGTGTTAATGAATAGGTACGAGTTAATGCACAGTAATGAAAATACATTTGATCATACACAAAAACCAACGCGCAATCCACACTTGAATGCCTGCCTCCAGTAAGTTACTACGCCATTCTCATTTAAATCATTTAAATCGAATTGTGTGCGTAAAAAATGTAAATATAGCTTCGTGGTATGTTCGCTTAATTGTTTCACCGGTTTTCAAAATCCCCCTTTGTTATCGCCATCGTCGCCCACAGCAGTATCGAGAAAAATCTACAATATGTTTGTGATCGAGGAGACCCTATTGTTTCCATTCGGAACAATAATTTTTGACTCAATAAATTAAAATAAGTTCGTACGAGTTCATTTTAATGTACAAATATGGTATGTATTTACACTTTCGTATAAGGATAAAGGAGGGAGTATTATCAATCTTCATTAATTACTAAAAATAGTCTAGAAACTTCATTTTCATTTGTTATTCTTAAGAATTTGTTTGCATAGTCAGTATTCAGATTTCTACATTTCCATCGGCGTCTCTTGACCTTTCGAAGGCCGTCATTGTAGAACCCATCAGATTGCGTCGAAGATCATTGTTTCACCTCTTGAATGACGTCATTTATGCCAAATTTCCAACCCCGAAATGGTTCTGGAAATAAGAAAAAGTTGCTTGAAGCGAGATCGAGAGAATAGGGTGGATGTGGAAAAATTTCAAAAGGCACGTAGCGTTGATTGCCGGTCTCACCGTGTTTGCTTCTGACAAGAAGTCAGTTGTCGTGGAACCCCAGCGTGCTGACACCTTTAACATGTGCAGTTCTTCGTGAATAATTTTCCACACACTGCAGTAACTAACTTCAGTCTCATTCATGACCATTTGGATGGTTACTCTTCGGTCTAATAGGATAAAGTCCTCCACTTTCTTCACTGTGGCAGAATTATTATCAATGAGTGATGGTCTTTCACTTCTTGGATCATCTTCGAGGGACATATGGCCAGTTTGAAAATTCTTTTTCCGCCATAGGACATATTTGTCATGTGACAGGCTATCATTTCCTTAAGTAGCCATCATTTCATCGTAGATTTGCCGGCCGCTATAACCTTTTAAATGAACAAAACCCAATCACACTGCAAAGCATTATCTTCTCCATACACCGAGTTACTTCAATCTGAGGTTTCCTGAAACAAACCAATTCAACATTAAAAGCTTTAATTTTACAAAATAATGCACATAAGAATCAATTAACATCTAGAGTAAATTTTATCCAAATATTTCGGTTAGTTCTTTGTAATAATTAATTAAAAACGATGCACACACGTATTTGTCATAAAAGACTGGCGCCTAAGCACTCCCCGCCACACACCCTTGAGGGGGGTTTTTGTATGGATTTAGGTGAATGATCTGCGAAAATGAAAGACAGCGAGAGTTGGGGGCCACGGGTGAGGTGACCCCATGGCACGCACGCGGACGGGAATCCGTTCCGGGAATTCCATTAGGAGGGAGAGAGGTGGAGGAGAGAAGTGAGCAGAGGCAGGGAAGAGGAGCGGAAGAAGAAGAAGTAGAAGTTCTTCCCCTTTTGGAAAACTTTGATTGAATAGCCGGGGGGGGAAGGAGGGGAAGGGGGGGGTGGTATGGGAATAGGGGGGCGCGCGCGTGGGGTCTGTCCGCTGAAGGGGTCCCATCCTTTTCCCTAGGGGACTAGAGTGGCTGTGCTGGGGAGAGGGTTGGGAAAGGTTCGTCGGGGGCCCTGGGCCTCGCCAGAGGATTCTGGGGCGGCGAGGCCTCGGGGATAGAAGGGGGGGGGGCGATGGAAAGGGTGAAGGGTCGGGAGTGGTTACTTATTTCGACCCGGCACCGATGCAAACCTAGAGGGACTGGAGCCCTCCCTTTATTTAAACCGCAATACGTGTTCTCTGTTTCGTAGCGGTGTACCGTCGAGGAAGTGCAAGGAAACGCGAGGGAAATCCGCCGAGTTGAATGCACTCGCTTCGTGTGGTGGATGACGAAAATGATGATATTAGTAGCACGCGAACTTTCAATTTCATTAAGTTATGCATATGTACATTATTTCAATTATGTATCCATGTAAACTAGCATTAAACTACTTACAAGTCGAATGATATTTTGCACTATCATCATTAAAAGCCATTTGTGAAACAAGTTGCCGAATGGAAGTTTCACTCTCTAGATTTGAAGATAGTTGGCAGCATGTCGACTGGGATAACAATATTTCGCACGAGATGCTATCATTTTGAGTTTTTTTAGAGTTCTTTTAAAATAGCTGTATTATGACAAAATTATTGTTATGCAGCCGATATCCTCCTTCTTCCTCCTTACTCCAATATGCTTACAATGTCATAGATGCATTCAACAAAATGTCATAGTTCAAGGGTCAACATCTGTGACCCTTGAACTACATTTACATGTATTGGCTCCTTTGTGAACTATTTGCTGCTTCGAAAACTTTAATTTAAAGTTGTTTCTTTTGGATTATTGGAGATCGGAGAGGTTGGGTCTCGAAATATTGAATTGTTATAGGCTTAAATGAATAGCATAACGCACGGCTTCCCAGACAATAAATTTTTTTCAACATTCAAGGGTCACTAAGGTCATGCATGTTTCATGTGACGACAATTCTATGCACATGAGCTTTCAAACCCAGTGATGACTCAAGAAAACAACCTTCTTTGAGCAAGTTCCTTCATAATCGTGCTGACCCAGGGAATTACGCTGATCCATCTATATTACACAAACAACCTTCGATTCACCAAAAAGGTGTGTGGCAGAAGGTGCAAGCGTTAGGTGGAGTAGGTGAGGGATAAGGGAGGATATGGGAGAGAATGGGAAAAGAAAAAGAATTCACTACTAGCATAAAAAACCTTGCAAATTTATACAAATGCTGGCAGAAAACCTAGATCACAACAAGTGTTAATTTCACTATCCAAAAGTTTGATTTGGCGTACGAAAAAGAGGGAATATAAATGAACCACAACCATGTATACGATAGATCACCATCAAACCAGTTCAGGTCATTCCATCCATCCATGGCGGAATATATCTCATAATACTTTATGTAGGTAGCAACAAGTTTAACGTTCAGTTGCTGTTTTATGCCCTCGTTGATTCGAGTTTGGGCGAAAAATTTATTTTTTATCCCTAGTTACTGATTACTTTCGCCGGCCGACTTTCAATAGCTAAGAGCACGAACGAAATGCGTTCGTTGAAAACCGTCTCAGAGAAACCACGTTCGAACCCGAGCTCGTGGAGGAGGGAGGTGCGCTTCAAATTCTTATTTTCATAACAATCAGGATTCGGCCCATGCCACGTCACATAACCCGGGATGTGGTCGGGGTCACCCACTAGAAGCCTCTTTCGAAACCGCTGCTCGTTCCTCCAACGGTCGTGTTATGGAATCGCCAAAATTATCGCCGCTAATGTGTTTGCTGCGGTCCGTGAGAGACGACGGCGATGGGATATGATGATGGATAGCTCCTCTCGAATTTCAACGAAAAGTCGCCTCCAGGGCATCTCCCCTCCTCGACAGCATCGGCATTCCGTTCGAGAGCCCACGAAATGTTATAGGGCACGCCCAAGACCCTACAGCTAATGTGCGGTCTCTACATAAGTACCCACACGTCAAAATTTCCATCCGCTGATGAATCCACGACCGAGGCGTATCTTTTACACGCAAACTCGGATGTGGATCGGTTACCAGGGAGATTCGTGGGAAGAGATAAAGAGAGAGGAGAGCAAGGGGGGTGCCTGGGAGGGGGATGGGCTGCAGATGAGCCGTGAAAATGAAAGCGACGCCCTTCATTAAATTATCCAAAATTAAAGGAGATCCGGAAGAATACGAGAAGAGAACGAGGCATTCATAGAACTAGATGAAAACATAAAACGAAGAACTTGCTGGTCCCGGTGGCGGCGGGGTAGCTGACCTGCCAACCCAGAGGTCGCGGGTTCGATTCCCGCCTGGGTGAGTTGTCCACCACCTAGGGCTTGGAGTTTTTCCATTGCCTTCAATGTTATGTACAGGGTTCAGGAGGAAGAAGGGACTATGAAGTCTCAATCTCGCCCCAATAGAATCATTAAATAAGTAAATAAATCAAATAAACATACATTATATGTGGATATTGAGGTCCATGAATGAATTTACAAAGAGGGACAAATAATGTGAAAGATATAATTTTTGGGAAAAACCAAAGGAGTAGTAGTAGTTTTGAGGGGAGGCGACCGACAGCTGAGGTCATTTGCGCCATAGGGGATGGACAGGAAAGGATGAAGGGTGGAGAGAAACCCGGCGTCGGCATTAGCCTACACTTTAAGAAAGGCGCCAAGGGGTCCGCAGCTTAACATCCCATCCGACGGACGGTGTACTCACTCAAAGTGCCCTCCACAAAGCACCTCAAGTAGGGATCGAGATACCTCTGAAAATATTCAACACCGCCGGGATTTGAACCCGGGCCCTCTGGGTGGGAAGCCAGTACGTTAGCCCCCGCACTATCTGCCGGTCGGACTCTTTTGACGTGTTCTCGGAGGCGGGTGAGCACCTGAACGTAAAAGTTCGCATTCACAGTCTCCCCTGGTGGGACAAACTCCTTGTGAACCACTCCATGACGGTCGAAAAACACAATCCACATCGTTTTGATTTTTGATTTGCTCATGCGAGCCTTTTTTGGACGTTGGGACGCGGAAGTGTGCCATTCCGCGGATTGTCTTTTCGTTTCGGGGTCATATTGAAAAACCCATGTTTCATCGCCGGTTATGACATTGTCCAAACAATTTTCATCTCGGTGCAAATTGGTTAACACTTCTTCGGAAATGCGCACACGCGTTGCCTGTTGGTCAACACTCAGAATTTTCGGCACCATCTTGGCGCAAACCTTGCGCATGGCCAAATCCTGTGAAATAATACGTTGGACGTTGGATGCAGACAGACCCAATTGGTCTGCAATTTCTTCACTGGTTAAGCGTCGGTCTGTGTTCAACAGTGTCCTCACTCTGTCCACATTCGTGTCGGTTCTTGCCGTCGACGGCCGTCCGGAGCGATGGTCGTCTTCAACGAGCTCCCTACCCTCTTTAAACAACTTGTGCCACTCAAATACTGTGGAACGGCTGAAGGCAGTGTCCCCATAAGCCTGCTTGATCATATCGAGGGTCTCAGTTGCCGTCTTCCCGAGTTCCGCACAATACTTCACGCAATAACGTTGCTCTAAATTCAGATTCATTTTGTTTTTTGACGTGGACAAAAAACTTGCTTCACTAAAAACGGTGTCCTCACTCAATTACAGCCCGCAGGCGACTGATGTTGGTGTCAGTCTGTTGCTAAGAGCCCCCTCCACCTTAACCTGCCAGGTAGACCCCCCTCCACCGCTCCGTTCGCGCCAGAGAAAATCAGTCCTACCATTTTTGGGAGCGATCCTGTATGTCGACGATCATTTCAATGTTTTTTATCCAGCATAACTTCGTTCACATGCATTTATAGCTCAGTGTTTAGTGCTGGAGCAGTATTTATAATATTTCTGTATATGGCGAAAACTGTAATTTAAATATTTCTCAGGTCTCAGTGATTTTTCCAATCCAATTTCCAATCTACTGGATTTTCGTTTGGGTTCCTAACATGAATATTTTAAATTATTTTTAATAAGTATTAATTTTAATATATTTTAACTCCCTTTTCTTTTGACGCAAGACCCTATCAGCTCAATGCAACAATTTCAGAGCGTAAAAATCATTCGCCTTGACTGGGACTCGAACCCAGATCCCTCAATATCCGGTCGAGTGCTTTAGCCACTTAAGCTACCGAGGCGTCCTCTTAAACTCTGAAATTTTGGGGCTTTTAAAGGAACTAGATGTTATGACGAAATACCGTACATACAATGTCACATGTATTCGTAGTCGTGCGCGAGGCGCCACTGTCCACGAGGTTAAAGCCAACTATAAACACGTATGGTGTTTTCCCTTTGACAAATTCCAAAGAAACTGCGGGAGATGCCGCAACAGTAACTTTTAACGGAGTCATCCGCTAATGTGCATTTCAATGCAACAATTTCAGAGCGTAAAAATCATTCGCCTTGACTGGGACTCGAACCCAGATCCCTCAATATCCGGTCGAGTGCTTTAGCCACTTAAGCTACCGAGGCGTCCTCTTAAACTCTGAAATTTTGGGGCTTTTAAAGGAACTAGATGTTATGACGAAATACCGTACATACAATGTCACATGTATTCGTAGTCGTGCGCGAGGCGCCACTGTCCACGAGGTTAAAGCCAACTATAAACACGTATGGTGTTTTCCCTTTGACAAATTCCAAAGAAACTGCGGGAGATGCCGCAACAGTAACTTTTAACGGAGTCATCCGCTAATGTGCATTTCAATGCAACAATTTCAGAGCGTAAAAATCATTCGCCTTGACTGGGACTCGAACCCAGATCCCTCAATATCCGGTCGAGTGCTTTAGCCACTTAAGCTACCGAGGCGTCCTCTTAAACTCTGAAATTTTGGGGCTTTTAAAGGAACTAGATGTTATGACGAAATACCGTACATACAATGTCACATGTATTCGTAGTCGTGCGCGAGGCGCCACTGTCCACGAGGTTAAAGCCAACTATAAACACGTATGGTGTTTTCCCTTTGACAAATTCCAAAGAAACTGCGGGAGATGCCGCAACAGTAACTTTTAACGGAGTCATCCGCTAATGTGCATTTCAATGCAACAATTTCAGAGCGTAAAAATCATTCGCCTTGACTGGGACTCGAACCCAGATCCCTCAATATCCGGTCGAGTGCTTTAGCCACTTAAGCTACCGAGGCGTCCTCTTAAACTCTGAAATTTTGGGGCTTTTAAAGGAACTAGATGTTATGACGAAATACCGTACATACAATGTCACATGTATTCGTAGTCGTGCGCGAGGCGCCACTGTCCACGAGGTTAAAGCCAACTATAAACACGTATGGTGTTTTCCCTTTGACAAATTCCAAAGAAACTGCGGGAGATGCCGCAACAGTAACTTTTAACGGAGTCATCCGCTAATGTGCATTTCAATGCAACAATTTCAGAGCGTAAAAATCATTCGCCTTGACTGGGACTCGAACCCAGATCCCTCAATATCCGGTCGAGTGCTTTAGCCACTTAAGCTACCGAGGCGTCCTCTTAAACTCTGAAATTTTGGGGCTTTTAAAGGAACTAGATGTTATGACGAAATACCGTACATACAATGTCACATGTATTCGTAGTCGTGCGCGAGGCGCCACTGTCCACGAGGTTAAAGCCAACTATAAACATGTATGGTGTTTTCCCTTTGACAAATTCCAAAGAAACTGCGGGAGATGCCGCAACAGTAACTTTTAACGGAGTCATCCGCTAATGTGCATTTCAATGCAACAATTTCAGAGCGTAAAAATCATTCGCCTTGACTGGGACTCGAACCCAGATCCCTCAATATCCGGTCGAGTGCCAACGTGTTTATAGTTGGCTTTAACCTCGTGGACAGTGGCGCCTCGCGCACGACTACGAATACATGTGACATTGTATGTACGGTATTTCGTCATAACATCTAGTTCCTTTAAAAGCCCCAAAATTTCAGAGTTTAAGAGGACGCCTCGGTAGCTTAAGTGGCTAAAGCACTCGACCGGATATTGAGGGATCTGGGTTCGAGTCCCAGTCAAGGCGAATGATTTTTACGCTCTGAAATTGTTGCATTGAAATGCACATTAGCGGATGACTCCGTTAAAAGTTACTGTTGCGGCATCTCCCGCAGTTTCTTTGGAATTTGTCAAAGGGAAAACACCATACGTGTTTATAGTTGGCTTTAACCTCGTGGACAGTGGCGCCTCGCGCACGACTACGAATACATGTGACATTGTATGTACGGTATTTCGTCATAACATCTAGTTCCTTTAAAAGCCCCAAAATTTCAGAGTTTAAGAGGACGCCTCGGTAGCTTAAGTGGCTAAAGCACTCGACCGGATATTGAGGGATCTGGGTTCGAGTCCCAGTCAAGGCGAATGATTTTTACGCTCTGAAATTGTTGCATTGAAATGCACATTAGCGGATGACTCCGTTAAAAGTTACTGTTGCGGCATCTCCCGCAGTTTCTTTGGAATTTGTCAAAGGGAAAACACCATACGTGTTTATAGTTGGCTTTAACCTCGTGGACAGTGGCGCCTCGCGCACGACTACGAATACATGTGACATTGTATGTACGGTATTTCGTCATAACATCTAGTTCCTTTAAAAGCCCCAAAATTTCAGAGTTTAAGAGGACGCCTCGGTAGCTTAAGTGGCTAAAGCACTCGACCGGATATTGAGGGATCTGGGTTCGAGTCCCAGTCAAGGCGAATGATTTTTACGCTCTGAAATTGTTGCATTGAAATGCACATTAGCGGATGACTCCGTTAAAAGTTACTGTTGCGGCATCTCCCGCAGTTTCTTTGGAATTTGTCAAAGGGAAAACACCATACGTGTTTATAGTTGGCTTTAACCTCGTGGACAGTGGCGCCTCGCGCACGACTACGAATACATGTGACATTGTATGTACGGTATTTCGTCATAACATCTAGTTCCTTTAAAAGCCCCAAAATTTCAGAGTTTAAGAGGACGCCTCGGTAGCTTAAGTGGCTAAAGCACTCGACCGGATATTGAGGGATCTGGGTTCGAGTCCCAGTCAAGGCGAATGATTTTTACGCTCTGAAATTGTTGCATTGAAATGCACATTAGCGGATGACTCCGTTAAAAGTTACTGTTGCGGCATCTCCCGCAGTTTCTTTGGAACCCTATCAGCTCTTCAGGACAGTAATATATTTTTATTCTAAACTTTTTTGGATAATTAGCTTAACTTAAGTAATTTTTAATTGCTTTTAATCGTATAATGCCTAAGCTACTTAGATTTGCTTAAAAGTTGGTGCAACTTTATATGAGGAAATATTACTGGATTGCTGCAACATATTTTGGGAAAAAATTTTTTCATTTAGTGAGAACATACATTCGCTGAAATTGGGAGACGAACTGAGTGATCTTCGTCTTAAACGCATTATAATTTTTTCGCATGAATTTTGCCACATGTGTTTGTGTCTATTTTTATTAAAAAATCTAAGTGTAAAGATAGACTCGAATACTGAATAAAGTTTTTTTCCCCCAATAAAATACCACCCAACATCCTGCTCTACAACAAGTCCCTCTTCCTCTCTGCGTTCTTCCTTCCTCCCTTCATCCCGTCCAACATCCCTATTTTTCCTGCCCTTTTCTCGTATGCCTAATATTCTCCCCTCTATCACAGTCTTCAATTTTCCACCGCCGATCAATATGATTTTCGTCCAATATTCTGTCTCCCTATGATTTCTGCCAGCTATCCCCTCTCCTCCCCCACCATGCATAGCACTTCCTCATTTGTTTTCTTCTCTGTCCATTTCACCATCTCCATTCTTCTCCACACCCACATTTCAAAAGCCTCCAATCTACGTCTATCCTCCTGCTTCAATGACCACGTTTCCGCACCGTACATAGCTACGCTCCATATCAAAGTTTTTACGAGTCTTTTCTTAACATCCTTACTCAAAGTCCCCGTCATCAACTCCCTCCTCCTTGTGAAAGCCTCTTTGCCTAGCGCAATTCTTCTCCTTACGTCCCTACTACTTTGACCGCGTTGGTCCAAATCACTACCGAGGTACGTAAACTGTTCTACCTGCTCTAGTTTTTGCCCTCCTATTTTAATGTTAAGCTTAGCCTTTTTCTTTCTAGACAATCGCATAACCTTTGTTTTATTAATATTGATTCTCATCCCATACCTGTCGCACTGAATTTCCAATTCACTCAGTAATGCTTGCAACCCCTTGGCTGACTGACAAACTGAAGCTTGGTCATCATCGAATTCCCCGCCCACTTTCATTACTATCTGCAGTTCTTCCCATGCTTCTTTAATCATTTCCTCCACAAATACGTTGATATGTTCATTAGCATACGGGTAATAAATTATTAATTAATTTGATTACATTTACACAATACTCCGCGATCCGCCGGGAATTATGGCCGCAAGGGCTGGGAGTTTTAGTGCACCAGCCATTCAGTTTTAGTGCATCAGCTCATTCGTCAATTATAGTGTAAATATAAACCATAAACACAGTGGTCAACCTGAAGGTCGGTTTGGTTGGTGATGGTAGAGTTCACCCCTTACTAAGCCCTATGCGTCGTGTGAAATCCGTAAGCAGGGTAGGGGGGCTAGTTCCTTTCCCTTCGCCTATGGTTTCTCAGGAAGATCTCGCACCCGAAAAATCACATAGCTATATATATATATATATATATATATATATAAAGCCGACTGATTTTACTGCCTGGCAAACCGCAGGCGGGATAGGGGAAGTTGACCCCATTATTAGATGTTATTTGTTAATATTTGAAATTCACGTACGCCGTATTACGTACAAGGAGGTGACCTCTAGCAAACCTCCAGTTCGGCCCCTGTTGCTCTTTTGGAGCATCATAAAGCCTCCTCCGCGCCTTCTCCTACTACGTAGTCTTTTATTTCCTGCCACTCCAGCTTTTTCGCATTATGTTATACTTGTTAGGGGCCAGCGTTAATGCGATTAAACGATTATATTGATTCAGTCGTGTTTACTTGGCTTAACCGCAGCCATTGAATCGTACCAAACTCCAAAATGAAATCTCTAAAGCGTAGGCCGTCTGCCTTAATTACCCTCCGGAGCGTGCGTGCATCGTATGTGGAAATCCTTGAGGCATACGCGAGGAAAGAGGCTTACGGGACTGATGTAGATTGATGGGGATTGATAAAAGTTGTCAATTCTTCTAGAGCGCCTGCTAGACGTCATAAGGGCAAAATAACACCGGAGAGGAAGATTATGAGGAACGTGGGGCATGAACTTTGCGATGATGTGTTTTTTAAGAAATGCCTAAGGGGTGAACTGAATGGAAATGAAATGAGTAACAACTATTGAGATATCTCCCTGAGAGTTTCTTCAAGCTAACTTACAATGCATCTTATGAATAATCCGCAATAGCGCCACAACGAAGTGTGGCAGGGCATGACTCATTCATGCATAAATATGTGTTTACGCATTAACATAAATATACAATAGAATGAATAACTGATAGAAGCACGTTTTCATTTGATAAATTTTTTTAATTTTACGATCGGGTTTCGATGTATTATATCATCATCAGGTAACAAACTGAAGTTGTTTGCAGGCTTATATACGGCTCGTACATTTAAAATTCCGGAAGGAGGGGATAGGAGCGATAGGAAACGAGAGGGGGGGAGGAGAGAGGGGGGAAGACAAGGGAGACGTTTACAAGGAATAGTGGAAAACAGCGTTTTGACCTTTTTAAAAACATTACACATAGTAGTAGGGTGCGAAGTGGTCCACTGAATGGCGATAGCCAACAATAACCCATCGGTAGCCGGGACGACGCCAGTAGTTAGGCCGAGGTTTGGAGGGCAAGGGGATTAGACCCTTCCGGAAGGGTGGCGGCGGCAAACCCCACACTTAACTCACAAACTGGGGTGGGGGGAAACACTCGGGGACGGGGGCGGTTGTGTGTCCCGCTTGCTCAATGTTTACCAACGAATGTTGATGGAAAGGAGGGGGGAGGAGGAAGTGAACTGCATGTCACTGAGAAGAGGGGTTTTCTTCTTTACTCGTTTGACAATTTCCAATTGTTCCAACTCGTCTAATTTTTTGCCTTTATTCGACGCATTCAGCACTTTTAAGGTAAAATCACGGGTGAGGTTGGTCCCGAGTAAGTGTTTGGCGATCATTGATGTGGTGTTGCCTAAGATCGTGCACTTCTCGTGCTCTTTGATTCAGGTGGAGAAATTCCTTGCAGAAGAATCTTCTAAACTGAAAATGGATTTTTGAAAAGCGGAATACTATATAATATTCCCTTATTTTCAATGAGCTGAAATGGAAAGGTCATTATAATGAAGTATTTTATGCCCAAACACAATTGTTTAGACCTCAAGAAATATCGCTCACACACTGGGGGGGGGGGGGGGCAGAATGCTTGTAATCGAAATCCCCCACTAGTCGGCTCGACATAGCAAGTATTAACCTAGAGGGTAGCGACTTCGAATGGTTATACTAGTATATTTATATATATTTTTTGCAGGTTCCCCCCACCTTTCCCCATCCATTTGAGAAACCCTAACCCCCTCATCCTTTACCCTTTCCTCCTGGTGCTGCACCCCCTGCCACACACCTTTTTGGTGGCTCGCAGGGTATTGATGTAGATGAAATACCCCGTGAACCCCGAAAAAGGTGTGTGGCAGGGGGTACGAGCACCAGGTGGGATGAGTAAGGGATATAAGACAGGAAGGGTGTTCAAATGGTTAGGTTAGGTTGAGATGATAACCTATGTATCATAGATTTTTCATACGATAATTTTTATCCATAATTATGTTGTGCAAGCCGTTAAAAAAAGAGAACATGCATTTTAAAGAGATACCCACATCCATCTTTCCTGCCTCCTTTGGATTTCACCCAACAGTACCCTCTCCTCCCGCACCATGCCAAACACTTCCTCGTTTATTTTTCCATCGGTCCAGTTCACCAACCCATCCTCCTCCACACCCACACCTTTCAAAAGCCTCCAATATATAGTACGTCATCCTGATTCAATGGCAACGTTTCCGCGCCGCACTAAACTACCCTCCATATCAAATTTTTGACGAGCCTTTTCTTAACACACTTACTCAACGTCCCTGCCGTCAATTGCCTCCTCCATGTGGAAGCTTATTTGCCTAACGCAATACTTCTCCTTATGTGAATGAGGACAAACAACTCTTAGTTATTGAAAGTGAAATCGTTTCGCAAATTGTTTGACGAGCCGTGCCATACAATAGGATTATGAGAATAGAATTGCCCACCCTAGGCGTCCGACTTGGTGCGCAGGGTCGTAATGGACGTGCCTCCAGCTCTCACCATTCAGTTCACAAACATATTCCGGCGTTGAGTGAATCCGGGGGAATAAACCTTTGATTTAAAAACTCGAAGCGATTCTTGAAACAATACGATGCACCCGAGGGAGCGACGACACACCCTCTCGCCTTTTCCGCATGAAACATTCGCTTCGGACGTCCTCAGAAAATATAAATGACAACTTGACGTCTTCTTGAGAAGTAAAGTATTATCATAGAATGAAAGAAATAGGATTAAACAGCGATATATAACGGGAGCTCAATAAAAACTTGTGACGTCACGGGCAGATCTTCCGCTGGAATCAAAGCCTAGTTACTACTAGAACCAACTTCTAATTCCAGTTTATTTAATTTTAATGAGTTATTTATGCCTACTGTTTTATCTTCACCTGGAAGCGTCAGCCCGTCTCGTAGATTTGACGACCGACATGATATATCAGGGTAACAGCCGTTTCCACGATAAAGAGCAACTTTGTTCGTCAATCTTCCTTTCAACTTAAATATGGAGGATAGTTTTGTATGGATCAGAAATTTAGTCATCGAGGCAGGCTGACTAACGTAGATTTGGGAACTTGTATATTTGGGTATGGAGAAGTATGGAAGAATAAAACTTACAGAAAGAAACGATAGCAGAAATTCGAAGGCAGGACCAGAGGATGGATGCAGGAGATTGAGAGACAATAGAAAAATGAAGACTGTGATATAGAGGAGAGAATCCTGGGAAAGCGTGAAACAGTTGTGAAGTGGAAAAGGAGTTTTCAAACTGGCCACACGTCCTTCACAGATATTCCAAGAAGTGGAAGACCATCATTCACGGTCGATGCTGCTGCCACGGTGAAGGAAGTGGAGGACTTTATCCCATTAAGCAGAAACGTTAACCAAACAAATGGTCATGAATGAGACTGAAGTTAGTTACTGCAGTGTGTGGAAAATTATTCACGAAGAACGACACATGTTAAAGTTGTCAGCACGCTGGGGTTCCACGAATACCGACTCATTTTCAAAAGCAAACGGCGCGACCTGAAATGAAAACAATGTGGTTTTTAAATTTTTTACACACTTATTGACTGTGAAATAGTTAAATTCCCGAGTTTCGCACAAAACTTCACGGAATAACGTTGCTCTAAATTCAGATTCATTTTGTTTTTCGACGCGGACAAAAAACTTGCTTCACTAAAAACGGTGTCCTCACTCAACGACAGCCCGCAGGCGACTGAGGTTGGTGTCGGTCTGTTGCTAAGAGCCCCCTCCACCTTACCCTGCCAGGCAGATCCCCCTCCACAGCTCTGTTCGCGCCAGAAAAAAACAGTCGTACCACTTTTGGGTGCGACCCTGTATATATAAATATATATTATTATTACTATTAGGTAATCTACCGGTTAAGGTAGGTTTTTGGATGAACACGGCTACTAAATAAATATTTTGTGACTCCTAGCAAAACACAAAATTCAGCATACTACTCTACTTCATCTCTAAGTACTTCCTTCCTCCCTTCATCCCGTCCAACATCCCTATCCTGTTCCTTCCGTTTCCTCGTTTGCCTAACATTCTTCCCTCTATTACAGTCTTCAACATCCTACTGCTGGTCAATACCCCCTTCATCCATTTTTCCTGCCTCCATAGGATTTCTCCAATCAAACCCCTCTCTTCGCCCACCATACCAAGTACTTCCTCATTTGTTTTCTTCTCTGTCCATTCCACCTTCTCCATTCTTCTCCACACACACATTTCAAAAGCCACCAATCAACGTATATCCTCCTGCTTCAGTGACCACGTTTCCGCGCCTGGCGACGCTCCATATCAAAGTTTTTACAAGTCTTTTCTTAATATCCTAACTCAACGTCCCTGCCATCAACTATCTCCTCCTTGTAAAAGCCTCTTTGCCTAGCGCAATTCTTCTCCATACGTCGCTACTACTTTGACCATGTTGGTCCAAAACACTTCCGAGATACGTAAACTGTTCTACCTGCTCTAGTTTTTGCCCTCCTATTTTAATGTTAAGCTTGGCCATTTTCTTTCTAGAAAATCGCATAACCTTTGTTTTATTAATATTGATTTTCATCCCATACCTGTCGCACTGAATTTCCAATTCACTCAGCAATTCTTGCAGCCCCTTGGCTGACTGACAAACTAAAGCTTGGTCATCAGCAAACCTAACTGATTTTACGAATTCCCCGCCCACTTTCATTCCTACCTCGAGTTCTTCCCATTCCTCTTTGATCATTTCCTCTGCATACAGGTTGAACAGCAACGGTGATAATGGGCAACCCTGCCTTACACCCCTTCCTAACACTGCCCATCCGGACTCCCCGTTTCCCACCCGCACCTGAGCAGTCTGAGACATGTACAGGTTGCGGATTAGCCTCCTGTTCCTCCAATATATTCCTATTTTCTTCAATACACTATCAGCTTTCCCAATTCACTCAATCAAACTCTTTTTCGAAATCTACGAAACAGGCAAATACCTCCCACTTGTATTCTATATTCCTCTCGATTAATAATCCAGTACGCGTGATGCCATTACTGCAATGGCATCACGCATACTTGTCCCCTTCCAAAACCCATTCCGATCACCTCCTGAGTAAACATTTACCCTACTCTCTATCCTTTTGTTTATGATCCTAAGGACAACTTTAGCTGCGTGGGATATCAAACTTATTGTCCTATAGTCCTCACATGATGTAGCCTTTACCTTTTACGGAATAGGAACTAAAACGGATCTCACAAAGTCTTCCGGCCCGATTCTTTCCTCATAAATACTACGAATCAGCCCATATAGCCTCTTCCTCTCTCATTTTCCAAAAAACAGTTCAATAGTTCCGTAGGGATGTTATCCACCCCCACGGCCTTATTTACTTTCATCTCCCTTAACGCCCTTTCATCTCATCGTCGAGTATGCCTGGGCCTAAGCTATCTTCCTCTACGTCATGTTCCTTTTCTATGTCTAACTTTGTTGGTCTAAGCTCTTTACTATACAATTCTTCTATGTATTCCTTCCATCATTCTTGGATAATTCCTACGCCGACCATTATCTTACCCGCCTTATCTCTAACTGTTAGCATAGATCTTACTTTTTTACTCCCCGATAAAGCTTTAACTTTGCTGTACAGCGCACCTATTTCACCCTTCCTCTGCAGACTTTCCATATCCTCGCACTGCGTCTTCCACCAAGCTTCTTTTGCTTTATTTTTTGCCTGCCTAAATTTTTTGTTTAATTATTTGTACTTAATTTCGCCTTACTCTCTGTTTACATTCTTCCATTTTCTCCGCTCATCCATCTTAGATATCATCTCATCCGTGATCCATGGTTTCCTAGTCGTTTTAGCGTTAACGGTTCTAATAGTATCTTTTGCGGCTTTCGATAACCCTTTCTCGATACTCTCCCATTTTTCTTTTATAGTACTCAGCCATTTACCATTCTCCTTTATTTTCTCTACCGCCTGTTTGTATTTATTCCTTTTCAAACCATTTAATGCATCTACATTCCTTTTTATCTCCCGCCGCCCCTGCCTTATCTTTTTGAAACGTACGCTACATTTCATAACGACTAAATTGTGGTCAGAGTCCGCATCCGCTCCCGGGAAGCTGTGCGAATTTATCACACTGTTCTTAAACCTGGGTCTAACCAGGATATAATCTAGCATATACCTTTCTGAGTCACCTGGCATTTTCCATGTATACCTGCGTCTTTTTTGGTGTCTAAACCAAGTGTTGGTGATGACTAGCCCGTCTCCTGCAGAACTCAACTGCTTTCTCCCCGCGGTCATTCCTCGTGCCTAAACCGTAGTCCCCGACCTCATCACCATCTATTCCTTCGTCTACCGTCGCATTCCAATTCCCCATCACTATCAATTGATTCCCTGCAGGAATACATGCGATTATGTCCTCTCATTGGTCCTATATCCTATCAACCTCTTCCTCCTTATGGTTGCTCGGTGGCATAAATACCTGAGTGATAACGAAGTTCGTCGGTTCTGCTTTTATCTCTACCAGTAATATTCTATCCGTTACTTGCGCTATGTTGACTACGCTTCTTTCTACCTCTTCCTTTAATACTGTGGTAACCCCTCGTTGGCTCTCGTCCCCACCGCTGTATATTATTCTATAATTATCACTCCAGCAATCCCCACTATCCTTCCATTTCACCTCACATAGACATAAAACTCTATATTTCCCCTTTTCATCTCTCGCTTAACATTCTCCAATTTCCTTTCCTACCTTTCGTGTGGCTCCTAACCTTCGACCTATCTGGCATGGGTGACCCTACCAGGAACAATTATTATTAATCCCGCCAGCATAGCTCTAGGGGTCATCTGAACGCTCAAGCCCTTCCCCGAAGTCAAGGTTTTGGTCCGGGGAGGGATAAATATATATGTTTATATATAATTATATATATATATATATACATTTCCCGTAATATTTTATTCGGCATACATAATCGCGTGTCCCGCCCGCATGGGCCCGCGATTATATAATCCATCCCCTTGCAAACCTAGGAGCTCACAAAACCCCATCTGGCCCTTAGGAGGCATCCGTGTGAACTAATGAGGTTTTCCGCTGCGGAAGTCTTTTCGCGCGGAGAACTTTACGAGGGAATTACGTCGATGCCACCCCACCTTCCCCTCCTTCATTCCCTCTCTTCGCCATCCCCCCCACGGGCCGCACAATCCCCCTCAATACGATTCCTATACTTTCCTTCTGGCAAACCACGCCTCGTCTCTCGACAAACCCGCCTTCGACAGCGACCCACAGTTGGAGGGCACGCAGGGAATAAAAGCTGCCAAGCTGTTGCGGAAGAACTTGCGAATTAACTGGCGGGGAGCAGCGCTGTGCTCTGATCGAACGGAATTGCGAGAGGTCGCCTCGTGTTGAAACGAACTTCAGTTTCCGATATTTTTTTAAAAGTTTATTTTAAATGATGTCAAAAATAGCCGTTAAGACGTAGAGATGATATATTCGTAGAAGAATTATTTGAACGCAGAGGGCTTGAGGGCAGGGGGAAAATATGTTCTCTTTGGGTTTTCGATGCTATAAAACTCAAGGGTGGGCATATGCACCGTCGGATTCAAATTTCAACTGGAAGAGCAAGCAGTGTCATTTACGTAGGATGTTTTAACCCATATATTTTTATTATACATTCAACTTATTTTGAATGTTTTTAATTCAAAAATGAACACAGAAGGATTTAAGGAGAGGAATAGCGTAAGTAAAAAAAAGATCCTCAAGAGGAGAGTGGAGTAAGGGGTTCTTATATCGTAAACTTGGTGAAATACAGTCATGAAGACAAATTTGTGAAAAAATTGATGCAAAGAGGAGAGTTCTTCGGCTCAGAAACTTGGAAGGTGATGGGAGAAGACTTCGGTAGGTTGGTGTTGGTAGCAACAATTTATAATATTTGGGTGTGAGGAAAAATTATGACGATGCGGTAAGGGAAAGAATAAGATTAGGACTAAAGACATGGTTGGGGAGAAAGAAGGCATCGCGATGCGGCGGGAGAAAGTTACGACGCCGGTATTAAAAAGCTGCCTACAAGGATGCAAAAAGTGATTGATCGTCAAGGCGACTATGTAGAAAAATAGCTAAATGCTCAACCTTTCCAACGATGCACGCAATGTTAAGAATAAATTTGATTTTTTATGAAAAATAATAGGAGATCTTACTTTTCGTATCGCCCTCGTGCGAGACAGAGGCGAAACAAAAATGGAAGGATTAGTCAGTTTGGAAGATATTAATGGGAGTAAACATCCTTCCTGATCCTAAAATCAACGGATCATTTGTAATTTAACTCGTGAGCTAACTCCATTTATCACTACTCTTTGCACGCGATCAATCGAAAAGTCTTTAACCCCACGCCGGGTATTTTTATTTGTGCAATATGCTTCTAGTTTTGCGAATATTTTACTATGAAGTACGTCAACGAAGGCATTCTCAAAATATAAAAAAAAATCGCGTCTAGTGGAACATTTTTATTTTAAAATTTCATATATTTCAATCGTCTTAAAAACCTAAATCAATGAAACCTCGTACGCGATTAGGCTTTATCATGGTATTGCGTCTTCCACAACATATGCCAATTATTCATAAATTACTTGATAACATTACACTAGATATATCCTGATCGAATCATAGCAGACATGTTTTAAATCGTGAAATTCATAAAGATCAACTTTGATTTGATGCTAAAGGTGATTGTGTAATACACATGCGAGTATTTTTAAGGGTAAAATGTCTTGATGAGGACGTATTATTTATTACTATTGCCGGCTTAGACAAGGGTGATCAAATGAAGATTGAATTTGAGATGAAGTGGGTTGCATTTCCTCTTTAAAGGTAAATGTATGAATAATGAAAACCTTAGATTGGGTTTCTTTTGAAGAAAAGAATTTATTGATATATGAGATTCTGAGTAAAATTTAAGAGGCCGCTCAGTAAACCTCAACTCTCTTTTTACCATTTATATTACAGAGGAGTCTGCATATTTTCATGCAGTGAAGTAACTTACTAACTGAAATTTCAAAAGCGTTTTTTTTTAAATTGCTACTTCATATCATCTGCTTACTGTTACCCAGACACTGTAGATATGAATACAAAGTATAACATTCGCCAAAGTGCACTTAACATAAGTGGCTGAAAAAGTGATAGACCGCAGAATACCCACCCAATTACCGTTTCAACCTAATTTACAGTACTTCACGGCGATAGAAATGTTTTCCTTTGCATTATTTTTTTTACTAATATTGAAGGACAGAGATCGATGCTATAGGCTAGTTCGTGTGGACGGGGTTTCGCTTAGGCAAAGTAATTTAGACGAGAGGACAATTTTAGTTTCTATCAGATCATTCAATTTTTCCACGTAATTCGTCGTTCCAAATCGAAAGCAACACGTGGCATTGTAACGGCAGGGGGCTCTAAGATACATATCTTTTTGCTTGTCAGACTCGACGTTCGGCATGCATCTTAGTATTGAAAATGCCGTTCCAGAAACACGCCATATATTTTGTATAAAAAGGGGATTTATTATATTTGTGACTAATTTTATTACTCAGTAGTTGAACAACCTAGCTGAAGAAATACAATAGGCAGATTCTAATCGAACAAATGAATAACAAGAGGAGGCACAGGTCCACGGATCACCGATTTCATTGAAACTTGGTAGTTAAATCCCTTTTGACTTTCCAAATAAATGTGTACCCTCCCTTTTCACCGCAGAAGGCCAACAGTTTATGAAATAATTGCGCTTATGTGTCGCGAAAAGTGTCTACCCTCTCTAGTGTCTAAGGTGGTAAATGGCTTGGTATCGACCTTAATATTTCCGTTTAAATTTCAATCGATGGCTTATTATCGTCAGCTTTGTTACGTTTTAGTTTTGTTTGATTTTGTCGTGACGCGTATTTATCAACGAGTAGCATTCTTTTAATTATGCCATTTGCCAGATTGTAAGCTTTTGCTTTGTATCGTGGGTGTTGGAGCAGCAAACATTTATGAATAAATGTTCATTCATTCATAAATATGGACACATATTTACACATAAACATTATGATAAAAGGTCCTATTAAAAGGTATGACGGTAATTTTTAAATTGAGGTTTTAAGCAACATTGGTCTGAGTATTCTTTAAGATAAGAGGATGAGTGAGGATTGAAGGATTTTGAAAGAGCTTCTTTACACTTGCTCTCTGCTTGATGGTGACTTTTTCGTCCGAGGATCTCCAATAACCCTGTCACATTTATTCGCCGTAAGAATTATTTTAAGAATCCAGCGTTTTTTTATCACTTGAATTAATCTTAAAAACAAAATTTTCACCGACAGGTCTCATAAATCAACGGTGTTGCACATCAGAATAAAAAAAGCCATAAACACAGTAATCAACCCGAAGGTCGGTTTGGAAGTTAATGGTAGAGTTCACCCAGTGCTAAGCCCTATACGGCGTGGGAAATTCACAATTCAGGGTAGGGGGGTCAGTTCCTTTCCCAGTGCCGGTTATGGTTTCCCAGGAAGATCTGGTACCCGAAAAATCACATAGCTTGTGCGGAGCTGCTGGTGCCCAGAGAATTGCCAGGGAATCGACGTCCTCTACCCCCTGGACTACCGCGACCCATACATCAGAATATAATTTGAAAATAGCTCATTTACTTGGTTTCTGTCTTTGCTCCCATTTCGTCAAATAAAATAAAGTCAAGAGTCAAGAGATATATTGCAAAAGTATTTGGCTAGGAAATAATGATAGTAATGATTTTGTCTGAGACTGCCCTTATTTTTTTCGAAATCCTCGGGAAACACTTTGCTGTTCTGCTGAAACTCCACCCTCGAAGGTGAAGTAACGATATCACATGTGATATGCGAAAGATTGATGCTACGTGTGTATTGTCCTGAAGGATGGTTTTTCACTAGTGCCCCAGTAATCGAGCGTCAATGCAATTTCAAATGCCTTCGTGATACCAAAAACTCTGGGAGGGTATACGAGTTGCTTTACGGTATTTTGTGTCGTGTTAGGTGATGATTTATACATAGAAGGTCTTAATAACAGGGTTAATCAAAAACTTAGCCGTTGGACAACTGCCGGAACAAAATTGAGAGATTACGGGGAGCTTAGAATTCCACATGGAGAGAAGATCTCTAATTGGTTTTGATTTTAAGTATTCGGAGTCACTCTTAACTTTGCTCGAGCCTTGAATACGCCACCGTCATTGTCAGTATTTTAAATCTTAAGATTGGTTTACTGCAACCCTCCATTCTAAACTAGTCCGTGTTAATTCCCTCACCTCCTGGTTTTTTATCTGTTTAAACCCTTCTTAAGACGATCTACGTGCTCATCTCTTGGTGTTCCTCGCGGCATCTTCCGTTCTATCATTCTCGTAACTAGTCCGTTGTGCCTCAAGGCGCGTCCAATTCATTTACTCCTTCTCTCCCCTTGAGTTCTCCATATTGTCCTCGCTCCTCCTGCTCGTCCAGAATAAGCAATAATAGTCGCAATTTTCGGAATTATCTGTCCTCTTCACCCCAGGGAGAGGTCTTGGGAGTCAACGCTAGAAGCGGACTGAACTACAGGCGAGAGAGAGAGAGCGCTGACTTGGTGCCATCCTGATATTTTACTATTGTTTACGAATAGTGAAAAAAACAAATATTTTTCAAATCCGTAATACTATAATCTCAGGGATGTGGTAGTCTATTGCGAAGAGCGCTTTAAAATTGAACGGAGGGCAAGGGTTCAATTCCAGGTGACACCTCTGGGCACCCTCTTCTTCAGCTGGAACCGGAGATCTGGTGCTACGTGATTGCTTGGATACCAGATTTCCTGGGAAACCAAGGGCGGCACAGGGAAAGTAACTGACCCACCTTATTATCCTGAAGGGTGAAATAAACACGCCGCGTGGCCCAGTAATAGGCTCTATTTTCACCAATCAAAACGATACTCAGGTTTGATCACTACGGCGATATCTGGTCACAAGGTTCCAGGAAAACGAAACCAGTACTCCTAGGAAAAGAATTTTGTGTCTCCGTCTTGGTAAAGGCACTATTGTTTCTGATATTCAAAAGAATTAATTTTTTTGTTATTTGTACATAGTATACTAAAGAGTCAGTCAACGAATTATTATCACAATATGTAATCAGTGAGATAGTCATGGAACGAGAAAACGAAGTTTTTTAATTTCTCAAGAAATAAAAGGCTAAGATCAATTGCATTGGTTGAATATTGTATTGTGGTGGGAAAGGGCTGATAGGAAAGTTAAACAACCATTTTAAGTGTTTACCAAAACTAAGTGAGCAAAGTAGTTAGTAAATCAGGAGGAACATATGAAAAAGAGAATTAGCTAAAGAAGTGAAAAAGAGGGAGATGCTGCAAGTGGCGTTAAGTAAAAACATATTGTGTAGACTCGCGAAAACCATGACGTGGAGTGTAGTTTTTTATGATACAGAAACTCTGTCGTAGAGTCAAGAGGGCAATCAGAAGTGTTTGGGAGGAATGGTAAAAATGAAATGGGCGGAAAAGAGAATTAAGAAATAAGTTCTCTTTGGAGATATTGGAAGGAGAGTTTGTTGTCTCCGGCGTAACTTAATGGAATTTCCATAACATATTGAAATGAAATGAAATTAATGGCTTTGTAATTCCACACACTTTATTTAAAAACACGACCCAGGTTTCAACGTTGAACGTCATCATCAGGTTGTTTTACGTCGAAACCTGGGTCGTGTTTTTAAATAAAGTGTGTTGAATTGCAAATTTAATAATTTCACTTCAATCTGGATGGAGGGAATAAAAGTGGATGAAGGATTTACTACGGATTGTAATCCGCAGAGCAGGTGCTTTATACTGGGAAAGCTAAAGTAGAGGCATTTCGATGATATTAAGGTAACAGAAAATATGTAAAACTAGGACAAAAGTTATTTTAATATTAAATATAGGGGTACATGCATAAAATTCGGCCATAAAATTATCTTAAACTGAAGAAGTTGTGGCCTTTAAATTGGTGCAGTAAACTTAAAATTAAGGATAATTTTCTAATGATGAAAGAATACACTTAACTTTCCCACATATTTTTTTATTACGACCTAGGTTTCGTTACAGCGTAACATCTGCAGGTGTCTGGAGTGTTTTCTTTCATCATGAAGGATTTCCACCGTGTTACGCCTGAAAATGTGTCATTTGACAATTTTAAATTTATTTTTACGAAAAAAGTTATGGAATAATTTTGCTCATATTAAAGCGCTCCTTCCCCTTAAGGTCTTCAAGATCAACTACTGTCCGGTGTAGTAGTGCTAATATTAATCTGACCAGCATCTTGTAAAGAAATATGGATAATTTCTGGTAAAACCGCTAGTTACTCGCATCTAAATGCCTTCTCTATCAATGTAGTCACTTCATGTATTATATGACGATGGCATTGTAAACTCGTACTGAACTTCACTCAAGCCCGATTGTAAATTTAAAATAAAGTAACTGCAGTGTAACTGACAATTGCAAATAATGTAACTCAATATTTGTAACTGCTTACGAAAGAACAACAGGAAACACAATTGGATACGGCAACTCATTTTCTTAACTCTTCTCGTCTATGGAAGCAGCACCAAACGTGGCCGTCAAATTCCAATGGACTTACAAATAATTTAACAGGCGAATAAAACAAATTGAACCATGTGAAAATGTCTTATTTTTATAATTTACTCATATCCAAATGCTTGCCTAATATTTTCGAGTATTCCGAACGCGGCGCATATTTTAAAAAGTTCTTCTCTACCGCCGCTTTCGCCTCCATCGCCGTTATTCGACCGCTGCTGCCACCTTTTGTTCTATTACGAAACTTCATCGGTTTCGTATAGTGCGTCCCCGACTAAAACGGCGCCGCAAAATACGAAATGGAGGAGGAGTCGATACGTTTTTCAGGGGTATTTCAGGGGGATAGTAATTTCTGAATCAAAGTTAGGAGTGACCTAATGTAGAAAATATGTCAACATAATTTACACCCGGAGTTCTTACCTGTTTGCACAGAGCGGGGAATACCTACTCTTATGAACATAATAATCATGAAATTACCTTGAAAACCCTTTTTGCTTAGTACCCTGAAGATCGGGCGTCCTTTATTGGCTGGGGTAGCAGAATACTTTGCACGGTTTTATGCAAAAAATACTGAAAGGGCGATGAAAATCGTTCTTATTATAATTAATGTGTAAAGCCTTGTCGAGTGATGTTAATGTAATGGGAAGATAATTTGATTCTGTATGATTTTAAGCGTATAAGCTTTAAGTTATTGTGATAAAGTCGAATTATAATCGTGAAAGATAAAAATTTTTTTAAAAACAATGGAAGCATTTGAACTTTTATGAGTAACTAAAAATATAGGCATGTATTTCATGAGAGACATACGTGTACCTTCTTTGATTGTATTTATTTATCCGCTCCACTGCTACTTGTAATAAATAAATGATGCTAACTTCATTGCATGAATGGTTCTTCATTATTCAGAATTTTGCATGTTTACTTCCAATTCCATTAATATAAATACATATTACACATATAACAATTGAATGGCACAATAGAACCCAAAATAAAATAGATAACACGTAAAATGATACGTTTTAGGTTGTTTGAGCTTTCGGCCTTCTCTGAGACCTTCGTCGGGTCAGAATCACTGACGTGAAGAAGGCCGAAACCTCAAACAATCTACAATGTGAGTGTTCTTTTACGTGTTATCTATTTTATTTTTGTTCTATTGTGCCGTATAATTGTTATATTGCTCTCGTGAGTGTTTTGAATTCGGGGACAGCTTCAAAAATACGGTATAACGGTAAGAAGCTTCAACTTTGATACTTGCATAATATTAACAAATTTTTACAATTTTAGCGTTGTCGCGTTGTTGCTAGACGCGGCATCATTGGTGGGAGCGTATCTAGGACTGAGTTAAATAATAGAGAGATGGGTTGGTATACATCTTTATTGAGCCCTTCTTAACTTACGCAAGGGAGGTCAGGCACCGGGGAGTAGGGGCGAACAGTCACTTACGGCGGCTCCAAGAGGGTCGGGACAGCCTTTGATCCTTGGTTCGAAACCCCGTCAACGGGAATGGCGATGTGTCGTAGGAGTCTGCATGCGGTGGCGGATACTCGAGGGCGCTCGGGCCGACGGCAGGCTCCGGGGACAGGCAAGGGGATGGCGGAAGGAGAGCCAGACAAGGCGGAGTATGTGAGGGAGTATCCGGGAGGCGTCTCCGGGGTAGGCGAGGGAGTCTGAGGATGGTCGGGAATGCGACCCGCTGCTCAGAGTAACGCTCGTAGGAGGTCGGAAGATGACCCGCGCAGAGAGCTGGGAAGGACAGGAGGACGCTCGGAGGAGGTCGGATGACGACCCGCAGGTCAGAGGCGGTCGGGGAGGGGGAAAGTCCCCTGTTCCACGATCACCTCGCCTTATAAGGGGTCGTGGAGGGTCGAAGGTCGCTGCTGACGCGCGCAGGCGACAGCGCGGTCATTGCCCCTTCTAAGGGATGACTAGTGACCAAAGGGGAGGATTTGGCGGTGGGCCTCATCTTATCTGCGGGGATGCAGTCATCCTCAAGGATGGCTGTGTCCATGCAGATTCCGGCAGTGGGTTTCCGAGAAACCCCCACTTCAGCGTAATATTTCCGTGAAAATATTTTACCTTTGTATGGTTGTTGACTTTTATTTAACCACACATGTCATAAAACAGAAAAGAAAAGGAAATCTGGTCCCTAATGATTAATGCGAGAGCCTATTTCAGAACAATGCATTAAATTTGTTTTATTAAATTTCTTAAAACAGGAATAACTTGAAATATGTTACATAGGGGCTTCGGCATTAAATTTTAATGAGGGTAAAGTGGAATTTGATAAGCGTTTTGAATAAGGTACATTGATTCTTCAATAAGAAAAGGTGAAATAGACAGGAAATGGATGTAGTCTCTCATTAATACTAATCAGCAAATGGACGCCTGAGAGAAGCACAAGGTATGAGAAACAAAATAATTTAGGCTCAATTTAGTCAATGGCATCATAACTTACGCATGATTAAGCCTCTGTTAGCCAGTCATGTAAAATAATGCCAAAAATTTGATTGACGCATCAAAATATTGGTGATTGGCATGGGATGATAATAGATCAATAATAGAACAATGATATGTAATTTTCGAAAAATAGGAAATGGGGTTGAGTTCAGCAATAAAATTAGAGAGCAGAAAAAGACTGATAAAGAAGAAAGTAACGCGTTCGAAAAAAAATTTCTTACAAGGAGGTAGGTATTTGATGGCAAGAAGCATGGGTGTGAAAGTAAAGAAAAGACTTGTTAAAAACTGTGATTTGGAGCGTAGCTTTGTGTGACCGTGGAAACGTGATCGTTGAAAATACGTCATAGGTGCGTACAATGTAAGGCGTCTGCGATGTGTAGGTGTGGAGAGGAATGAAAAAAGTAAAAAAAAGACTCAAAGGAAAACAAACGAATATATATTACTCACGGGGGGGGGGGCAGGGAAGGTAGTGGGCGCTTGGGAGAAATCCGACGGCCATAAAAGGGAATGTATGGCATTTCGACTGGAGGTGGAATGTTGAGGACTGTGATAGTGGGAATAAGAAGACTGATAGAGGAGAAAGAGAGGCGGGGGAGGAAAAGAATAGGCTTGCTGATGAAGGAGGCAGGAACTATGTGGAATTGAAGATGGGGTTGGGATTTGAATGCCATGCTGTGTCTCGTTGGGTGAGTCTCGGAAACATAGTGGTGATTCGTCGATGTATCCCTCCAATGTATATGTTAACCGATGCACTACAATTATAAATAATCACAATTGATATTGGGGGATCACTTAAGTATAATGAAAAATAATGACGTGAGGTAATAATGTTTTCAATAATGAAAGTATGCCCATGTTTTTTTAAAAATATTTTAATATTTTCGTGTTCGTGATACAATACCTTCCCACGGTACATCATGAGGCATAGGTGTGAACTCTCTTTTTAAATATGTTATCGTGAAGAGGAAAAAGGCGCCTTGATTGTATCAATTGTGAGGGCTTCCCTCTGTAGACATTTAAAGCGATCTGGTGACCATTGGCTACCAAAGCCCGTTTTTCAATGACTACACGAGGTCAAATCGCTATCGCTTTAGCGATAACTTTGTAACGCACAGTACGTAAGCGCACAGTAAGACACTGATTTGTGGCACCAATGAATGAGTACCACCCTTTTTCGACCAAAAACTTCCATAGCAACGTTTAGTCAAGGATCAAACTATTCCATAAGTTTGATTACATTTTAATTATCTTACAAACTGACATTAGTTAATTAACTTAAACGCGTGATTAATAGTCGCTCAGAATTGGTATGAGTCATTTTTAATATGTATTAGTCTTGTAAGTGATAGAGATAACAGTGCAACATTTAGCAGTGATCAATAAATCTTAACATGTTGCACACAAAATTGACGAAGAAAGTAGTGATAATATTCCCAGAGAATCCACAGTAATCCAACCGGAATCACCAAAATATCGCATGGCTCCAGGTGTGAGGGGGAATGGTGCCTTACCTGTTGTCATGGAGTAAATGTGCGCCTGTACTTACGTGCAAAAGAAGGCGAATCGTCGTCAACGACCCCAGTGTCTTCTCTTACTCACCGGCCAACTCCCCCCGGCTCCGAACTCCTTCCGGCAACTACCCGCGAGACAGCAGCACGCCGTCTTAATTTTGCTAACTCTTACTGCAAGTAGCAATTCCTCCTCATTGGGACTTCCTCGCCTCAAAACTCATCTCCAAGACATCGTCTCTGGCTGGTAAGTGATCCATATTGCCACAACGCAATAGTACTTTTAATTGCAATCCAAAATGACAAATGAGGAAGGGAAAATATCACTCAAGTGAGGCGCGTGCAAATTTAAAAAAACTAAACAAACTATCGACAAAAAAATGTGAATAAAAAGTAAACTCAAATGAACACATATCAGGCGCAATGGTAGGTGAACGTAAAACTCGTAAACACAAATATAATATCAACAGGAAATATGAAATATTACAAATGTGTTTGGAATGTATAAAATATAAATGTGAAATAAATCTCGTTTATAGTGGTATTTATTGAAATATTTTTCAGTACTACTAATGGAACAACTCAGCATAAAATCAGGTATAAATATAAAAATATTGCTAATTTCCTCAAAACTATGAGCGAGGGGCCAAAATTAAAATGCGAAATAGATGCCAAATGGCGGATATCAATGCAAAACAAACTTGGATATTTCATAGATCCTGGGTGAGACCACCTACGTGTAATTTGCTTACCTTCGAAGAAAAATGCATTATCTTTGTAATCCACATTTAACTTTGAATTCAATACACGTACAGTTTAGCATAGGCTATGCCGGTTAACATTTAAAATTATGAAATTTTGCCGAATCGACTGTTATACAGCATTTTTGGTTTCAGTTTCATCCGAAGCCCGTAATGAGGACTCTGTCATGCCGCTCCGTATGCTCCACAAACCATAAGCCATATGGCACAAGTACCGTGCGCGAGACGGTATCCTCTGATCAAAAAGGAAGGACATACGTAATGGGACTTTGTGAATTGTCTTTTACCTGTCGCATTAAATAGAGTGACATTAACGAAAAAACTCGTATTTTCTGCTCTATTATTTGTCTCCTACTTTCCTAGTTGGATGGGATTAAGCATAGAATAGCGTTTGGAATTGTTGGGTGGCTATGGTACTGAATTCCCACCCTGAGGGAACTCTGGTACCATGGTACCAATCCTAGCATTGGCAGAATTTTTCACCGGCGTCCCGATTCCTCCTAGGGTTCCATATTGCAAGAGAACTTCAAGAGGAATACGCCGTCCGTCGAATATGACGTTAAACTGAGTGCCCCCTAGGTTTGCTTCACTATTAGGATACGCCAATGCTGAAGCCGGCTCTCTTTCTCTCCAACAATTCTTCCCCCACTGAAAATCCTGACCTCTGACAAAGTCTCTACCAATCCCCCCAATACCGCTCCTGATCTGAGAAGTCAGTCGCTTTTCCCAAAAACTAAAATACGTACCTACATTTTAAGCATCAAAGGACTTAGCCCTTTTGCTGAACGTGCCAGATCGATGCCATGGGCATGGTTCACGGTATGCAGTAAGGTATCGGGTCTTCAAGCGCCGAGCTTTGTCCCAAAAAATTGAAACGATCTCCCCTTACACATTTCTCTTTTCGCCAATGCCCACTCGCACTGATTCAGGTGGAGGGAATATCGCCTTTTCCGCTGAAATTCAAGATAAAGATTAAACGGATGATATCGAAAGGAATTAATTTTTGGTGAAGGATACTTTCTATTATTTTCCCCGAACATCATATTCTTCAGCAGCCATGCTCTGAAGTTTTAGAACGAAATTGAGATTTCAAGTCGAGTTGAACGAATCCATCGTGTGCTTTTCGTATTTTGCAAATTTAACATAATTTTTAAAAACTTTTCTTAACTACCCTGTTTCGCACCTCTCTCTCTCTCTCTGTTTCTCTGTCGGCAAGCTCCCTCCCCTCTATTTTCAGTTGTATTTGCCCTGAAAGGACTTATTTTTATTTTAAAAAGTCTGTTCCCCTCCATTCCTCTCCCAAAAAAACGGGGGAAAAAATTAAGGGGGAGTAGATCAGCGTGACTGAGTTTTTTTTCCTCTCTCCGCACGTCGGAGGAGGGGGGGCAGGAGCGGAATGAGGGGAGGGTGGAGTGTTTCCCCCCTCCCACCCGTACCGCTCCCAAATACGCCCCTCCCTCTTCACTTGCTCCTCGCTGAATAACTGAAAAGGCCTGCCTACATTTTTAAACACGTGGGGAAGAGAGCGCGTGAATTCCGCGAATTCTTCCATACACTCTCTCCACTTCCCTGAACCGTGTGTGTTCGCGTGTATATATATATATATACATACAGAATATGTACACACACACACACACACACACACACACACACACACACACACAAATATATATATATATATATATATATATATATATATATATATATATATATATATATATATATGAATATGTATATATATGTATTTATATTTGTATATAAATATGTATATGTATATATATAATTGGGAAAATGTTTTTGTTCAATTTGCTAAGGTCTCGGTTTTGGGTGGGGGTGATTTTGATGGGGGTGAGTGAGGTGGGAAGAGGGTAGAGAGGACCGCCCCCCTCAATTGTGGAGAAGAGGATGAGTATTGGTTTAAAAGGAGTTTTGAGGAGGAGGAGGAGGAAGAGTAGGTTTTTTTTTTGGAAGGATGAGGGAGGTGATGGAAGCTGTTTTATTTATCATTATTTTTTTCAAACAATTTTTTCTAAAGGGGATTGAGAAGGGATTAGAAAGGGGGTACTTCGGGATGTAAGTGGGTGGGCGTTAAGGGTTGGGGGGTGGGGGAGGAGGGGGAAGGGAGGATTGAGCGAAAGGAAGTGGATGGGGAGGGGGTTCTAGGGTCCGAAAACCGGGTTGAATATTCAGGGTGCATCGTCCAAACTCGCCGGGATGGGTAATGGAGGGGAAAGGGAGAGGAGGATGAAGTAGGGGCGGGTCAGTGTATGGTTCGGTAAGGGTACGGGGGTACAGTGGAGAGATTATCGGCATAGGGGATTTGCCGGTGCCTGAAAAAAAAGGAACGGGTCCAGAGGTAGAGTGGGGGATGAAATAACGGGGGGGGGTGGAAGTGGAGGCTATGGGGGATCTTTTCCCCCACACTCTCATCCAAAACTTACCTGTCCCTGTGTGTGTGTTGGACACGCTCGGCGCGCACGAGCTAAAGGGCCGAAGAATAAAAAAAATAAGCAAATGAATGAACGAAAATCCCCTGAAACTTCCGTGCCGGACGCAGTGAAAAATCAATTTTTCGACCCGAGTTTCGTGCTTGCGATACGCCTATGTCGTTCTTAGGACGGCTACGAAAGAATAAAATAATGGAAATGAAAATTCAAATTAAATTGATATCGCTGACGATGACATCAAGGATATCATCTCAGAATTTTTCTTCAAATGAGGATGAACTAAATCATTGAGGACAGTTGCCTTAAAAAAGTTGAAATATGCAAGTGGCGTTGTGTAACTTTCAGTTTAAGGCTAAACAATCCGATATAATTTGTTCCAAAATTTGACAAATCTTACGCCGTTTAGCATTAGAATCGCAGAAGGATGCCGTTTGTCGTCATCATACTTAAGAATATGAATGACTTCCATTTCTGAGTGCCTCACGGACTGCTCATCAACGGCACGGATTGCCAAAATCTTAAATCTAAAACCTGAATATTTGATTCTTCTTAAATTTACATTTAAGAAGAATCAAATATTCAGGTCATCGTCATCGGCTAAGTCATCATCTTCCTGGTAGTCAACGGCAAAAGATATCGCCGATTGACTCGCGCGTTCAAATTATATATTCCATATAAGGTAAGTCGTTTTAAGTTATCCGAATTCGGTGGTGAGGTATGACCCGGTTGATATCCGTTGTATTTGACCGGGCATGAAGGACCTCTTGAGGCCCAAGTTAAGTTAAGTAGCAGTTAATATTAAAGACTATCCCTTAGATTTCAGTACGAAATTATAACAATATCCCCAGACAACTCCAATGACAAAATCAAGAAAAAAACTGGATTGTGCAGACCCTTAAAGAAAGAGGGTAAATGCGTTGTCAATTCGTTTTCCCTTTCAACCCCTTTGGTGCTCAAATTTTTGAATATTCACGAAAGCATTTTCTTCTGACGCCAAACATCCTTATGGGGAAATTTACTTCAGGCATTTTGCCTGTTCAAAGGTAGGTTTTTGTTAGCACTTAATGAATATTTACTTCAAAGTTTTTCAGGAACTTTCTCTTTCTTTGCTCGTATGTTATATCTTTCTTCATTTGTTCGTAACTTCTGCCTGACCTCAGGCTGTCTAAAGTCTAACCTCTTCCTTTCTTAACCACTCTTTTCCAACATTCTCCCTTCTATCCCGGCCTTCAGAATACCAATACCTCTCGATATATCCTCCACCTTTCTCAAGAGTTCCACCATCAACTTTCTCTCTTCGCCTCCCACATTCACTTTCTCCGCCTAACCTCGGCGTTTGTCTTCCTCTCGGTCCAACTCATTTTCTCCATTCCTCGCAACAACCATATCACAAAAAACCCTTCAATCTGCATCATCCCCTCAAAGACAAGATCTCATAGGCTAGGCACTGTAATCTTTATCGGTATTTAACAATCACTCCTAAAGTGATTATTAAATATTGAAGTAATTCTTTAATCATTGAACACATCATCAATTCTATTCTTCTTGCAAATGACTCTTTCGCTGACGAAATTCTTCCACAATGTCTCACAATGTAGTAATTACTCATTTCCACTAAAGTACTGCCCAAATATGTGAAGTTGCCTACTTGTTTATTCACTCTTAATTTGATTTTTAACCTAGCTTTCCTGTATCTCGAGAATTTATTTACTTTCGCTTTCTTGTGGTCACTCCTCATCCCATAACTCTGTTCCTGTAAAGCACTCAATCTTAAATGCAGTCACTTCGCTGTCTGACCGACTATCGGGTGACCATCTGAAAGCTTGACTGACAAAGACATCGAGCCTCTCATTTTCGTTCCCAACTCAAGCTCATCTCAACTCTTGAGCTCGGACTAAATAATAAATGCAAATAAAAAGAAAGGTTGACCTCGCCAAGGGGCTACAGACATTATTGAACAAAATATAACATCATCGTAAGAAGCATAGACCTAAGATAAATGTTAGCGCAAAAGAAATGTTGAACGGAAAAGTTTTCGGAAAAAAGAAAGTCTGAACTAAACATAGTAATTATTGTTATTATTGTTATTATTGTTATTAAACGGTTTTGGAGGAATGGAAAGGCTTAGTCAAGCGTTAAAATAGTAAGAGTACACCTAGATAAGTGTTTTGGAACAAAATGGTCCAAGTAGTGGGGAAATAAGGAGAAGAATTACGTTAGAAAGAGAAGTTTACTCAAGAAGGAGAGAATTGATTTCAGGGACGTTGATGAGGGGTGTTAAGAAAAAGCTATTCAAAATTTTTCTTGGAGCGTAATTATGCACAGAGCGGAAACATGGTCATTGAAGTAGGATAATAAACGTAGATTGGAAGCTTTTGAAATGTGGATGTGGAGAAGAATTGAGAAAGTGAAGTGGACAGATAGTGGCAGAAATGGACAGAAATCAAATGTGGAAGTTTTAGACATGGTGGGAGAGGAGAGGATATTGTTGGGATAAAATCCAAAGTGGACAGGAAAAGTGGATGCATTGCGTATTCATAGGCAATGGGATGTTGAGGACAGTGATAGAGGGGAAAATATTAGGGACACGAGGAAGGCGAAGGTATAGGATAGGGGTTGTTGAATGAAATGATGGGAGAAAAAAGAAGTAAACCGAGATAAAGAGTGAATTTGCTGATGAGTAGGATGTTGGGTTATGTGTTGTTAGGGGAGACAAGAGAATTATTCGGTAACTTTTGTTAATACGAAACCTACCTTAACCAGTATATTACCTTCATATATATATATATATATATATATATATATATATATATATATATATATATATATATATATATATATATATATAATATATATATATATATGTGTGTGTTTGTGAGTGCATAAATATATAAATATAAATAAATAAGAAAATAAATAAATAAATGTACATAGGAAATGTGATTTACACTGCGGGTTTTTATCTGCGGGGGGTTTATGCAACCAAGTGCCCGGATTCTTTGGCAAGGAGTTGGCATTAGGAGAAATAGGCGACACACAATAGGAAAGAACAGAGGGTGAAGCAATCCAGTAAAGTAATCCAGCAAGTCAGCAGCATAACCCTCCGCAGATTCCAGTGTAAATCACGTTTTCTCGATAGCTCAAGAGGTTAGAGCATAGGCTGTTAAAGATCCGTGGTGCAAGTCCCTGTCAAAGAAATATTTGTACACTTGTGATCTGCTCAATTCCACCTTCCCCACCTCTCCTGTGTTCGTCCTTTATGTATGTATGTGTGTATATATTATATATATATATATATATATATATATATATATATACACACACACACACATAAAAGTAAATATATATATGTGTGTATATATATACACACACACACATACATGCGTATAGAGGAATGGACGCAAAGGATAAAATAATCATGCCATCATTTAGCGCCATGTACTCGAGAAATCCGAAAAACATAGGAATGCCTACTTTGATTTTTTTGTTGAAATATACTTTCTTGGGCATGACGCTCTTCAGGCTAAAACAATAATGGCTGTCACCCAATTGTTTATTTGGTTGTAACCGAGGAGTTCGTTTGTTCCTGGAAAAAAAGGAAAATGATTTTGGGAAGGGAGAAGGGGTGATGGAGAAATGAAAACACCTCCGTCAACCCATCACTGGCGTAATCTATTAACAACAACCGTCACATCACAAGAGCATAACACAGAGATTAAATACATTTGGAGCCGATTAGTCTATGTTTCTTTTTATTTAAAACAAGGAGGAAGCACTTACTCCCCGTCTGTAACGAACTGGGGACCCGAGAGAAAAGATAGGAGGTGGTGGTGGATTTCGTTTTCAAATCATTTTTATCATTCATCTTCCAAGAAGGGGGTGAAGTTGGAGTTGGGGAGGCAATGGAGGAGGGGGGTACTCGTATCAACGTTACAACAATAGTAATGATGGCCATTTTCATACAACAACACCAATGATCGCCATTGTCACACAACAATGGTAATAATCGACGTTCTTATTATTATATTATTACTTCATTTAGGCCGGTTTGATTGTATTCCCCCTCCACACCCCCAGCACCCCTTCCCCCCTTCGTCAGCCACCCCTTTCGAAGGCTCTCTCCCCCCAATCCCCACACACGCACGCACACGAAGACACACACGCACCAACAATGGTCCTCTTCCTCTCCACCTTGCCCCACCTCCTCCTCCCATGCAGTGTAGTTTCATCAACAACGGAACAAAAAGGCAAGAAGAAACATCACTTCCCATCCTCCCGAACATCATCCCGTCGAACGATGTCCACATTATCATTTTCTCTTTCTTCCCTGCGCACCAATCCCGTACAATTTTGGGATTGCAGAGATTCAGTCAGACGGAATCCCCCCCCCCCTGAAAAAAATCTATGACAAGGAAGGCAGTGCGAAGCAGTTTTTTTTAATTATCAATCTTCATTATTAGTAATAATTATTGTTGCTATTAGTATTTTGTTTTCAACGTCGTCCTTTCTCGTCACTCAGGGCTGAGGCAATTCTGCACAACAGTGGGTCCTCCAAAAATCACCCGGATCCCAACATTATGTGTGTATACATATATATATTATTTTTCTCTCAGTATTTCGGTTCAATAACTGTAGTATATCGATTTAAAAAAATCATCATGTAGTTATTATACATTCGTCTTCCTAAGAAAGCACATTTTGTTTTTTTTTTCGCGCAGCCCAATTGAAAAAAAAACTTTTTTTTCACGACTCGTGAAAAAACACACACAAACAGACGGGAGTCCAACCACTATAAATATTATTTTCTTTATTTTGTTTTTCAATATTTCAACAACAACGGCACTCCAGTATCAAAGGCATGCACACCTTCTCCAATTATGCCTTTTTCTTTCTAATTTTTCGAAAATAAAAAAAAACAACGAGTACCGAGCAATCTATGGAGCGGCTCGCATGCAACTTTTTTCATTTTTCTTTTGTTTTTTATTCTCCGACACAAGCAGTCCCAGTTTATGAGAAAGAGAGATAGAGATAGAGAGAGAGAGAGAGAGAGAGAGAGAGAGAGAGAGAGAGAGAGAGAGAGAGAGAGAGAGAAATTAATCACTTGCCTTCTTATTATCGAACTTCTTACCAGACCAACTTTCGGGAACAAACATTCGCCTACTAATATTTTTGGTTGTTTGCTTATAACAACCTCTTCATAAATCTGCGCAAATATTCACCTTACACACACGCACACACAAACACGCACACACACGCACACACACGCATGCACACAAAAAAACATACTTCTTTTCTTTTGCAGTCATCCATTTAGTAATTTTTTTAGTGCGTGAAAAGCGATACACATATACACTGCGTTAGATGGTTCCTTTGTTTTTTTTTTAAATTAACTCTTCCAGCGATTCTTGAGGCGAATGGGCTCAGTTTTAAGGCCGACACGGTGTATACCCTCCCCTCTTTCCACCCCTCCCCATCCAAGTTATATTTTCATTGTGCATGTCAAATGGCGTTGACATGCACCCTGAAAGTCGAGAAATGAATTTGCCGGAAGAAAAGAAAGTTACACTCCTTTAAACTCCTTCCTAGATAATACGCATTTCAGAAACCTGCGTATACGTCCACGCGTGTTAACCATATGAATGGCAATGGCGTTAATTTCAATGAAAATCTTCCCCAGATATTGGAAATAAATAAATTCATTTAGGAAGTTTTTGCACCCCGGCCAGATATCGCATTGAAGAAAAAAACACAAGCCAATTTGGAGGTGACTCACAAAAATTGGCGATGACCCGATTTAATTTGTTTGAAGGCGGAGTGTTACAATATTTCAAGTCGTTTCAAGTTCACGGTTCGAATTACACGCCTCTCTTCAGACGATAACGCCAGGATTTTGGCGGGAACTATGGCAGGACGCGAGAAGTCATAGACAAAGCGACCGAGAACAGGGAAATGTTTCACTAGGCATATTCTTTGCCAAAAAGTTCACCAGTCAATAGAAATGTGGTAAGAAATCTGAGAGCCATGGTCTCATAAACACAAATGAACCGCTCACGATTTCAACTTTGCGTCGAAGTTTATTTATAAATGAAAGAACCGAAAAAACAACTGTTATTATTTTCACCTGGTGTAAATTAACTGCATAATAGAAATTTCGACACGATTCTATCAAATAGATGACGATACTTTGATTGGGTAGCAACGAGGCTTGGGTGGATGAGTCTTCAGGAACGCTCTCAAGGTAACGGGAGAACATAGTTGAGATAATTTGGACATGACTGAAGATGTAGTGCACATAAGCGACCATGGAGTGAGTGGCAATCAGGGTTATTACTCGGTTTTACTTCGTCGAAATAGTCGTTATTCTACAATGTCGCAAACCGTGTCGTTACAGCGTCGATAAATCCCAATTCATGCGCACGTAAAATTCGGCAGCGATCGCAGGCCCTGACGTCACAAACATCCATCATTGTCGATGGCTCAACGATTCCGATTCGTTCTCGGAGAGCGCCACAGGTGACTGTAGGTCACCGAATGAGTGGTAGTACTCTGGGCTTCTGCTCGAGTCATATCGGTCACGAGCGAATGAATCACTACATATCAATAAAGACACTTCTCAAAAGGAAGGCGCCTTTCGAAGAGGCGCCGGCATCTAAAGGCCTGGACTCATAGACCGATCACTCAAACCCTTTTTAGAAATCCTTCGCATACAGCGGTCATTCGGAATGATATGTAGTGTTTAAATGGAAAGGGTGATGGCACTTAACAGGACGAGGGTATTTGGCTGAACCGAAATATTCATCTTGGCGCGGTAGAGATGCAATGGAATGGATCTCTCTATGCTAATAGTTAATGCAGGGGGAAAAATGTAACTGGATGGTATCATGGATTTTAAGAATTTTTTCAATGCAACGTACGATGTAGGCATGGAAACTCACGCGAGATTTTGATTCAACAGTTCGCGTGATTTGAACAGTTGGGCAAAACTAAAAAAAATCCATCCAGGCAATTATTAATCTCCCTTCAAAGATTAACTGTAATTTAGCAAGAGATTTTCCCACGACACACCTAGGGTGCTGGAATAAATGCAATTCAGCCAATGAATTGAGCAGCGGAATTGAGATGGACGTAAGCTGTTTAAATAAAATATTGTTAAAAACAAGTAACTAAATGTGGTTACGTTAAATGTAGTTGCCGCTCTAGCCCTAAATTACCTAAAAGTGTATTGCCCGCGTGAAAAAATGAAACAGTGAATTAAGTGACTGCTTGGTTGGAAAATTTTGAAGAATACACCCGTCCACTGGACATTTTTATTAATTAAATGAAGATTGCATTTTGTGAGAAACGAGGATACTCCTTTGGGATGAACTTTCATTTGTGTGTTGCACCTTTTAGAAAAATTCTTTGAGGGCTAAAAGTATACATACATTTCTCCTTCCAAAAATATTTTTGATCAAACTTCTGAGCGTATTGATAAATTATTTTTCTGATTGATAGAAAAGAATTTGAAAAACTTATTAAAAATTAAAATACAACAAGTTGATGCCTTCATATTTGCAATCTGGGAATTCCTCATAAATAGTGTTAGGACAGTCGTAAAATTATATCTTATAAAATAATAAAAAAATACTACGTAAAAATATTATTAGTTCATTGCTATGCTATTGTTAGTTGGTTAATTAATAAATTTCACTGTATATAAAGCAAGGAATACAAAAAATGATTATCCCTTAATTTTTTTTTCTAGTTTGAAGCATTTTAATGTGGGTTCTGTGATGAGTGTTTGGGAGATAAGGGCACTGTTAAAACGCCTTGAGTTCATGAAAAAAATTGAACAGAAAAAGTTTGCCAGAGATCAAATCGTCAGTAATTGTCATTTTTGATTTGGAATATAAATTCGTTGATTGAAATGCACTTTTTGACCTTGAGTCTGGTTTGCGTAACATCATTGATCGCCAAGAATTGGGGTTGGAATTTGTACGAAAACCCAGAAAGTGAACCGCGACCTTTGAGGGAGTTCTCGCGAATTCTTCAGATTTGTTCGAAATATGGAACACCATCGTCGAGGATTGATGATTCTAAACTTTTAATGCACTGAACAAGGTCGAGTTAGATTAAAAGATATCAAGTTTGTTTCACCAAATTACGCGGAGTAGAATTGAAATACCGCAGCGACAATTCAAATATGGCGGAAACGCGAAAGCGTTTTCCGTCAAAATATACTAGCAACTGAATATTACGAATAACTTGCTTGGCACTGACCTTATTAAAAATATTTTTTCTCATTTCCGAAATTTGTTATTTTGTTCAGTTTGATTAATACTTAATTTAATTCTAGAATCAAATTAGAAAATAAGTGTTCAAGGGTGACCTGTCTGAAAGCGCCAATATAGTTTACCTGTACATGCGACAGAGTCAGTACGCAAGAGTTTACGGCAATGATCCAGCACCTCGCTCCGAGCAAAGCTTGGCGATCTTCTTAGTCACTGAAGAGGACCCGTCCTCAACACTTGAGCGAAACAATTGAGGACCGATGGGCACAAGCGATTCCGAATCATCTACGAGAGGGCAAAAACACGAGCGATCCCGGATTTAACCATTCCATCCAACGATTGGAATTTGAGTGTGGACGTAATCAGTCGAGCGATTGTCATGGTGACTGCATACGTGGTTGACAAGTGCTGGAACTCATTAAAACACAATTACAGTTAAACAAAAAGAAAATCTTGACCATACCACTGAAACCTCTGTTTAGAAAGAAATAATTGGGAATCCACAGAAAGCTTCAGATTTCTTAAAATAATAGGAGACGGTTTTCTTAAAATACGACAACTTTCCGTAGATTTCCAAATAAGTGATTTAGTTAATACCAGAAAGAGATTTAGTATAATTTCCACTAATGTAGGTTAAAATTTCCCGCTTTGGCGTCGGAATGAAGATCAAACCTGAAACGATCTCTTAAAAACTCCTGAGACAATATCATTGGCTAATCGTTACTAGTTCACGAAATCTCCTTGTGGCTGACCCGCGTATTGGAAGAAGTGAAATACTTCGAACTGGTGGGAATTAACAAAAACATATTGCGAAACTTAACAGGCAATCGTTTCCGCTACGTTTTTTAGAGCTCTTGCCAGGGTTGCGGTAGTGACAACATTGAGGACAGCAATGGTGCAGAAAACCTTACGTCCTGCCAAAAACTTCTTTTTTGATACCAGACGCATTATTCAAAGCAAACGTTTACAGCAGATTTTTCTTTCAAAAAGTGACCGGCTCGTAAACTTTTAAGGGAGAAGGGTTAAGAGGGGGGTGCCCGTTCCCATGGCTCAAAAAACTGTTATGTGCGTGTGTGTACACACATAAGTATATCGCTGCAATATATGTATATATGCAAATATATATACACACATATATATGTATAAAATACATATATATATATATATATATATATGTATACACACACATACATACACATATATTTATATATATATGTACCAACACACTCGCACACAAATATACACACACGCATATATATTCAAACACACTCTCAATATCTCTTGAAGCTAGAGTCGAAACAGGAGCACACAGGAAAAATAAAAAAAAATAATACTTAGTTATAACACAAATTTTCAGATTTGTAAACTTGTGTCGTAATTCTGTGCTCGTGCCTTGTTCCGCTATCTTCAAGACATTTCGCATGACGCCAAAGGCTGCTCTTTGCAACATGACGACTTAACCATTGCGTCACGATGAACAGATTTATTGCATAACGACCGTCTTCAGCCAACCAGGGCTCACCTCACTCTCAAGGCTGTTTCGCCCCGTCTTCCCCAATACTCTTTATGTATATTATTGTGCCTTTTTCGTACAGCAAGTCACTCTCACTTCCTCTCCCCTAAGTCTGGACTCCTCCCTTACAGAAAAGACCCCTTTTGGACTTCCAGGGAGGCACCGGAAGAGTGGTGGATAGGATTTTAGGGCAAGGTTGTGGGAGGAGGATGAATCTGGGGTTCATTTGCGTATCCTGCCCTTCTATCCTCCGCGGACGTCGTGCTCCTCTGCAGAGAAAATGGTGGGACGAATCCCAGCCGGGATACACATTGAAAACAACGGAACTTGGAAGGAGGCTGTCCTTTGTTCTTCCATCCCCATTCTCCTTCCATGCTTCCATAGGGCGCTCGCAATCCTTCCATTGGGTCCTCCGGATCCCTTGCCCCCTGACCCCACGTCCGCGCGAGACACGCACCCAGGAACAGAACCGCACCGTACACACGCACTCCCTTCCTTTCTTCTCTATCTCCTTGCGTGGCTCCTCCTCGCCAGCTACACCTGGTAGGGCAGCTCCTTCTCGTTCCACGCGTTCGCTGCAATGGGAGACAAGCGCGGGTTGGTTTATTCATTCGCTTTTTCTCCAAAACATTTAGATATGCATATTCGATAATAGTTTAGGTGTATATATATATAAACATATATAGTATATATATATATATATATGTATATAAATATATTTATGTGTGTATATATATGTATGTGTGTGTATATATATATATAATTATATATATATATATATATATATATAATTATATATATATATATATATATATATATATATATATATTTATTTATTTATTTATTTTTTTAAGGTAATCTACCGGTTAAGGTAGGGTTTTGGATGAACACAACTCTCTGCGTACTTTCTTCCTCCCTTCATCCCGTCCAACATCCCTATCCTGTTCCTTCCCTTTCCTCTTTTGCCCAACATTCTCCCCTCTATCGCAGTCTTCAACATTCTACTGCCGGTCAATAATTTTGATCTGAATTGATCATTTCCTCTGCATACAGGTTGAACAGCAACAGTGATAATGGGCAACCCTGCCTTACACCCTTTCCTAACACTGCCCATCCGGACTCCCCGTTTCCCACTGAGGAGTCTGAGACATGTACAGGTTGCAGATTAGCCTCCTTTTCCTCCAATCTATTCCTATTTTCTGTGATATACTCATTAGTTTTTCCCAATTCATTCTATCAAACGCTTTTTCGAAATCTACGAAACGAAAATAGCTCTAAAACAAAAGGAATACATGTATGCAAGCGCAGAAGAAAATTAAGTAGAATATACGTTGTAAGTCATTGACTTTTTTTCAGTTTTACTATCCTATTTTTGGTTTCATAATAATTTTCACGAAAGAAATACTTCGCAGAGTGAGTTCTACCTTAAAGTTAATATTTTCGAAAAGATTGGCTTTCGCTAACCTGTACATCATTTACGTGTAGTATACTACGTGAATTCATGGGCATATAAGTTGTAATCGTTACTTTTTTACTTTCTCCAGATTCTTTTTGGCATTGATTTTGGCACAACCTACATTAAATCGCTTAAGTTTTGACGCATAAATGTCATCATGGCACGAGTGTTTCAAATGCTGAGGTTTTTTCAGTCGTTTGGTAAGCGGTGAAGCTAGGGAGGTTTAAAAAAATATATTTAGGATAAGCACTTTGAAAAAATCTGATTAACATTTGTGTAAAGAACATTTCAACTCAATTTTAATTTTTAAAATAAAAACGTATAGATTTTTGGTATCGTGAATCTTTGACACTGATCATTCTCTGAGAAACAAATGTAATAATTTTGTAGATCCACGAAAAACTATCTAATGGAAGGCTATGGGTAATGAAAGTTTCAACGCACAAGTTTGCAACTAAATTAACGACAAAGCTTAAATGCGCTCAATAAAAATGCAACATTTTCATAAAATTTGGAAAATCAAGGACGCTCCGTAAGATTCACATGGATGAATCGATAAAATGACCTCTACCACATGGAAAATTAGATATTAAACAATAATTAATTCCATCGGTTTTATAACAAGACTCGGAAATGGGGGAAGAGCATTCCGCTGGCCCTACACCGGAAATCATTTTTGTGTTTTAGCACTCAGTCTAAAGGCAAAAAATTAGTCTATGGTGTTTTGGAAGTGCGTTGATTGCAGAACCCAATAATATTAATCAGGTTTGTTTTTAACAACTCTTGGTGAATTTCTTCATACAAATGTGGTTAATAGTTCAAAATCTTGATTTATAATGAATAAAACTATAATTAATGAGGCCAAAATCTATAATTTGTCTTATTTCAAACAACCAATTCCATCTAAATATCTAATACACGAAATCCCATTTAATAAGGTATTGATATATTTTTTATCGTTTAGAATATTTAGAAAAATAAACTATTTACAGGATACCTATGGAGTTTTATTTATTTTACAAATAATTGATGACCAAATGCCTTTATTAATTCATAAAAAGTGACACAATTTAATCTTTCAGTTATACGTTCAACAAATCAAAGAAAAAATTTCTGCAAACCTACACAAGCCATTTTTACAACGCTATTAGGCCTTATATATAAATAAAAATACCATCTTACCTTTATAATACATTTCTTTATACATGCTCTGACAGGTTTTCCCCTGAAATGAAGGAAAAGATTGGGTGTTACTCTCAAAAGGTATTATTTTTTTATAAAATCTAATAAAATACTCTCTAAAACTAGTAGTAACATTGAGACGAAAAAAGGTTGGCGGAAAGAAGATATGTTTGGAAGAAATTGGAAATGCAGGCATAAAATTACGGGAGAATGGTGAAGATCAGATATACCGCTCTAATATATATATATATATATATATATATATATATATATATATATATATATATATATATATATAAATATAATTAAAGAAGATATATATTTATATTTGTGAGATCAGTTTTAGTTCCTATCCCGAAAAAGGTAAAGGCTACATCATGTGAGGACTACAGGACGATAAGTTTGATATCACACGCAGCTAAAGTTGTTCTTAGGATCATTAACAAAAGGATATTTAGGGGAGGATCAGTTTGGGTTTAGGAAGGGAAGAGGTACGCGAGATGCTATTGCAGTAATGAGATTATTAATCGAGAGGAATATATCGTAGAACACAACCAGGAGGTATTTGCCTGTTTCGTGGATTTCGAAAAACCATTTGATAGGGTCAACTGGGAAAAACTAATGAGTATATTGCAGAAAATAGGAATTAATTGGAGAGAAAGGAGGCTAATCCGCAACCTGTACATGTCTCAGACTGCTCAGGTGAGGATGGGGAACGGGGAGTCCGGATGGGCAGTGTTAGGAAGAGGTGTAAGGCAGGGTTGCCCATTATCACCGTTGCTGTTCAACCTGTATGCAGAGGAAATGATTTAAGGGGCATGGGAAGAATTGGAGGTAGGAATGAAGGTGGGCGGGGAATTCGTAAAATCAGTTAGGTTTGCTGATTACCAAGCTTTAGTTTGTCAGTCAGCCAAGGGACTGCAAGCATTGCTGAGTGAATTGGAAATTCAATGCGACAGGTATGGGATGAGAATCAATAATAATAAAACAAAGGTTATGCGATTTTCTAGAAAGAAAATGGCCAAGCTTAACATTAAAATAGGAGGGCAAAAACTAGAGCAGGTAGAACAGTTTACGTATCTGGGAAGTTTTTTGGACCAACACGGTCAAAGTAGTAGGGACGTAAGGAGAAGAATTGCGCTAGGCAAAGAGACTTTCACAAGGAGTAGGGAGTTGATGACTGGGACGTTGAGTAAGGACGTTAAGAAAAGACTCGAGTGGTCATTGAAGCAGGAGGAAAGACGTAGATTGGAGGCTTTTGAAATGTGGGTGTGGAGAAGAATGGAGAAGGTGAAATGGACAGAGAAGAAAACAAACGAAGAAGTACTTGGTATAGAGGGCGAAGAGAGGGGTTTGTTGGGAGCAATCCAATGGAGACAGGAAAAGTGGCTGAAGGGGGTATTGACCGGCAGCGGGATGTTGAAGACTGTAATAGAGGGGAAAATGTTAGGCAAAAGAGGAAGGGGCAGGAACAGGATAGGGATGTTGGACGGGATGAAGGGAGGAAGAAAGCACTCAGAGCTGAAGAGGGACCTGATGTAGAGTAGGATGTTGTGTTTGCTAGGGGCCACAAATTATTTTATTAGTAATTCAAATGAGAATCCCTAGAACAAATAATGACGAATTTGAAAGACATAAAATATGTACACATGAAGAGGTTACACAAACTAAAATTTTATATCAAAAACGAAAGACCTTAAGCAAGAAATGAGTGCATCAAGTATGTAAGCAGTAGTTACAGTATTTTGGAGAATACGAGGCTGACGGCTGAGGTCAATCGCACCATTGAGAATGGGTAGGTTGCTTAATTTAACGTCCCTTCCGACAGAAGCGCAACTCACATTACGTGCTCCACATAGCACCCCTGGTGGTAGGGATCGGGGTGCCTCTGAACATCTCTGTAACTGCTGGATTTCGAATCCTGTCCCTCAGGGTGGAAAGCCAGTACACAAAACACCACACGAATTTGTTCACAATCACGCACAGGTAAATGACGAATGTTTAGTGAAGTTTTTTCGCTTCGGTCTTCGTTCCATTGATTTTTTACGAGGCGATCAACTTTCCTAAACATCTAGTTCAACTTCTTGAAAAAACGTTGAATAGGACGCGAAGGTACAGGATCCTAAGCACGCTACTAAGTTTCAAGATGCGGTAAGAAAACCCTGAATAATATCGCTCCTTGGACATTAATTTATGAAGATTCATGCTCGAAGTGGTGGGATTTGAGCAAAATTGGTTGGCCAAAAAATCGCAATATTCCATTCATGAAATGTAATTTATTTCTCCTTAGCTCCTTAGCTTTAAATTTTCATGTATCACCTTCCAAAGTCGCGTTGAACAAAATATTTTTTCATGCTAACATATGCATTGTCCTTCGGTTCTTTAACATGAATTTTCTTTTATTTGCGGACGGATTCATTTTTTTAATTTATTCATCCATTATTTTCAACATGATCTGGTGAAAAACATGGACTCGTTGACTGCTATGCAGGGATTTAAAGCCCTTATGCACACACACACATAGAGCTATTGAGGTTTCCTAACACATTATCATTTTCCATGCGTTTAATTATCACTTGAACCATGTTGTAAGTAACCTTTGCCATAGAGTTTTCAGAAAAAATTTAAATTAAGTTTGTAGGGTGGGTTGGACAGTAAACAGCCCATTTTAAAGCCAGAAAATTCAACAAAAAGTATTCTCCCGAAAAGTGAAGAGTCAGGCGTGATATTGTGGAATCGAGACATAATAAGAACTTCGTTGCAATTTTCCACAGTTAAAACTTTATTTCCGACCATGGTTTCGATACACTGTCTCATCATCAGGTCTGGATAACCTGATGATGATACAGTGTATCTAAACCATGGTCGGCAATAAAGTTTTAACTGTGGAAAATTGCAACGAAGTTCTTTTTAAAAATTATTCTGGTGTTCCCAATTATCTTAAATGCTACTGCGCGGATTTTTTTGCGCGACGCGGTCTTTACTCCTCGATAGACCCTTTACTAGAGCGACTCCCATGTATTTCGCTTGGTTCGCCATTTCTATTCCTAAACTGTTCGAGTCTATGGTATTCCAAAGACCAAACCGCGTTATTATTATTATGTTGATATTTAACTTTAAACATTACTATAACTGCATCCATAAAACGATTTAAGGATAAACAGATGCGATAATTATAACAAGGTTTATTATTGCTCTGCGGCAAAGGTCCTCCAGAAAATATATTGATTATTGATTATTATGCGTGAAACGCCTTTCGTCTTTGCGAAACATTTGTATTACCAAATACACGTACAATGCATTCACTAATGGCAACTTTGGTGAAGAAATATTAATTTTAAAAATAAGTAATATGAGAAACGTACAATTAGTTAGCTAACCATAAGAGTTATCAAATATAATTATTAAATTTTCAAAGACATGTACAACATATGTGATGAGGGGGGAAAGGTGGGAAGGGCTCGTGTGCAATGTCCCTAGCTTTTTCGTTTCCTTCCTTCTTAAGAGAATAAACCCTAAGGATCGCACTCGAAGTGCACCCTCTTGAGCGGTTCGTTCAACGTCCGTTCGTTCCCTTACCCGCACCTTCGCTCGATTCCACCGGAAAAAAGAGAAGTCTTTTGATTAATGGAAACCCCTTCCTCCTGCGGATTTCCCGCTCCTCTTAATGGGGAAGGGGTTGGAAGAAGGCAAGGGAGATGGCCGATTAATTCTTCCTCCAAATGGGGACCGGGCCGGGGGAGGGAGTGGCGTTGGTGCGGGGGTAAATGTGGAGGGTAAGGGGATGAGAGGGGAAAAGGGTTTTCGGAAAGGATGGAAAGGGGTACGCATAAAGATCCTCTACGAACCCTAGGAATACTACGTGAAGGGGAGAGAGAGAAAGGCGCCCCTGGGCGACGGTTTTCGATTCCAACATGCCAGGGTTTTAAAATTTGAAAGAAGAAAAGCGGTTATTCCAAAGTGGAGCGAAGGGAATCCGAGCGGAATTAGATGTTCGGAGTGGATGCTTTTGAAAGTGAACCTCGTGAAAGGAATTACACGTCTATCCCGGGCATTTCCGATTGTTTGATCTATATTACACATACATCAGGGATCAGTATTTCTCCTAAAGAACAGTATAATTTATTTTGGGTGCCAATAAATCAAAATAAAGAGATTAATGTCTAAAAATATTGAAATTACGACATTGAGCATATGCCCTTGATGACATAACGACCGGTTATTTTACACATACATATACATTTAATCAAAAGTTTGGTCGGAGTGCTGTTGCGAGAAAATTAAAATTACCAAAAACATTGCTCTTTATATATCAGTATTTTTTTAATATATCAGATGTATTTTTTCAGTATAGTTCTGACATTATACCACCTTCATTAGAGTAGAAAGAACACGCAGTCTTAATCGGGCCACTTATGCTAAATAGGTCACCAAGGTTACGACTTTCCGAATAAATCTTATCTTATTTTAAATACTATGTAAAAAAATGTAGCCAAAAATCTTATAGAAATTACATGCCTTGAAAGTTATTCCAATTTTATATCAAAATACTTCATATTTATATGTTTCAATTTTAGTCTCAAAATATTATTCCAAAAATTATACTCCAAAATGAAACTTAGACGATTCGGTTTCGCTTTTTCCCAATTTTTTCCATGGCAACAATAATAACTAATGGGGTTTCAGATAAAAATACTCGCTTGATCAAGGTGTTTGCACGAAGAATTTGAAAATTAAAATGAATCTAAAAGGGAACAAATTGGCCAACAAATAAATATAAAACGTGTATAACGATTGACCTAGCTTCCGCGAAATACTTAATACATACGTCATGTTTAAATTATTATAAACACCAATTGTCTTTCTAAAATAATAAACGAACAAAAAGTAGCAGCTATTAAATAATTTACTTAGTGATTTACATTTTAGGTTTACTCTAAGGTAAACTTTTTTTCTCGTGGAATGGTGTGGTATGAGATAGCGTGGCGTGGTGTGGTATGGTAGGACATGGCGTTTATTGTAGTATCGTGTAGTGTAGTAAACATATGTGGTGTTTTATGGAAGGTGAAATTGATACTTGTTTGGAACTGTGTTATCCGCCAAATATATGTCGCGGATTTTTAGTGAACGTTTTTTCCCTTTTCACTAACCCCTAAAACACCCTTCATCTCCCTCGTCCCTTACCCATCCCACCTGGTGGTTTCACCCCCTGCCGCATACCTTTTTAAGCGGATCGCGTGGCATTTACATAGGTGTAGAATCTACCCATTGTGGAAATCGACGTTAACGGTCACTCGCGGCCGATTTTCGTCGGACGACAGAAAAGACTGACCCACTCCTGAGCGACGCCCTCCCTGCCTCAAAGACTTTCCCTCAGAGAGGGTTTTACACCCTCACGAAAACTAATCGCTGGGGCGCGAAACAAGGGCGCGCGACATCGCGGCGGTGGGCGAATAGAAGCGGCGGTGCAGTCGTGTGCATGGGCGGTGGTGTTGGGGGTGGAGGACGACCGCCACTCCCCTGCCCCGACCCGCCCGCCCGCCCGCCCGCCGCCGCCGCCGAAGGGCGACCCACGGCGGCGGACGCGTGTCTCTCTCGAAGGCGCGGGGGCCGCGGGAGGGGGAGTGAGGGCAAGGGAGGAAATGAAACTCTTCGCATCGCGACAACCCGTTGATTCGCTCTCATTTCCTTTCTTTCAACGCGTCGGGCGCTTATCTTATACAGCAGCAGAGACCCTTTTCATGCAACCCCCTCCTTTAAGTCTCGGGCAAAACCCCCGGCCATTAGCAAGCAATGGATGCGGGGAGTGAGGGGGGAGGGTGTGGCGCGACCCATCATCGCCATGGAAACCATTTAAACCCTGCCCCCTCCCACACTTCCTCCCCCCCCTCCCCTCTGAGGAATAAAAAAATATCAAATAAATTGCCGCCACCCCCTCCCCTTAGTCTCCACCTCCCGCTCCACTCCTGATTACCGTTCTGCAGCGCCACCCCCACCCTCCAAGAAACCCATTCCTTCCTTTTTATTCCCCATTTTCCATTCCTTCCCGGGTCCTTTTTTTGGAACGAAACCCTTCCCAGTGATTCTCTAATTTTCACATCTTCCCTTTCGCCTCCCTCTCCCGATTCCATTAACTTCCGAACCCCGGTCTTCTTCCCCCGGCTTCCTCCCGTATCCTCCACTTCCTCCCTCTCCTACCCTCCCCTCTCTCACCCTGTTCGAGCCGAGGTGGAAACGTCGCCGGAGACTCAATGACGACGTCCCCTTTGGAGACGGCGATGCCGATACAATCCGCGGACGTTCGAGTCGATTGTTTGTCTCCTCCCCCCTCTAACTTCCCCGTTTACTTTGAAATGGGGGCTGAGGGGGAAGCCCGAGGGATCGTAAGTGAGAGAGAAATAATACTGAGTGTATAAGGATAAACTATTGATTGATATTGTGGTCACTGAAACTAATAGGAATTGTGGCCACATAAACTAAATACACACGCATAATATCACATACTGTGGTCGCTTAAAGTAAATTAGGAATGCTGCCTGCAAACAGGTTGTGTAGATATGTCATCATAACAGGAAACTATTATTATGAAAACTTTAAAATACCTGATTTAAATAAAAAGGATTCAGAATTAGGGGAAAATATTAAGTATATAACAAAAACATTTCATGCAAATCAAGGTTAATGAAAATTGGAGGTACTGTACTGTATTGTACTCGGCCTCTAATTTTTTATGAAATACCTATAGGTTTAAGAATATTTTGTATAAACACTGCAAAGTACTGTCCTTGGATTTCTATACATTTTTTCCAGCGGCTCTGCCTTTGCCTGTACGACTACATGGCGTCTTCGGGGACCTCTCGCAAGGTCTTCGTCGCGGCTGGTTGGATCTCTTCTATGGACGAAAAATGGGTTCCTTTCAGGGCTACCGTAATGCGAGGGAGCAAAAAGAAGTCTGCTGGGGCGACGTCAGGACTATAGGAGGGTGGGGTGTGCAGCGTTGGCACCTGCTGTTTGGCAGGAACTCGCGGACTCGTAGCGCGTTGTGGCAAGGCGCGTTGTCGTGATGGAGTTGCCAGGTACCGGAGATGTCTTTTCTCGTCCTGATGACCATTTTGCGGAGTCATTCCAGCACATCCACTTAGTAGGCAGCGTTAACTGTCTGTCCTTAAGGAACAAACTCCTTATGGAACACTCCTTAAATGCCGAAAAAGACAATGAGCATTGTTTTCACTTTTGATTTGCTCATTCTTGTCTTTTTAGGCTTATTCTTCGTGAACCTGTTCCCGGCCCTCCTAAAAGGCCATTAAACACCTCAAAACGTGTAAGTAGGACAGAGAAGAGTCCCCGTAAGCCTCACAAATTATTTTGTTAGTCTCCTTAAGAGATTTTTTCAGTTTAGCACAAAACTTAGTAATCGCGTCACGTTACTCGGTCGTCGATTCCATTTTTTTCGTGACACGGTCGCAGCGCAGGTTTACAATAACTGACGTCCTGCCGCTTTTACAGCTTAGAGATCACTGAAACCGATTTTGTGGAAAGCTTAGCGTCTACCCAACCTACTTCAAGTAATTTAATCTCACTTCAACCAATAGGAGCAGCGTGAGAAATTTAATTGCATTACCTTAGGAACCCAATCTGTATTTCGATCATATCCACCGATCAATTTTCTCGGTCTATTCCTTCCTCTCTCAAACCATTTATTCTCTTTTCGTCTAGGTTAGTACTCAAATGCGACTATTTTCAATGGCGCGGTCGCATATATAGTATATTCGGTGTTTCGACCCTCATACATTCTGGCAATTTACACCTTGTGATTATATTTTAAGTCTGCAATATTCATAATGGAAATGGCGGGTAGTTGTGCCATTCAATGCCTTCTTAATGCAACAAATGGAAGGCGATGGAGCTAGAAATGCTCTAATGGGGGTGTTCATTGAAAACCATCAATTAACAATAGCTAACATCAATTATCATGCGTAATCGATCAAAACAAATGTAGCAATCAAAACAAATTGCAACCAGTCATTGTTGGTGTTCATTGAAAATGTTACTAGGAATAATTATTAGATACCAAATTATTCATGGACTCAATATATGTATCATTTACACGTAGACAACTGCGTCTCCCGCCAAAATGCCGATCTTTTATCGTTAGCGCCTATGCCTTGCGGTTTATGTTTGGCCTTAAATGCTCAAACTCGAATGAACTGAGCTATTAAGTCGCTCCTGAGAACAATTCACTCTTTTTTCTACATGTTACCTACAAGTCACGATCACGGTGTGTGGCATGGGGTGATCCAACGCCAAGCACGCGACATCAAAAGTTAAGCTTTTCTTTATATTTAGTTACAACATGTATTTGTGAAATAATTCAAATGATGCAGATCATGAAAACCCCTGTTACATGGCTAAGGGTATCTAAGTTGGATATACTTCTCTACGCATTTGAATGGAACTGCTTGTAACTAGGTGGACGATAACTAAGACTAGAAGAGAACATGCCCATTGTCTAGGCTACTAAGAATGGAAAAGAGAGAAATGCTTTTCTCCCCTAGCGCGGCTGGATTCTGACCCCTTGTCTTTCGTGGGAAAAATGACATCTGAAATTTCTCTAATTTTATTGACCTTGTCTCTCCGATTGTAGAATGATGAGGCTAATAATACATTTTCATCATTATCGCTATAAAGATCTGCTTCCAACTCGTGTAAGACATGTCCTTCGTAGCTGTGCTGGTTATTAGGGGAGGCGACCGACAGCTGAAGCCATTTGCGCCATTAAGGATGATAGATGGGTGATTCGGCAGTGGTAGGATGCTCAAAAAATGAGTAGAGAGAAACCCAGCGTCGGAATCAGCCTACCTAAAGAACGAAAAGGGGACGAGGGCTTCACAGTTTAAAGTCAAATCCGAAAGGATTGACGCACTCCATTTGAAGTGCTCTCCACATAGCACCCCGAATAGCGCCCTCCGGTGAAAGCAGTGCATTAGCCCCCGCACCGATGCAAAATGTGTATTACCATAATTCCGTATCTTATGTCCACGGTGTAAATTTAACATGGAGGATGGGTTCACCAGTTCCAGTTCTCTACTATCATTTCATTCGCATGACCTCAGTTAATTATTATAGATTCAATCAGTGTTCTCATATTAAACATAGATCACTCATCAGCTGTTGCTACTCACCTGGTAAATAATTTCCCTGTCATTCCACCAATTTTCAAATAGGGAAGGGTTACACCTATAGTATCAGTGCAGTGGTAAAAAAAGATTAAAAAAGTTAGACTGCACTGACGGTAAGTCGCCAACTACACTGATCAGAGGCAATGCCGATTCCCTTGATAAAACCCTTGCCACAATGCTCATTTCATATTTTCTGAAGGCTATTTTCCCTGAAGCTCTACAAATATCTCATGCCTATCCCTATTTATACAAAATGAAATGGAAGCTCACCGTCCAGTTATCGTCCGATTTATCCGTGTACACTGCAATTTTGGGTAAGGTACTTGAGAAAGTAACCAGGACCCAACCCAATGACCATCTCCAAAATGATAGGTTGTTTGCATTTGACTTCCATAAAACCCATTCTACTTCTTCTACCGTCAGACATGTCGTTCATATAATATTAAATCATTTTGTAGGTAAATTAAATAATGAATTACTTGCCTGTGATATTGCGGAGGTGTTTGAATTTGTCTCCTAGCCAATCATTTCTTGAAAAGTCACCACTATGGCGTTATTAGCATAGAGTTAAAGCTTCTTCAATCCCATTTCTCCGTTTACTGTCAATGTGTCTATATTAATAGTATATCAGTCTTTGGGTCTGACTATTGTGCCATGTAGCCATCAGCCTCAGGGGTCGGTTCTTGGACTTCGTCAGTTTTATATAATGATTAACGACCTCCCATCCGATATTCCATGCCCCTCTCAACTTTATTCTGATGATGCAACCTTCATAAAAAAGCTAAAGGACTCGAAAAAAACAATTCTTCTGATTTCGTAGTATCAGCACACTGAAGTAGTTTTCAGCTGATGGCCTTTCATTAAATGAGGATAAAACCCAGTTGGCGCGTTACGCCCCCAAATTCGACAATTTAATGCGGCTTGGTTCCGAACCGTACAGCAAACTACAACGGTTCTCACGCATATATGCTAACCTTACATAACTATCCAAAGAATTTTCGTGGTATGTATGCTGAAAACACTAATCCCCAGGAGAATTTTGAAATCAATTAAATTTGCCTATTTTTAATACCATCTTAAGTATGGCTTTTAAAATCCGGGGACATTCCTCAGAAATTTAATACTCATTTGTGCTACAAAAGAAAGCTGTCAGATTTATATAAAAAAATTAATTCTAGAGAGCGATTCACACCAATTTTAAATGAACTTGGGCATAATTAATCATTATAGTCATTACATGTAAAATGTCTCTTAACCTCAGAGAAAACCTCGACTTCGTTGAAACTGCAGCCAGTATAAACCAACATCATATCAGGAGAAAAGATAACCTCTGCTGTCAAAGTGTACGTCATCAAGGAAAAGGAACTCATTTGACAAAAAGATGCAATTTTTCACTCTTTCACCTACAGTGGCAGGAAATATCACCGCATCAAGCTTTATGCATAGCATTTCACTCTTGGATAGTACGTATCTTAAGCATTTTTTTCATAAGGTGAAGTTTTCGAGTGTAAAACTCTTCGAAATTGAGTCTTGATTTTATTACGTAGTTTATTGGCAAAAAATACATTGCAATTATACGTAATGTGTAATAAATTAAGCACAACATATTATTATGGGTGTACCGTGCGGTTTTGGCAGTACGGTTGTTTTAATAATGTATTTGCATGTCATTAATTCATTCAAGATATTCTACCCATTGAGGTAAGTTTTGGATGGACCATATAGGTTTTGATGCACGTCTCGCGAGCACTTCTTCAGGCAGTATTTTCATCTTCACTTCAACCTTCTTTCATGTTGCATAAAACGACTATTTCCTTCATTCCTCTACCCCGCTTGCCCAAAATTCTTGCCACTATCATGACCTTCGAAATCCCCACTACCTTTCAATATTTCCTCCGACCACTTTCTCTGCTTTTCTCGGATTCCTCCCGACAGCTTCGTCCCTACGCCCACCAAATTTAGAACTTGTCTTGTCTTGGACTTGTCTGTCTCTCTCTCCATCCAAATTACTTTCTCCTTTATCCGACACGCCCAACACTGAAAATTCTCTAATCTATGTTCACTCCCTTCCTTCCTAGTCCAGGTCTCACTTCGTTCTTTGCTCGGTGGAGAGGTTGGTGTGTTCCAATGCTTCCTAGAGCTGTAATGGCAGGGTCAATGATAATTGCTCCTCGTAAGATCACCCTTTCCTGGTTGGCTGAATGGTAGGAGCCAGATAAAGAACACTGAGGGTTTGGTAACATCAATTACAAAAATTTAACACTATACATATAAAAAGCACATTAGCAAAGGGCACTAACAAATATTTTTAAACGTTTAGGCGATGATGTTACTCTCATCAGACGAAGAGAAGGAAGAGGAGGATAAATACGTATATATGAACAGGTTTAAATATAACTTCCGTTATTTCCATTGCGACCACCTTTGGCAGCACGCGATGGAGGTCGATGATATATAGTGAGTGATAAATAATGTTCGAAAATTCGACGGAAGTCAGTGGTAATATTCAATGAGAAAAGAAAAACGCCGATAAAATCAGAAATAGTCTGTGCAAGATAATGACGCACTCGCCACACTGGAGCGGAATTGGCAGTTGGTATTTATTATCTGGAAATGCTCTATTCCAACCAATTTTTTCTCCTACTAGAATTAAATTGGAGTTCAGCAGTTGGGTGTTCATTTTTAGATTTTTTATTATTTTTTATCACAAAATGTTCAGCATTTCCCCGAGTATTTGAGAAGAAAATTATTGAAGAGTTTCAAAAGTTTTGAGCGGATATCAGGATACTGCGGTGTCTCAGTGAGAGATTGTCATTACGGTGCTGGAAATGTCATCGGTGCAGTTCTCGCCGCTTGGCAGAACTTTTACTCCAGCTTCCATTTCATCCCTCCCATTAAAATTTCGCCTCCTACCATCACACACACACACACCACCAATCCATGGGTGTGTTCGATTATGGAAGGGCGGGCGGCGAGGGGGACGCTTCGGGAGGAACGCGATATATCAACGGGGCTTCCTCATTTATCATTACCTGCCCCTTCTCCCATATCCCTTTCTCAAAAAAAGTCCTTTTTTCCATAGTATGCACTCTCCTATTAGTATTTAGTCTCGTAGTACAAAGTCTTCACTATCTCAGAGGTCACATGTTTGCACTGGGTCATAATATTTCAGTAAATAAAATGATCATTTTCAACTTTACAAGTAAAATATTTAATAAAATACGCTTTCCAAGAAGATAAGCTGCAACAGCATTACCAAAAAATCATCGGGATGGGATGTTGGCTTTTAAAAGAAGAAACAGATGTAGTGGAGGACGTGGAGGCCATTTCTCGCCGCCTTTAGGAATATTTTTGGCTCTATCGATGCTGAAAATTAATTATGCCTGCATTGTTTATCCTCGAAACTACTTATGAATGCCTTTGGTTTGCCCAAGCATAACATTATTTCTTGCAGGCAGCATTGCGGTCTTCAAAAATTCCGATTTATTTAAAATTTAACACGACTTTCTGCTTTATTTGCAGAAAAAAGGAAATATAATTTTTGTTCATATATTGAAATCCATACTCTGAAGCATCGTCTGCAGGGATCGTGCGTGTGGTCCTCTGTGCTGCGCCTTTCCAGCCGCTTAGATTACTAAGGCGATGAGAAATCTTCCACGTTGTCAGGCATTTGAATTTATATACATATAAATAGAAATAAATTTACGTAATACATACATATATTGTATATTACACAGTTATGCATGTGTACGCAAATTTTTATAAATGTATGTATGTATGTACATATATATATATATATGTATATATATATATATATGTATATATATATATATATATATATATATATATATATATATATATATATATATATATATATATATATATATATGTACATATATATAAATTTGCGTACATTTTATATGGACTTATATACGTAAGGTCACAATCGTGACGATAAAGCTTAGAAACACAAAATAAAGAGGCACACTTAAATTTTGGAATACTTCGCTGGCACAACCACCTTTCTCAACGATATTGTCAACATTAATGCCTCTCTCACCCTAGCGGTAGCAATCAAAACCATGCCCTCTCTACGGTGCAGCCATCTACGATTTGATTCCAATGAAACTGCGGGAGATGCCGCAACAGTGACATTTAACGGAGTCATTCGCTAATGTGCATTTCAATGCAACAATTTCAGAGTGTAAAAATCAATAGCCTTGACCGGAATTCGAACCCGGATCCCTCAATGTCCGGTCGACTGCTTCAGTCAGTTAAGCTATCGAGGCGTCCTCTCAAACTCTGAAGTTTTGGGGGCTTTAAAGAAACAAGATGTAGTGACGAAAACTGTAGCGCGTCGCGCACGACTATGAACGCCTATGACATTGTACTCGTATGTACGGTATTTCGTCACAAGATCTTGTTCCTTGAAGTTCCACTGCTAATCCAAATTTTTCTTTTATATCTTGTGAACCCTACCTTCATTATATCCGTACACAGTATTGCTCATGGTCACAATTGTTCATGCATGTATATGAATGTATGTATATGCATGTATATGTGTGTATGCATATTTATGTTTATGTGTATGTATATGTGTACATATGTTTATGTAAGAAAAAATATGCGGTAACAGTAATCTGTAAGCTGACAATATGTGTAATGTAAAAACTAGCAGTGTAATATACTAGACCGAATAAAATTATACTGAACCATAGCTTAACTGGCTAAAACACTCGACCGGACATCGAGAGATCCGGGTTCGAATCCTGGTAAAGGCGAATGATTTTTATTCTATGAAACTGTTGCATTGATCTACGATTTGTATTAATATTTAGAGTGCTCGCGTATTTTAAGCTCAGCTTTCTCTATACATTCCCAGTCACAAGATTAATATAATAAATTCAGATATTTCAGAAGTTGTACCTCGCATATAATTTTAGCATGGGAAAAATCATTGCTATGGATGAAAATATGTTTTTATCTCAATAGTTATAATAAATAAATACAGGTTTTCATATAATTATGCCGAAAATGGTAAATATGTAAAAATGTATCAGGTGTTTGGCGTTGAATATGCCATTAAGTTGCCAAACCAAGGATCTAGGAGAAAGGGAAAAAATATTGGAGGCGTTGGAAATGTGAATGGATAATATTAACAGGCTTGAAAGGGCGAAGATTCTTGTCTACTGAATAAAGTTGGTAAATGGAGCACTATATTAAAGGAAGGAAAAATAAGAAATGAAAAACTGGATGACATGGAATTTCTTCTCAACGGTGAATACTTCGGAAGAAGCAGATATATTCCAACGAGGGTGAGTGATCAGGTGTGCGGCAGGAAATGCGGAGGAAAAACGAAGATAGCAGGGAACAGAATGACGTGGAGTATATGTATACGCGTTATTACTACCAAAAGAAAATAGTCATCACTTGTACCGCGTTACAAAGATCTTTTTTTACACTTATTCTGAAAGAGGTGGACGAGATGGAGGAAGAATACGGGAATCATACATCATCATTCGGAGAGATTTATGCGCAAAAAATACCCGTTTATTTCGCAATGGATCTCGATTATAGCGGAAAAGGACTATTTTCTAGGCATTGATGCTATAAAAGACTTTCCGCGGCTACCATCTAACATTAGCTAATGGATTTGAATGATTTTCACGTGAAGTAGTTCAAGATTTTTCCAATTAAATTTCGGGGATCGTAATGACTTTCTCCGATGTCCAAATGGGGCGTCTCTATTGGCTTGGCTCAATTTGTGAGCTGTCCTGATGGGTAGAAGGCATGAGGAGTAAAGCTACCAAGCTTTCACTGTTTTCTCGTCACAGATTAGAGTTGAATATTTGTTTAATTTCCTCTAGCGTCAAATATAAGCCGACCAGTCGGTCTCCTGTTCCTAACTTGAAATCGAGATTGCTGAATATATTGAGGTGCAAATTCAGTGGCGAAGTGTAGCTTCTTGCGGCGGGAGCTCTTGTCGAACGAGGAGGAGGATCCCTGGCTCCCGATTGCGCTCCTAGGGCTCGAGAGGGGACGAGAGACGGAGAGTAAGGGGAGCGGGAGGGAAGGTTGGAGAGAGTTCAGATGGCGGCCTCGTTCACTCGGCTAAAAGGCAGGAAGTAGCGGGTTTGGGGTGAAGGGGTGGGTGGGTGGGAGAGGGCAAAGTGTTCAAAGTGTTTATATTCCTCCTCCCCTTTCTAACCAACCCTCCCTTGCAAACCCCATCCCCTCAGCATCCTCTTCCATGCGTCTCCACACAGACCCACTCTCCCACTCCGTGGCTCAACCCCCGATATTACGACGACCTCGAATGCGAATAGTGGAATAGTGGCGGCGAAGGGAGGGGATGGGAGTGAGGGGGGTGTAGTTAAGGCTTCCATTTCCGCTTCCTCATCCCCTTTCTCTCTCTCTCCACCCCCGAACCACACCTCCTCCGTCAACCCCAATCCACGCTCTTCTCCGCCGTACCTTAAACCTTCCTTTGCCACCAACCCACTCCCCCCCATCTCCCGGCGGAGTACTCTCGCCGCCTTCGCGTTCGATAAACGAGGGTCCCCCACACCTTCAAGAGGGTGAGGGGTGGGGAGGGTACGCGGGACGCGGTCTGCCTCCCCCACCCCCTTACTAACCCCCCACATTCGGGACGCTATCGCCGAGTCGAACGCAATATCTCATGAATCACCTGGTAAGAGAGCTGTTTAAACATTCCCGCTGGAGGGCTTATTATAACAAGGGGAAATTTAAAAAGTTTCCATTCCCATGGAACTCGACAAAGAAAGGGAGGAAGGGTGAGAGAGACTGACTCCTTTCTCTCTCTCTCTCTCTCCGTCTTTCTTCTCCTTTCCCCCTCATCGCGACAGATTTATCTGGTTACGGGATGAAGAAAATGAGACGCCTAAATCTTTTCCGCGAGCACAAAAAGTGTCTTTCGACATTCTACTTCTCTCTTGTGATATGAGGCCAATCGTTTACACCGTCCCGTCGAGATTGGCGATGGTAATAAAAGGAGATGACTTGCTCCACTTTCGTCGTGGCATTTTTCTCAGACGATAAGGAACCGAGTCCTTGATGACCCCTTGCAATGGAGAAGTTGATGGGATTTTTATATGAGGCGCTGGACGAGACTGATGAGTTTTTAGAACGAGTAATTTATGCAGAATAATGAGTGGAAGTGTTAAATGAGGAAAACGACGAATAATATTGTAGGCATTGCGAGAAGATCTTCAAAAAATGATCGAACCGCACGCCTATCTACTGTAATTCTGGGTTGGGAACCAATAAAAAGGTAGGGAATAATTCAAGGCTTTTATACTTCAGAGTGAAAACAAATCGTATGAGTGTGTGCTGTCGTATGGGGACAAATTTAACCTACGCATTACATTGGTGGGTGAGACCAAAATGAGATTTTAAGGGAAATGGCATGCTGGGCATAAAGATATAAGAGGTGCCTTTTCTCTACCACAACGCGAGATCACTACAGTATATGTATACCATCACGTAAAAAACTACAATTTTGCCAAAGTTTGAAATATAAAATAAAGTTCTGGAAAACCGTAGGCAGCAGTCACAACACTCATTTTAAAAAAGTGAAGCGAAACTTGTTTCTGAGAAATGTCGTTTCGCTAAGTAATAAATATGTGTAAATAATTTATATATACCAGTAAATATTTAAAAATATGATGCACACATATTCAGAGTAACATATGAAGAAAACGTTTGGGTGAAGAGAGAGGCCTACGGAGCACACTTGCTAGAAGAAAGGGGGAAACACTGGATGCACGGTTGGAGGCACGATATTTTACAGGAGACCATGATTGAAGGGAACATATAGTATACGAGGTGTGTTCAGAAAATAACGGGAAATTTTCAATTTCACGCGTTTGCGGAGTCCAATTACCAAAATTTTTTTTATTATGTTGATATAAATGCCCCTAAATTATGATAAAGTTTTCAGCCGTATTCCTTGTTCATACTTCGTCTGTGGCAGTCGCTAAGGTTAGACGTGTTATTATGAGCTCGGCGATTTTCGATTGTTAAAAAAAAGGATAAAAGAATTTGTATCAAGCCTTAGTTCCGACGTCATATCCGTAAACTGAATGTTTCGTCACCTCTTATAACACGTTTCAGTAATTCTGCATCGCCGGTGACTTCATTTAGTGACTCCATTGAACAACTTCCACTCGCCGCTGTTTTTGTTGTTCAAAATTCAACAATTTTGGAACTAATTTTGCTGTCATGCGTTTCATGTCCAAAACATTCGAAAATATTTCATGCCACGAGCCAATCGACACATGCCAACATCATCAGCGACTTCTCTGATTGTGATTCGGGGATCATTCATAACCATTTCTTTCGCTTTTTCCACGTTTTCATCGGTTGTTGATGTGCTTGGGGCGTCCGTCATCTTCAGCGTCTTCACGGCCATCTTGGAAACGCTTATAATACCACTCGCTAACTCTTGTTTTACTCATAGCAGGCTCACAATTTTGGCCTTTGTTAACATTTCACACACTTTTTTACTCTTTATTTCATTTTTTTTACGCAAAATTTGATGCAAATTCTTTGATCCATTTTTTTTAACAAACGAAAATCGCCGATTTCATAAAAACCCGTCTAACTTAAGCGGCGACTGCCATAGACAAATTAACCAAATGAATACAGCTGAAAGCTTCAGCATACTTTAGGGGCATGAATATATACCAACATTATAAAAGATTTGACAATCGGACTCTCCAAACCAGCGAAATTGAAAAATTCCCGTTATTTTCTGAACACACCTCGTATGAGTAAGGCTTCTGCCAAAGAAGCATAAAAGAAGAATCAGGGGACTTCCACAGAAAAAAAGTAGTTAACAATGTAGACGAGAATCTAAATGCATTATGACCGCTTTTCACGAATGTTCAGGGAAATTAGTTCCTCAAACTTCAACATTTCTCCAAAAACACCATTGCACGTAATATTATACTGTCGAATTTGGAAGAAAATCTCCGAATAAGATTAGGGAAAGATACGCGAGAGCAGGTGAACTAATTTTGTTGTTTAGCAACAATATCTCTAGCGGCGGAATAAGCAAGAGGAAATTATTAAGACAGATAGGATTGGCGAAGAAGGCGAAGAACAATTAACAACGATAAAAAGGACTAGTATGAACATTCTTCAAAGCGATTCGTTTAGAAGCGGAACCAAGCTTAATTTCTCAAATGCCCGGGAAAATTTTTATTGAGATTCCCATTTCATGTACGAGGGAATTTTGAAAGATTCTTGGAATCACCACCAGATGTCAGCGCTAGCGCACGTGGCGGTGATTCCAAGAATCCTCTGGGAAGAGATCTGTGGGGCGAATGCCTCTGCAGTTGTTCCCGTGTAGTGATTTGTGAGGGTGAAAAAAAATGAGATTCGTGCAGTGATTGAATGCTTCATACAGAAAGATATGAAATCAAAGGCAATAGGGAATTTATGCGACTTTCAGAACACTTTGGGGGACTCTGCTTCTTCATATTCATCTGTTGCTAAGTGGACAAATGAGTTTAAGTTTAATCATCGGGACAGCTGGGATCAGTGTTTGCCAAACGTTTTCGAGCCACCGCCCCTTGGATCCATAAAACTATACATAACAACGCTCCCTAATTGGTAGCAATACAATAACAATCAAAATCATAAAAAAATTTAGTTAATGGGTTGCCTTTGACCCAGAATGGACATCCCAGGGCACTCGTAGAAATGGTTCTCTATGACAAATTCACTTTTTTAGGGTGTCGGGGCTAACACAAATTGCAAGCATACCAACTATTTAGTACAAATAGTACGGCAACCGATGGTCTGGAAAAATGTAGGAGGTTTTTGCGGTTATCATCGGAAGAATTTAGGAAAAGGCAACGAAAAAATAAAATGAAGATGACACTTCACTTTTGTGAGAAGACATTTAAATACGCAGTGAGTATTTGAGATCCTATGGAGTACTACTGATTCGGGAATAGGAAAAAAGTTAAGAGGAAATTCGCTAGATTTGTTAAAATTTTCTGCGAGAAAAGGGCAAGCGCGACGGGCACACCGAAGGAACACGTAGAGTACCCTCTTCGTTAACTCTCATAATTATACAAAATCAAACGTAACTACTCCTACAAATTAAATGTAAAAATCAACACATAAAACTTCACCTGAACGCACTAAATACTTCATTATGTAGATAAGAATGCATCTAAGATAAGTGTAATCTCTTTATGAGCTTATGCTAATATATAATTTTATTCCAATATCATGCTTGGTGTTTGTTGCTTCGTATTTTGGCGGAGGTTAGGAAGATAAATAAGGAACTAAAAAGAAGAAATGGATTAGGTAAGGAAGCCTTTACGATGAGCCGGGAGTTGCTGACAGGAACTTTAGATGAACACGTGAAGAAAATGCCAGTGTAAACTCAGTTTAGAAAACTCTGCAAATGAATTAGAAAATTGATATTTGAGGCATTAGGGCAAGCGTAGGTAGAAGAAATTTTACAGATTATTGTGCAGAAAAAAATGGAAAAAATAAATTGGACGTTAACGATAAAAAACAAAGTTCTAGGCATGGTGGAGAAGTTGTGTCAACTGTTGGAAGACATGCTAACCAGACAGAACGAGTAGGTACAGGGCATATGAAGAGGCAATGAGATGCTGAAGATTGTGATGGAGGGGAGGGTATTGGAAAAGCGAGGAAGAAAGAGGAAAAGAATGGGCAATTCGATTCAAATTAATGGAGGTAGAAAGTTTGTGCAGCCATTGAATCAATGACTGCACACCGCATTTGGGCGTTTAAAGGTTCTTTGTACCTTACTAGCTACGAATAGGTACGAGCTCGTAGTGCCGTAGTGTGTGGTGACAGTTATCATTAAAAATCTACCCTAAGCCGGTGGATTATTGTCACTAATAAGTATCCATGGTATCCATAAAGTCTGGTGCTCTAACAAGTACCGGTCACTCGCCCTTGCGGTGGATTTCAGGGTACATGCAGAAAAATGCGATCATATTAAGCATGTTGAGCATTCTTTTAGGGTATTAAATGGTCAAAGTCTCAAAATAATGTTATTAAATATTAACTTAGCTACATTACTGTCGTTTGCTTCCGTCCAAAGCCGCAAATAAAATTGGTTGACGTCCTGTTTTAAGCACGTATTCTCCAAGATCTACACCTGTTGTCATTTCATCTGCTTGAAGCTAGGAGATTTACTACATGTTTGTCACGTAGAAAATTTGCATGCCAAACAAAAATGGAAAACATGGAAAATGTAATGATTATACCTAAAGGGGGTTGGACCATTTTATTTTGTTTGTATTTTCCTAGAAACAGGTGAAAATTGCATTACATTTGCATTTGACGGGGAAGGATAAAGGTAAATAGCGCTGTAGAATGAGGAAAGGAACATGAAAATTCCATACAAAATAAGCATTTTCGATTAAATTCGGAGAGACGGAAAGTATGCGGAGCTAAAGAATGCATTATGGTAATATGTAGATTGGATTTAAAGGTTTTACGTCCTGTGTTTGTCGGGGCTTAGTAGCTTATAGTCCCGGAGTTCATGAATTACCTACGCTACGGTTGAATAATTTTAATCAATAATAGTCTAATGCCCTGACCCGTCCCCCATGGCTGCGTCAATGGACAAGCCCCGAAATCAGGCACCGAATGCAGCGGTTTTTCTGGTAAAGAATAATCCATTGGACTTATGAGATTCGATCTCCTGCAAAGTGGTTATTGCTCACAAAAACGTACGTAAGCTGTGACTCGTAGTGGAGACATACACGATTGTGCAGAAATGTGAGTTTTAAAATGGAAAAAATATTGATTGTTTGGAAACAGGATGCTGGCCTATCGATTTATTGGCATCTTCTCACGCTATGAATCTCATCTCTTAGTAATTTTTCGGGAACAAGATATTCTGACGAATCGCGACGAACGTCTTGCCCCTCTAAGGTCATCAGAAATGTAAGGTCCCCGATGATGCCTTGACTCTCTCGGTTTGATAATTCATTGGGTCATAAATCGATGGACCCAATCTTCGTCAAAGCGAGTTATTTTACACTGTGAAATTTCATCCATTTGTGCATCCAAAACCACGGATAAACGAGGTGATTTAGATGAATTGGTAGTATTTTTGAAAGGTCACGGAAAGGAAGGGGTGTTTAGAAGGGACGGATCGCAGAAGAAATCTGAGTATGAGAAGTAACTAGTACACACCAGGGGGGTGGGGGGGGGGGGGTGTTACCATGGATTTTGAGACCCATTAATTTTTTTAATTATGTAAATTATTGACGTAGTATTTATCATTAATTGTTTGACTTGAACACGTTGCAAAATAAAAACTGTACAGTAGTTTGGGGAGATAAACAACAAACACAATAGGCTGGGTGTTTAGAGCAAGATTTGTAAGAAAATAAATTGGAATTCGGCAGAAATGAGTGAAAGGGAAAATAAATAAAATGGTCATTATTCAGACCTGTTTCATCAACTAAATACTCAGTGAAGTCAATACATCTACATCATGCCCTGTGACACACCAAGGGGGCGTGTGGCAGGGGGTGTTAGAACTCCAGTCTCCATTGCGCTAGTGTAGGTAAATGTATCGTAATTTATTCGGGTTCGGAAATGAGGAGGGCATTTCTTTTTTTTTGATAAGAGATGTTGGGAAGCATAATGTACACTATTCATTACAATAATTGCTAATTTTTTGATGGAAGAGAGATTGATTTCATCATTCAAGTCTACACGCCTCTCTTATTTTAGTCAGATATTTTGACACACTAATCTACGATCATGCGAGTAGCAATTGGCTCTCATAATTCCATCTTATGAATCACAAATAAACTCGAGCTCCCTGTACCTTTTATAAAACTCTTGGAGGATAAGGAAATAATAATAGAAAAGAAATGCTACTCGTAAGTTATAAAGTAAATGGGAACAAATGAAGCATTTCAGAAAGGTCCAAATATTAATGAGTTCTAGAAAATATTCTATCAATTATTGTACATTGCTGTATTTCACTCTTTTGAGAGTTTTTTGTTTTTCTAATTGGCACAATAACACAATCTCCAGTCTCTGAATCCCATTGCATTCCATTTATATGTCCTACAATCAACTTTCAATTTCAAACTTGTGAAAAGTCATTCTTAACCCTAGAACGGTAACGGGGGAGAAAAAACACCCCAGAGCGGGTTGAAATCTCGCTCTTTTTTCAGAATTGGAAAAAACAACTGATATCTTCTTAAACTATAGTATCATCACGCCTTTATAATCCCGTTGAATTCACTCAATTCAGTTGAAAATTGATTAAGAAAACGTACATTTACGAAAAAAAGTAATTTTGCTCATTTTTCTCTCATCCGTTAAACTTTGAAAAAAGAATCTTTCTATCACGTAATTTTTCATTAAAAAACAAAAAAAAATGAGCTTCCATAGGACTCTCAAAGTCATAATGGGTATGAAATACGAATTTTTGAAAATTGTTTTGGATGTTTTCTCACCCTCGGTTACCAGAATAGGGTGAAAAATAAAACGTTATCGTTCAGGGTAAATGTTGCAAACACAATTGATCCTAAGGGTATTTCTAATATCATATAAATTCGTACTATAGATGCCGTGACAATTGCGAACCTCTCACAACAGCACTTGGAATAATTACAGAATAGTCCTTTCTAAGTTGATTCACTGGCAGTTATTATTTTTTCAGAAGTAAAGTTTTTTCGGGTAGGTTTCCAAAGTCAAAACTAGAAAATAAAGTGATGACACGCCTTTTTTCAAAGTTCTTGAAATAAAAGCGGGAGCTCCAAAAGTGTAATAACTTCTTAGTAATAATATGACAAAATAAATCGATGCCACACGGTAGCGGAAGGTAGCCAGAATATATTTTCCGTTCAGACCTTTGGGTAATCCAGTTGCGCACTGCTTGCTTCCCATCGAATTGGCTGATCCATTTAAATATCCTTTCTCTACGGTAAACGTACACTGTGCTGAATGGCTTGAGGCGTCACTTTGCGGAAGGGATTCATTTCGGAAATAAAAATACTTAGTTATTCCACATATATTTTATTATACACGACCCAGGTTTCTACTTGCAAAGACCTGATGATGAATTTGTAAGTCCAAACCTAGGTTGTGTTTAGTGAAATCTATGTGGAACTTTTCCAGTACACTATGCTCCTGGAATCCTTACATATACATAATGAATTCGCTTTTCCGACAAGCCTGGTCGCGTGGTAACCCAGTGGCCAGAGCGTTCGACTACTGACTGGAGGATCCGAGTTCAACTCACAGTAAAGGTTGACCTACCCCAAGCCGTGTTATTTCTGAGTACATATCAGATCTCTCCCTGGTGACACCGAAGCATGAGGAACATGCCTTCCTTCCAAGAAAATTTCAATTCTTCGTCGTAGAGCCTAGTAGGATGCACGAGTAATTTTAATTTCCTCCCTTACAATTATTTCAATACTTTTTTACTCTTCTCTGTGAATGTGTTCTCATCGCAGGTATTAATTTTTTTATACAGTAAAACATATCCATAACGGAGCCAATCTTATTATGATAACGATGTCTACTGAGAGTGAGAATTTTTCCAAAAACTGCTTACAAGGTGTATTACCCTCAAATCATATTTTTCTTCTGTCCAGTACTCAAAACCTACTTATGACGAAAACATACTACTGATGACTTAACATTTTTACAGCCTCATGCGAGCCTGCTGTCGGCAGTCTTTTCGGTATATGTAAGTATTTCAAGTACATGTACGTTAATTTATTTACGCGTGTAATTTGCTACGCACATGGGGACATTTTATACGCCAAATAACGCAACCTATGGAAAAATGCCGGGAAATATAAATCCAACTATCCGCTTTCACCCCTAGACCTCACAACCACGAATGTCATCCGCCCTCAACCGCCCCACCCCCGGTCCCCTCCTTCGCCCCTTCCATTATCACCCCTCTTGCCTCGCCACCTCTTCCTGACCACCGCTCGGTTAAGCGAGGGGAGCTAGGGTTCCTCCTCTCAGAGGCGGAGGGAAACTCGAGAGAGCCGGATAGAGATATGGAAAACGAGCGCGACATCCGAAAAAACCGTTTCGCGCACAGTCTTCCCCTTTCGCTCTTCCCCCCCACAACCACCCCCGAAAGGGAACAAAAGGGGGGTGGGGAGGGGAAGTATTCGCGAGTGTTCGTTCGAGGGGGAAGGAGCTATTCCCCCATACTTTCCTTTTTTATCCCATCTCACCTACGCCGCCCATTTTTACCTTTTTATCTCAATTCCAGGCACTCGATTCTTTCCCACGCACGGATATACCTTCACAATCCCTTCCTAAACCGCGTTTTTTTCGGTCGGAGGAACAAAAATATACACACACATGTATATATATATATGTATATAATATAAACATTTGTATATATGTATATAGTGTATGCATATGCACGAGTATGTACATATATATACTATATATATATATATATGAAAAATATATTTATAAAAACAATATATATAATATATATGCACATACTTGTTCATACACTATATATATATATATATATATATGTATATATATATATATATATATATAGTATATAATATATGTATGCACACACACATATCCTCTCGTGTCAGGAAGGCAAGGGGGTGGAGAAGCAGGAGCATCCCCTCCAAAACCACCCCCTCCGTTACACTTCCCGAAAACACTCCCTATCTCTCCCTTTCCATTCTCACTTCCGGGAACCCTTATCTCTCCCTCCTTCCCTCCCTCAAAGTTTCACGAAATCCTCCTCGCCGGCGTGTGCATCCCCGTCCGAAGGGTGCGTTGGACTCGGACAAGGGGATCCCACTCAAACCGGCCTTCCAATGCGTCGGCCATGCCTTCAAAGTCATCGCTTTGTCAACCATGGTGGGGCCGGGTGAGCTGAAATGACCATAGCCTTGTTGCACAACCCAGGGTCAAGGAGAAGTAATGACATACTAAAAACAGTCCGAGTTCCCTTGGGCAGGATGTGACGTGCCAAGAACTTCAATACGGATCACGCAGGTGTCATGATACGTTCTTCGTGGTGAGAAATCCTTCCGCAAAGCCCGTGGGGGCACGTGATTTATGGAGTCTTACTAAGGCGCATGCGTCCTAAGTATGGACTCATGTCAAAATGTATTTCCCTCCTCTGAAGGTTCCCTGACACGCTATTCGTTTGCTTTATTTTTTGATCGTTTTTATTTTCAAGAAACTATCCATGGTAATCATTTCTCTGGTTCAACTTATGCACGAGACTGACTTTAGGGGGATCAGGATGATTTGGTGGCTAGCGTACTTGCTTCCCACCGAGATGGCCCGGGTTTGGCAGATATTTTCAGCGGTATCCCGATCCCTACTTCAGGTGCTTTGTGGAGAGCACTTTGAGAAAGTGCGACGTCCGTCGGATGGGACGTTAAACTGCGGACCAATTGGCGCCTTTCGACAAGAGGAGGCCAATGCCAACGCCGGATTTATCCTTTCCTGTGTATCCCCTATGGCGCAAATGAGCTGTCGGTCGCCTCCCCTCAAAACTACTACTACTACTCTTTCCACTGCAATATGTTTTATTCTCAAACTCTTATAAAATTGTATTATGTGTTTTCGAGTAAGGGAGTAAAAACGCAAAACTACGCCATCTTCGTCAGATATTGCATGCACATCACATAATGTATCTTTTTCTTTTGTCTGAGTGGTATTTGACTTAGAGTGGATACGTTAATTATTATTAATTTCTTCGGTACTTCCCTGTCATCAGATAGTTATTCTGACTTTATCACATTTATACATTTTCTTCTATGCACATACTCCTGATACGTCTTGTAATCCTCATCTTTAGGTTTCCTTCGATTACAGGCGGGAAACGAGCGGATAACGAGAGAATGTGGATTGGAAGCACTTTTGATCGACAAGTATGGGCATGAACGTTTTACGTTCGTTCGGTCACATTGAAGGAATAGATGAGAATCAAATCACCAAATATCCAATATATGAGAGAAGAGCTTTGGGATTATAAAGAAAGGGGTGAACATCATGAACAAGGACGATATTTCGTAATTTGACCCAGCTGAGGATTCTCGCTTTCACCGTGAATTTTAAAATTTGGACGGTTCCAGGGAAACTCGTGTGAAAAGCTATTTTATTGCATCTACGTGTATTGTATCAGTCGTGTTTTAATACGACACTTAAAGGAGGAAATACGAGGGAATACTTTTTTAAAAACGTGATTACTCCAAGCTTGGCGCTGCTTAATCTTTTAACCATCTAAGATCGGGAATCCCATTATTTTTTTAAAGTGCTCAATTTTCGAAATGTTACTTATTTAAAGTTAGATTATTCCACTATAGTATATTTAATTTTAACTTTTATATTTTTTCAAAGACATCCATATCCATTGCTCCAACCTTCCAGAAATGGAAAACCTTCACATTCCGGAAAATCCCGTGGTCTTCTGCGATTCCTCCTTGGGCAGGTTTTACTTACTAGACATCTAAATTGAGTGTTCAACGAGGAAGCTAAAAAAGCGCAACTGCTTGTCATTCATAAGTAACAAACCCTAAACCAATCTCAGTCATCGACTTGAATGTTGAATGTCGTTAAACATGCCAAACAAAACGATGACGATAGTGTTTTAACGAAATTGTCTTGAACGAAAGAACAACAATTCAAAAATAAAAATTCATGGAACTGCGATTGATTGAGTTTTCAAAGAAATTAATTAGAATTATATGTAATGCGCATATTCCATATAATGAATGCAATAGCAATAGTGTCTGAATTAGAATTCAACTCCCTTTCACTACACTTGAGATTTGGTCGAAGCATCGTGCTTTTATCGCCAGTAATCAAAACGGAACCCTAAAACACGCGGGGAGTATAAAGCGATGTTTGCTAAGGCATCAGCTCAACGAGATCCGTGAGTGTAGCCCTGACATTGACCTTCGTGATTGTATGCTCGCATATTGCAGACCAATCACAAGCATATTGCCACGCACATAGATTGCTGTTTATGTGAGGTCCATTAGATTCATCCGTATTAGCAACATCGGTCCCATGTACATAGTCTGTACAATAAATACGCGAACTGGTGCAATCTGGCGGCCATGACGCAGACTATAGCCCCACTAGTTGCCTGAGATTCAATGAGCCGTGTTTGCTTGGCGGATCGTCGAGCTGTGCGTATGGTGCCGGTTATGTTAGTTTCTGTAGTCCTTTTTTTACTGTTTGTCGAGAATGGAAATTGACGAAATCACGGAGCAACGAATCAATATGAAGTTTTTGGTGAAGTGTGGTAAAAGTTATCAATAAATAACTGAAATGTTGTCAGCTGTTTAGGGTGATAATGCTCTGAAGCAAGCATCCGTTTTCGGGTGGATTAAGCGTTTTAAAGATGGCCGACAAGACACCACGGATGATAGAAGGCCGGGACGACCTTCAACCACCTGTGTTGACGACAACATTGATCGTGTGTGGTCCCTTGTCCTTACCGATCATTGAAAAAGTGTCCGAATGATAGCTGATGAACTGAATTTAGGAAAATCAACAGTGAACACTATTTTTACCGAACACGATGGATGGATGCTTCACCATGACAATGCACCTGCACATTCAGCATTACTATTCGCCAGTTCGCCAGTTTCTGGCCAGAAATTTCAAAAAAGTTCAAAGAAAGGCAGCAAGATATGTACTCGGAAGGTACAAAAGAACAGATAATGTCACAGAAATGTTAGATGTACTGAAATGGGAGAGTTTGAAAAATAGAAGAAAAAGGAGTAGGTTAGGCGCGATGTATAGAATTGTTAAAAAGGACGAAGCGTGGGAAGCTTTATGGCAAGGGATAGAAAAGCCTAACTTTAAGGGAAAAAAACGACCATATTTTCAAAACAAAAATAAGGACGCAAAAAACAAATAAGAAAAAATACTCTTTTTTGAATAGAACAATAATTGATTGGAACCAGCTGCCTGGAGGTTTGTTTGAGCCCTTTCCATCCAATTTTAGAAGTTTTAAGTATAAATGTAAAGTAGCCTCTGGGTAATAAACTTCATTGTAGTTATGGAAATATTGTTTGTATGTGATGTGGACGGCATTTTTTATGTGATGTGGAAGTTTGTTTGTATGTGATGTGGAAGTGTCATTGTATGTAAGAATATTTGGTCTATTATCTGTTTTTATAGTGCGTGTGTGTATGTAATTTTCGTTGTAAGAGTTATCTTTGACCAAACTTGACCGTTGACACCAGGAAAATCGCCTGATTGCAACGTAATTGTGTAAATAAATAAATAATAAATAAATTCAATCACCATCCTTGATTATCTTCCTTATTCGCCAGATATCGCCCCCGGCGACTTTTTTCTACTCCCAAAATGCAAAAAGAAATGATGAGTGGACATCACTGGGAAGATAAGTGGGCACAATAAAGCAAGAAACGACGAGAAAACTAAAAAGCCTAACCTCCAAGGACTTCCAAGGGTACTTTGAACAGTGGAAAAGGAGATGGAATAACTACAAGGCAACAAATGGAGAGTAATGTGAAGGGGACAAAATTGATGTGGGCTAAATATTGTAAATTAAAGCTTTTATGGCCTCAGTTCGCGTATTTATTGGACAAACATCGTAACATTTATTTGCGAATTCGGCCGAAATAAACTTTTAATAAACGAATTCGGTTTGTTAGACGACAATCATCCCTTGGTGTTACGATATCAAATATAAATGAATAACACGTGCCCTCACTCCTGAAAGGGATTTCTATTCTTAAGTTATTCACGCCTTTTTGGGGGTTAGAGAGAGAGAGAGAGTGAGTGGTATGCGCCACTTCTTATCGTTTCCTCACGTGTCGGTATGAGTGGGACATTCAGGCGGAACTTTACGTTTGGTCAATCATTGAATCTTTTCAACCATTGATAATGACGAAAGGTAACCCTTTATCACCAAAGAACGTATTGTGAAAATATTCTCCCAAAAAAACAGTTACTTCAGAGCGATTTAAGCATTTATCAATCCGACGAAATAGTTTGAAAACGATAATAAATTTTAATGCATTTATTCCGGTATCATTAAATAATAACCTTTCATGGCTATCTAACTTTTTCATTACAAAAACATAACAAATCAGTAAATAATGGTGGTTGAATAAGATTTGTCAACCCTAAATAAACTGTTTTTGAAAAAAGTGCTCGATTGATACAATAATGACAGCGCCAATATTTATGTAAAAAGGGGATAATTTTTCAAAGGATATTAAAATGAGGAGGGAGTTAAAAATTTTTTAAAAATTGGTCTTGGGAGTTTTAGGACGGCCCTAAAACTCAATCATTCTTTGCAAAAGGGCCAGAGGGTCAACTGAATAAGTTGCCCGAATAATGCACGTAAGATGAGCCACATCAAATGCAGGAAAGCGAGTGAAGATGGTGATTTTGTAAAAGTGTATTTCACGGCATGGGTCTTATGGTTTATTTCAGGTCTAGAATTTCATTGAGGGCAATAAACGGAGGCCCTCGTGACACTCACGGATCTTTTGTGTGACATTTAGTGGAATCCTGCGGGCGAAGTACCAGTAGTTCAGTCATTGAAACAAGGAAAGAAATGAAGAAATTAAATGAGAGACAATTTGCTTCTAGTGATTTCTAATTGTTACCGATGAATGCATATGGATTGCGTTAACACCTCACGAGAGTTACAACGAAAAATATCATTCAATTCACTCTAGGATGCGATCAATGAAACATTTGTTTGGAGAATAATTTTTATCTTCCTAAATCGAAACCTAGCGAAACATTTGAGATAATATTAACAGAAATATCATGCATAAAAATTCTAAATTCCCCCTGCCACACACCTTTTAGGTGGTTTTCAGGGTATTGATGAGATGTAGATGTAAACACGTAATTTGATTTACAAAATGAAATCTACATCTACATAATGCCTCGCAAGCCACCGCAGGGGAGCGTGGCGGGGGGTGTTAGGTTTCCACCCGTAAAAGAGCATAAAGACACATGCAAAACCAACTTATTTATGCAAAACTACACCCACAAGGCGTATATATTCATGCAAAAAACTTTTCAACTTACACGCATGTAAATAAGTATATCAATCAACTAACATACACATGAGCCTACAAATTTAGTAAAAATCTATCCAATAACGTAGCAATTAGAATTGAAAAGTAAGAAGGGGAACTTCTGCTATCACATGGACATGCCCCTAATGAAATAAGTTAATAGATTAGTTAATAGGTATAGTTATTATCATCTGATAAAATTTATATGTTTGAGGGAAATAAATAAAAAGCGAAATATTAATAAACCGCAGTTATTTTAAGAGACGAAGCTGCAATGTAAATGAATATTACGAGCCCATATCCTTTAGTTGAAAGTTCATTCCCTTGGATCAAAATTACAAATGCGAAGGTGTCATTATTGCGATGTCGAGAGGTCGCTACACGGTGAACTCTTTCATCCGCTCGCGTGGCTCCTCAGGCAGAAGGAGACAGGAGAGGGTAGGGCACCATTACGCATCTTCATTTTTCTTTGGTCTTCGGCTTAATACACCCTCTCAAGGAGCGTGGGCGAGTGAGCAGATTAATGTTCGCCTTCCCTCCTCCAACTTTCTGCCCCAGAAGAAGGCCTGAATTCCACTCACATCCCCCTTGGCGTCTGACTCGTATATGAAGTGATACACCCTTATAAGTACGGGTGCATATCAATATCTCCGGCATTCATTTCTAAACTTTTTTTCAAAGCAGATTACTCCCCAGGCCATGTAGATATTAGGTGGTATCATATCTCTCCATTTGAGTTTACTCATTCATTGCGTTCGTTCATAATCAAATTCGATGCTGTAATTCGTAAATACGTAATGTATTTCGTAAAAAAAATCAAGCGAAGGTTTACTGGTAAAAGTGTGGTGGCCCTAGCCGCCGTCATCAGTGCGAAAGAAGCAACTTAGATGGCTAAATCTTGGGAAGAAGAAATTCCACTCAAATTGATGAACGTGAGTGGATCCTACATAGATATAAAAATTGGGCCGTTATTCATTTTGCGTATTTTCCTATTCCGTTTATGTATTTTTTGACGGTGTGTAATGTAAACTTTAAAATACTCCATATCCTTAAGTTTCTTGGAACATGATGAATATAAATAAATTTGCATTTATGCATGCGTGTATGTATGCACACAAAGATGCGTTGATAGAGCACTCAAAACCGTGAATACATCAACAAATAAACAAATAGTCAACAATAAAATACTGACGATAGGAGCTAAACGTTACAATCACAGAAGATTTTTTGTTATTCATCCTATTGAATATGGTGGTTTTGCACCCATGAAAAAATATTCTGTGCGTCTAACATTTATTTGAATGTCTAGAGTAAAGTTATTTATGCCTATGTAGACATACAAACATATCATCATCATTATCAGAATATATATATATATATATATATGTATACGTACATATATGTATGTGTATGTATATATATATATATATATATATATATATATATATATATATATATATATATATATATATATATATATATATATATATATATATATACACACACGCACATATATGTGCGTGTGTGTATTTTTACTGTCAATTGAGAAGCCGTTCAGCGATACACAAGATGAGCTGATGACATCACAAGTAACAGGAATGGAATAATTTGAGGCGTCACACTTTATGGAAGCGATTCATAACGGAGATGACAATACTTTGTTCTTCCACATTTATAACAGGAATATAATAAAAACAAAATTGGAAGTGAACCACCTAGGAGAAGAGTTGCAAATGCGAAAAATAAAATGTTTTTTCACTGTTTCTCTATGCTCCTGATACATAGACCCCATTAAGCCATGTATATTATTTTATTTTTTTGATTGTATGCTTGCCTTAATGTCCTACGCATGACGGCATACCTAAATAATTTACACGCGAACAGTTTATTTTTTTCTACAAATGTAAAAGTGCAATGATAACGAAGCAAGGGAGGGTGAAAAAAACGAATGCGCCTCTTCGTCTATCCGCTTTGGCCCGTCCTGTTGACATTTTTGCCCTTCCATCCATCGCCATCCCCCCCACCGCCACCCCCTTCTTCCTCCAGCCGTGCAAGGGGAGAGCAGAGGGGTGAGATCTGAGGCGAAGAATTGCGATGATTCCTTCCCCCGCCTTCTCCCCTCACCCAGTCGCTAATGCAGGCCCCGAGGGGAGAGCGGTCCCTCTCTCTCCCTATCTCAAGTGGGCCCCGCGACGCGCGCGACGTCTCCTTTGCGGTGGTGGCGTCGAAGTGAACCATAGGATGCGAGACGAGATGGGGCGGGGTGGGACAAGGAGAGGTGCGAGACGAGATGGGGAGGATTGTGGGTGTCGGCCGTGGGGGGGTTGGGATGGGGGGTTGTTAGGAAGCCAGCGAGGGGAGGAGACCGTGGTGGAGAGATTATGAGGAGAGATGAATGGAATGAGTTTGGGATTTGAAGGAGGGGGACCTTTTCTCGAGAGGGGGGTGGCGGGGGTCGGAAGAAGAAGCGCCGGATGGGAGATTTAAGGAAGTGGGTTTGGTTACTTGGGAAAGAGAACAGACTCATTACCAATCCCCGTCGCCGGGTAATGCCGCGGATGCAGGGAGCATCGGGGTAGATGGAAAGGCGTCGGCTTTTTACGTCCTTAAATTTCTGCATTGTCACGTCCATTGTTTTACTCCCAGGGTCTCTTTCCCTCCTTCGTTTCTTTTACTCGTTCGTCTCTTCATACGTATATTCCTCTGCGGACGTCTTTTTATTTTTAATTTTTCCAATTTTCCCTTTTCGTCCTCTTGGCTTTCATTCGCAATTCTTTTCGACCGCAATCCTCATACCCAGAAAGGTTTCCTCTTTAATTTATTAAAAAAATCACCTTTAATTTATAGCGCCCATTGAATTCGCTTCGAGTGTTTCTTTCAATCCCGGCGTTTTAAATTTAAATTCCGGAAAACATCTCCGCGCTCGAACCGACGTCGATTCCCAGCCATCGCTTATCTTTCATTTTTTTTGTTTTTCAGTTTTCTCTCTCGAGTGCATATTTAAAAAAATACAGGAAAAAATATTGAACAAAACAGTGACCGTCAACGCAAAACATTCAAGTCAACTTGGACGCTAAGTTGTCCTAATTGTTTCACCCGGACGCCTCACGCGAACCTCCGACTCCGATATTGCATTCGATTTCATTTTTCCCCGTTCGTCGTCCGTTTCGCGTCTGAACGGCGGCAGCGGTGATTAAAATCCTCACGCATGCGCCGATGCAAAAAAACGTCGCGAGTGGAGGGATGTGAAAAATGCACCATGGCCATTTGAAACTAAAATGTTGGCCCTTGATGCAAATAAAAAAAAATATGATTTGGCGTAATTTTCTGAGGTACCTGCATTCCGTAAATCATAATTCGAAGCGAAAACATTCAAATGTTTTCTTTTGAACACTCACAAATACTTGGTTCGCTCATATTCCGTTGAGACAAGGGATGGCTATAAGACGACAAGCAGGTCTGAGAGGAAATTACTTGAAAGTTTTAAATATTCTCCAACCGTCCGTTGGTGCAGCGTCCGCGCACATTTCATGGTCACCCCCTTGACCTTATTCTCAACCAATCGTCGCGTCTAACCCGCCCGGCCCGGCCGATTACCTACATCTACATCTACTTATCATGCATAGAAGTTATTGCAACGTATTTTTGTCTCCTGGTTACTTCTACCCATCAATTCCACAGTCACGACTTGGCTCCAGTAGACTATTTCTTATTTCCAAAAGTTAAATCCTCCCTCAAAGGACACCACCATGGGACCCTAAGTGCCGTTAAAGAAGCTTGCATACCCTTAAGGATCTTTAGGAATTCGCCTACCAGGGAGCCTTCGGGTTGGAGAAAAGCCGCTAGCAAAAGTATGTCGACGTTCAAAGGGATGTACTATGAAGAATTTTGAAGCATTGTAGCAATATCTAAAACAAATTTATTTGTCTTAAACCTTTCCCGACACTACTTATATAGGTATAGTAAAAATAGGTATTGAACGGCCCTTAACGAATATATACATATCTAAGTATCGTAAGGAAATCCTATTTACGAGTACGTAACCCGCAAAAATTCGAAATTCGCGATACGTTTTGAACAGCCCTCGTATTTCTTCATTTATTCCTTGATTCTGCCTACCTTTATGCTTATTCAAAAGAACTTTATCTTCTCTTCCCTAAGCCCACTTTCCCGAAGTTCACCTTTTGTCAATGCCTTCAAAATACCACGATAGTTCAATATTTTCTTTAGCTACTTTCTCAATATTTGTTCAGATTTCCCCCAGTAGCCTCCTGTCTTCTCCCACTTTGTTTGCCTTCATCGGCGCTTGCCTTCATCTGTGCTTAAATCTTGATTTTTTACATTTTTTGCCACATCGTAATCTCCAACGCCCCAGTTCTATGACCATCATACCGCCTTAAAGATCAGGTCTCACAGCCGCAAAACACTATATTCTATATTAATCTGTGGGATATATAATCTCCATCATAATAATTTCAATCCTAAGATTGGTTTGCTGCGGCCCTCCATTCTTCCCTATTTAGTGTTAATTCCCTCTTCCTCTGATAACTTCCCCGTTTTATGCCTTTCTTAATTTGCACTATGTACTTGTCTCTTGGCCTTCCTCACGGGATCTTTCCTTCAATTTTGCCTTTTATTACGCTTCTAACTAATCCATTGTGCCTCAAAGTATGTCCAATCCATCTAGTTCTCCTTTGCCCTAGTGCTCTCCATATGGTCCTTCCCTCTTCTGCTCTTCTACATACTTCATCGTTCCTCATTTTGTCTGTCCATTTAATTTTCAGCATTCTCCTCCAGCGCCATGTTTCATATGCTTCTATTCATCGTTGGTCCACTTTTCCAATATTCCATGTCTCTAAACCGTAGAGTGCCATGTTCCACACAAACGATTTGAGGAACTGCTTTCTTATTTGCAAGGACATGCACGGCAAAATAACATGATAAAAAATAGTCTCCACCTAGTGAAACATGGCATACGTATATGAATGCTTTACAGGAATAGTATATTAACATTAATCCTTAAGATCTAAATAAAGAGAGTCCCTTGAACACAGTAATTTTTCTAGTAGGTTGGATATAGGGTGCATACACGAGCGTAGTTCATCTACATCTACATAATACCCCGCAAGCCGCCGCAAGGGTGTGTGGCGGGGGTGTTAGGTCACCAACCGTAAAAAGGAACAATATCACATGCAAAACAACAACATGGAAAATTACACCCACAGCAGCGCACACACGCATGCAAAAATCCCTTCATCCAACACTCATGCAAACACATATACCACAAACCAACAAAAAACTGAACCCCAGGATGCAGCACGAAAGCACAAGACACAACAACACGCAAGCCAGGACACAACAAGCAAGAATGTGAAGCTCCACCACCACATGAACATGCAACACAAAACACTCTACCCCCCGAGGAGACTCTAAGAGGCAGGGAATGTGACCCAACGTTGCAGGTAGCAGGAATTGCCCCTCGCGGAGGGGGACGAGGGATTGTAAGGGAGACTTAAAAACAGATGAACAGAACACGAATGAGGTCATTCGGAAAGAATGGGATATTATAACAAAACAGATAAGGTTAGTGGAGGAGCATGCATTAAAATAGAACTAATCATTTTTTAGACGCTGAGGGTGGCAAGTGGAATTTTTGCTATCTATAACCCTGCAGTTGCTATCCCGTATTGTCCGTGGGAAGAAGGAGTCCTTGAGTCGGCTAGTTCTGGCATCTATTTCCCGAATTTTATATGCATGATCCAAGCGACCAATGTATGTAGGAGTACGAATAATTTGCGAGACCTCGGTGCTGAAATATGCGGATCTAAATTTATTTAATAATTTCAATCTTGCATTGAATCGTCTCTCTTCCCATGATTCCCACCCCAAATCCATAAGCATTTCGGTGACGCTTTGCGTTTTATCGTAAGAATTTTTTACAAAACGTGCTGCCCGGCGTTGAACCTTCTCAATTTCCCGATTGAGGCCTTTTTCAGTAGGATCCCACACGCTACATGCGTATTCTAAATGAGGCCTTACAAGAGCGTGGTAACCACGTTCCTTGACCTTCGAGTCACTTTTGCCGACAATGCGTCTAATGAATCCCAATTTTTCATATGCTTGACCGAAGACTTTACGTATGTGAGTCCCCCAAGTTAAGTCTTTTGTGAATGTAACACCTAGGTATTTTACCGTATCAACGACTGCTAGGGTAACTCCAGCTAATTTGTAAGCAAACCCGGTTGATATTTTAAAGAAATTTACCACCGAACATTTATTATATTATATTTATTATATTTATAACATAATTATAAATATATTTATAACATTTATTATATTCCCCCGCCACACGCCCTTGCGGCGGCTTGCGGGGTATTATGTAGATGTAGATGTATTATAATTTAGTGTCAATCCCCAGTTAGAACACCATTTAGTAATGCAATCCAAATCCTGCGCTAGAATAAAACGATCCTCATCCCCAGATATCTCCCGATAGATCACCGTGTGCATACATACATAGACCATCCGCGAACATCCTAATTTTACTTTTCACTTCGCGGTTCCAATCGTTAACAAAAACCAAGAAAGCATTTTCGGGATTTTGGAGAGAGAATGATCAGTTATGTAAATTGCTGATAAATACTTCGATTTAGGTACAAATGACACAGGTTGACTCATGACACCGTATAAATTATAATTACTTCATGCTATTTCGCCACATTGTGCCAAAATGATAAAGTAAGAGGAATACACCTCGCTATTCACAAATTCAAGTGCTTCCGTACTTCCCTCGCACTATATTCAATCGTAATAAAAGTAAAATGTGATCACTTCTATACTTTCAATTAAAAAAAATTTCAATTTTAAATTTCGTTCTAACTCAACCATTATTGCTCGTTGTAGATAGGAATATGTATGTTTGAATTCATATTTTTCACGTAATTTTGGTTATCGGTAGTCACAAATTGCTCTCTATTTTTAAATGAAGGACAAGTGCCATACCGTACCATACCATGCGCCATATGCCTTTGGGACGACCCAAACGAAGTTCCCATCAAATAGTGTGGAATTCACAACATTATATCAGAGCGGGATTTAGGGGACTTTGGTTTACCACATAACTCTGTTGACCTGAAAATTAATCGCTTGGAGTTTAGAAGGAACTGTCCAGAGGCAACACATTTCTTTGCATAATTTCGGCAATTTTTCAGGTTGAACAAGCGATGCTTTCACCCTGAACCCTTCCGTCAGTAGATAGCCGGGCTCTCGACTCAAATAGTTAATATCTCTGGCTGACAGCATCCTTTTTCTTAGTTAATGAGATTAGGATTTTCATTTTTCTCGATTCTCTAAATTACGGTCAGTAGCCTTCAATTCCATTTATCGCTTTCGCGACAGCCACCTTTCATATTTACAAGGATCACTATCACTTCGATCAAGTCCTAAAAACTTACGAAGCACCTCCGCTACTGAAAATTTTTCCTGCTCTTTCACCATCCAATAATCTTTAGAGGAATGACACTCGCACAATCATCCGTCCATCCGTTTATTTTTGTACCGATAGCCATTCAATGAATAGAAAAAGTAGTATTAATTTAACAGCAAATACGTATTGAGCTTCTTGGTGGTTTTGCATTCACAGTGATAATCTATATATGGAATGAGAGTGCTGCAAATCGTGGATCTTCGGAAATTGTGAGTTGCCTAATACAATATATCAAAATTAATAAATCGCCGAATCAAAAGGTATACATATTTTCAAGTGATAACTGTGGAGGACAGAATAAGAATGTAAACATGACGTGTTGAAAGGAATGCCTTCAGAAAACATACGAGGGAAGATATATTGGCATTGAATCAGGCCATGATGCCTTGCCAATCCAATCCGGTGAAAGGCATTTTGGGCATATGCAGAATAACATAAGAGGGTGGAAATATACATTCCGAAGGTCATTATGCTATTTTAACTGAAGGCTTCCGTTCCACGAGAGCAGTCATGCTCATCAAAACAGATATACCCTGTTCTTTGACTATGTTATTCCACAAATTTAGTTCATTAACCGAGGAGTGTGTGTATGGTGAGTGTTGGCACTAGTTTAAAGGACGCAAAGGATACATTGTACTTCTAACAACCAGCATAAGCAAAGATACGCCTTCAAACCAACCTATATAACAACTCTTCACCCACGCTAGTGTAGTTCCAGAGGTGTAAGCTATGGGCGCACAATAAGTCAATATTTGATCTTTCCACTGTTTATGCATCATATAATAATTTAAGTACGATGAAGCTAAGTCATTAAAAAGTGCAGAATCTCAAAGATCTTCTATTTGATATACCGATAACATAATCTCTTATCACACATCCTTGATCTACAGAATGGCAACCCAATTAGTCTTCTAGTTTCTTATGAAGAATATGAATAATGATGAGTAGAAATATTAAAATCAGCACTTCCTAAACAGTGTTAACATAGGTGTATAGGTATGGTTTTAATTTGCAGTAGCCTTCTTTCTGATTTCGTGCATGTAATTCACCGAAATTAAACAACATATAACTTGTTTGTGATTACCAAGTTAACCGATCTTAAAAAAATATCCATATTTCATTTGAGGTAATGAAGAGAACTTAATAAATTGTATTTATAATCTCTGTTAGAAGTTCTAAAACCGCACGCGATCAAAAATACATTCCCTAAAGGGTTGAACTTTTTAAATATTTAATCAAATTAGGGAAAATGGGTAATTTTGAAGTCGGATTCCTTGTGATGGACATATCTCGTCGGCATATCCGAAAATTTGGAAAAATATCTGGAATAGCTTCTTCCGCAAAAATATTTTAAATCTTCATCAGAGTAATTATGCGGTATAAAAAGGAATTGGAAAATGTTTCAGTTCCTGAGGAGCCTACAGGTAGTCACGTTATTTATGATTGTTCTTCGATACGTACAGCAATATTCAGAAAACTTTCACATTTCTCTATCTTCATTTATCTATTTCTTAGTTATTATAATGAGGCATGACGTTCGCCGGTGGGCTCGCCCGTGTTGCGTGGTAGGCTTCTTCTAAATTTCACGCCCTCATTATAACGTCTGTTGTGCGAAGAGAGACAGTCGACTTCTTACGACTCGATTGCAGTAGCCTTTTTAACAACGCACAAAAAAGCCGGTATATTTCTAAATTCATCGCCTATGATAGAATGAACATTTTAGTTTGTAATGTTTATCCCCAAATAATGAATAACCATTAAAAACTAACGATTGGTTTAACACGTAGCTGCCATAATCAAGGCCCCCTTAATAAGTGATTTTTTCATTCTTTGATAAAAAGATTCCACCAAGTTTATCTATTCATTATATTCCCTGAATTTTTATGAAATAATAAAATAAATGAGACCATTCGAAGCTTTAACCGTCGAATAAAGACGAAATGTAGGAAATAGATTTTCATTTAATGAATTTAAGGATTCATCCTTGTAACCCGAAAATATTAAAGCCGTATTGAGACTTTCGAAAAATTAAATATTGACGAGAAAATATGATTCATCAGAGATAAATTGCTCCCATCTAAGAAAGCAGTATATTCGATAAAATTAGCTTGCACGTTTAAACGACGTGAGTGGAAGAATCCTTTTATTATAGTATGAAAACCTGTCTCCAAAGTTGACCATTCTGTAGCCTAAAAATCAATGTAACATTACTACATTGATTATCAACTATACAACTTTGTCCTTAAAACATCTGCCATTTGAGTACTTTCATGATGATCAAGGAAAGGATGGATTGGTGTAAAGGGGATATAAGGCTATAAGTACGTTTCAATACAAATTTGCATTGCTTCAAATGTGTATTTAAACTGATTTCGGTAAATAAAATGGAACGGATAGGTGAAATTCTCGACTCATTTGAATGAGACATAATAATACTCTTCACTGGAGCGTCGTCAATTAGAGGGTACTATCGAAGGGGTACTTGCAAAGTACTATGCAAATGAAAAAATAAAAAAAAATGTCGGTGAACGGGTACCCACCTCCTGCTTGTTGAAGTCTATGTTCGTCCGGACCGTCCGATGGTACAGTGGCTGCAAGGGCCGGGCGTTGTTCCCCAGGGGAGCTTTCGTATTATTCTCCGGGCCCTGCATCAACTTCCTGAGTGCGTAAAGCTGCAGGAGAAAGCAAAATACATTAATGGTGTGCATGCGAGAGAGAGAGAGAGAGAAAATCGAGAGTCATTAGGAAATGACGTTCTGTGGAGACATTGCCGTTAATGAGAGCAACAAGGAAAGCTAAACAGAACAATGCTCATGTTTCTATCACTTAACCAGATGAGTATGGTTACATATTTTTAACAATGATATCAAATTACAACGCTTGCTTTAATTACATGGCAAAGATATTAAAACGGTTTTGTGACATGCGTTTTCCATGAAATCTGTTTTACAAGGTGGGCTATAAACTCATCGTCCGTCAAGTATCATACATTTTGATAATAAATCATATGCATTGATATTTAAATTAATTTAATGATAAATAACAAATGAAACAAATTTTTCTCGTAAAATCTGCAAACGAATTATAATTTTATTCTAATATTGCAATAATTCACTTCTTTTATATTAATAATTCGTATATTGTAGTAATTATGCGCTCACATTGTCTTAATTAATACAAAATACGAATTCCGTGAATAAATTAGTAAGATAAAGTGATTTAGAGATAGATCTTAAGAATTTAGTTCACTATGAAGCATTCAGAAATTTCGGGAGATCACAATTTCTCAAACATATTGCTTTTAAATTGTGTTACAAGTATATTACACGGCATTACTAATAAGCGCACTATAATGCATGAATTGCTACTGCCATACTGCTACTCTTATATTCATAACTTATTAATAACATTACTAGCGACAGTTAACAATTGATAACAGATATTATAGCGATGAGCTACATTGGTATCAGCATTGGCCAACTTAATTTATCCAAGTAGCCATTTATCCCTCTACGGTCACTGTAATGACCTCGGATAAAGCTAAAATGTAATCACTGCTGACCTCGCTTCACATTGTCGTGGCTTGCATATGGCATACGAGGTCAAAGTTAAAGGGAATTTGATAAATCAACGATAATGGCAAAGACATGTTTTCATAAGCATGAGTTTAAAGCAACAGATATAAATGATGTCTGAGCCTTAAATAAGCAAGAAGGCGATAGCGATTAGTATTAAGGTTGCCCACCGTTGAAGGTAGGCATTAGATTGACACAGCTTAGGCACACCTATATTTCATAGCCTCGTTTAAAAAGACACACCAAAACACCTCACACTGCAATAAACCCTTTCTCAATTCCTCGTACTCCCTCCCCCCTTCATTCCATTCAACGTGTCTATCCTTTTCCTACCCCTTCTTTGTTTGCCTAATATTCTCCCTTCTAGCACAGTCGTCTACATTCAATTCCAATTCAAAATCCTCCGCATCCATCTTTACTGCCTCTTTTGGATTTCTCTCACCAATCTCCTCTCCTCCCCATCACGCCTAGTAGTCCTTCCTCGTTTGGTTTTCTTTCTATCCACTTCAATTTTCCCATCCTTCTCCACACTCCCATTTCAATAGCATCTCGTTTTGTCTCATTGAACAAGCTACTACGTTGCAGAAAACTGCGAGACAAAACATGTAATTTACATGCCAAAGCTTTCAATAATTCTCCCTTCACATATTTTTGGAAAGTCCCCGTCGCTTAGCCAACTCCACCTTGTGACATCGTCTTTGCCTTCATGCAATTCTTCTTCTTAAGTCCCTACTAATTTGACCATCCTGTCCAAAACACTTCGAAGGTTGGTAAAGTGTTCCATCCCATCTAGGCTTGGCCCTCATGTTTTCACATTTATCTAAGCTTTCCTCTTTCTTGAATACCCCGTAACCTTTGCTTTACGATAACGATACGTAATAACAATATTTGAGGCAGACTGTTTCAGTCGTATTTCATATATTTCTTATCACGGAGCAGATTTTAAGCCCATTGTAGCGCGAAGTGGAGGATTTCAGCCCGCTTCAATGGTGGAGAATAACGGAGGTCCGAAACGTATTCACATTATTTTTTTCCTATAGCTAACTGAAAACGTCATTTATAAAAAAAATTATTTTCAGTCATTTTGATGCGATTTCGGGTTATCAAAAGAACAGGGAAGGTGACAGCTGGTTGAACAAGTGCCAATTAACTCGCCCTAATTAATCTGAGTAATGCCAACTGTATCAATGCAGCTGGAGATGGGACTCTCCGGCATTCTGCTGTTAGGGTGCTATTGCATATGATGGAAACACGAACCAAACGGTGGCATATATAATAATTATAATGTGGTTACAGCTGTCACCGAAAGAGATCGATGTAGCGATGGGGATAGTGGTCCATCCAGACCTCTACTTGAACTTTGGCCATTCCAGGTCTCCCTCGTCACCATTTCCATTTTAGCGGAGGCTACGTCATATGACGATACATATCGGTAATACTTATATCAATATGTTTTCATATCTACCAGGAAGATATGTAGTAATTCAAGAGTCGATATGTGGACTGCTGACATTTATCTTAAATATGAAGATAACGCCGGTGTGCACAATACAGGATGAGAATGCTAACATTGGACTCCTTAACATGTTTGCATCTTATAAGTAATTTTTTTACCACTTGAAAAAGAGTTACTTTCACGATATATTACGAAAAAGATAGAAACGCATGATTGAAAAGAAAGTCAGCCAAATTAAAGTAAATATGATTTTTCATAGCAAATGTCGGAATAGCTCATTTTAAGAATGTTTTCTCATTCGAACCAGCACTTCACTACTTTGGATTATGACAGAAGGAACAGAAATGTACCGTAACCTCTAACCATATTTAGCTGTAAAAGGTACGTACAGAATTCAAAAATATACAATTAGCTAAAGAAAAAAATAGTTCTGCCACTGCCATCGATTCTACCTAAAACTATGTGTGGACTTTCCGTGATATACTGGATGCACAAAGAGGAGGAGGTAATTCGATAAAATTTTACGTGACGCCTATGGTAATAATATCCTTACATTGAGTGATATTAAAACCGATAGTTAATATAGACGGAATTATCGATGCTGAAGATATAGAAGAGAAAACTTACATGGAATTCTGTCACATGACCTCATGCGACTTGAAGGGAAGTTTTACTCTATACATAAATTTCGTCTGATTACAGGATTTCTCTCAACCGAGAATATTAAAAATTTATTTAATTATTCCCTTTTAATAATTTGTTGTAGAATGCACTTTAAAATGAAAAAAGAGCTACTCAAGTAGATACAATGACGTTTCGCTGAAATTTAGTTGACCAATGTTCACTTTAACTTATCTAGTTCTGAATAGCTATTTTGATACACAGTCTAACCTGTCTTGGATACCTAAATACATTTACCTATATATTTTCGAAATTTGATTACCTATAATACATCTCTTGTTTTTCACGGCTATTCCTCAAGAAATGTTTGGTTTATTTTGCTTTAATTATTGCAGTTACGATTGTTTTCAGATGATTTTTAAATTGACTCGCAACTTTGAGAAACGGGCACCGGACGCTCCCGACAATTCTCAACACGTGATCACTATCGCGATCTCGATATTTCTATTATATGGGCAGCCTTAACTGGAAAATAAATGACACGCATCCGCACATAATAGTTGATACCTAATCACGTAAAATGATTGAAGCCAAACTGCCAGAATAGTATGTTTTTTGCTCAAACGATACTCATTTCTCAACACCAATTTGAAGATTTACCGTCAAAACCAACGAATATGGATTCCTTGTAACACTTAACGTCTTAGGGAGAAAACTTAAGGTATGAATTCTGCCAACATTTAAAGAGAGATCCGAAGCCAAGGTTAATGAACGAGCAGGAAGTGACTCAAGTTAGGAAACTAATGCGGCGGATACGAGTGTATTGTTTAGTGGTTTCCCGAGTGAAAAAGGCTAAGGGTGTTAATCAAAGGATCATCGTTGGAGCCCAAATTTATTAAGTGCTCTTTCTGGTTTAGCGCGGCTTGAAATATGAAGCTGAGGTAAGCAATTAAAGTTTCGATAAATGAGTAAACTGGTCAAAGATGCCTTGGAATATCAAGCTAGGATTTGATCGTAATATTTGCAAATGAAATTTATGGCTGGCCCCAGAGAGAGTTGACAAAATTCAGTGAGAATTGGTTTATATGGCTTCAATTGTCTTGAGAAATGGAAATATTTTCCGAGATGAATGTTTTTACACATAATTGGCTCCAAACTCTTGAGAGTCTGCTAATGATTAAATAGCACAAATGTAGAGCTAGGTTAAGGTTATTATAACCATTCTCAATGCATTTTCTTATTGATAAAAATAAATTCAATTACGTTATGGTAATGAATAGTAAGTTATTACTTGATATTAATGAAGAACTCTTATTTTTGCATATTGTGAAATAATGTTAGCGTTATTCACATGAGGATTTAATATTGAGCTAAATCATAAAGTAATTAGTCCATGAAATTTTAATATTTTTTGGTACAATGGCTGGCAAAGGCTTATATAGGTTGCTCATATTAAAATATACCTTTGTGAGGAAATTCCTAACTTCACTTTTATTAGATTTGTGAAAAATATAACTCATATCATGTATTTCCTTCAGTAAATTTCTATTTTCCCACTTATTTGAATCCTTAAAAAGATAAAGTTATTGTGAGGTCAAAGCGTCACGACAAAGAGGTTTATAGGCTTACAATAGGTGCAACTGATCGTAATATTTGTGTAGGAAAATATTATTCACATGATGTAGAAATTGCTCTGCTACACCAAGGCAGTTTACATTACCATTCATCTTAAAAATACAATTTTGGGTAGACAAACAATACTGTAAAAACTATGCATGATTTGAGAAGGCAGTAGTTTGCACCTCTACGTAACAAAAATGCAAATGAACAAAGTCAACCATCACTATTACAAGGATTGCTGGTAGAAAATCATTAAAAACTTTTTGCAATGAAATTTTTTCAAAGTGGTTTTTAAGGGAGTCGAATAAAATATGCTGATTATAAATATTTTCGTAGGTTGTATGATTTATGAACCAATGAAAAAATAATATAACTGAGCAGCATATGTTTATATGCATTTATAAATTATTTATTGCGCTGTGATCGCGCAAAATAGGTCCCTTTGGTATACTGCCCGAGAGAACGCTCGTATATGCATACATTTCATCTAAACAAATGAATGTAAATTAAGGGATGCATAATACATATATCTCTAGAGAGATTGCCTATCCAAGTAATCAACCATGACAACCAAAAAACATTGACATAGGAGATAGCGTCGATGGCAGGTTTCTTGAGTGAGCCGTAAAGAATGGATTAAAAATTTTTTTTACGAGTACGGTAGGGTGGAATGGTTCCGAAATTTTGAAAATTAATAAAAACATGCATATTTATAGAACTAAAATTTTGGAGATGTTTATTTGAAGAAGGGAGACGGATAAATAAAGATGAGCGAAATGGAAGTAAGGAGGCGTTTGGAATATTTGATCTGAAGTGTTACAAATTAAAATTCAAGGGAGAATTTTATTTGTAAATGTTTTCGGAGCAGATATTGGGCGGACACCAGGACTTTTTATGCCCCTAAATTTAATATATAGTATGTTCACGAAATAAACTCGCAAAAATAAACTTATTTCCGATTCTCCCTATTTTCAATTATAAAACTGAAAACGATGTCCGTATTCAATCAGAATGTAAAAATTGAAATAGGCAATAGGAAAGGGAACCGATAGACTTTGAGGGATTGATGTTGGGAGAAATTCAATGACTGAAGGAATAGTGGATGAAGCTAACGGGCTAAGGAATGTCTCATGACGTCATGAAAGATAGGAAATGTTGGATGAGCAATTTAGAGGAAGGAAGAGAACTGGCAGTTCGGACGACATGCATATGGAATAGAAAGTGCACGACTATTTTTGTAAAATTCAAGTTCTTTAGACAGATACTATAATACTGAAATAGTTTACAGTATCCATCCTTTGAAAATTCGAAGTAGTCATCGTTTTACTTTTTATGGCACGCGATAAAAACCGAGGTTAATTGAGTCAGTAAGGGTTAGATGAGTATTTGGGACTTATTAGATGATAGTTATTAATTGTAATAGAGTTAGGATTTTCAGAGAATGGATAAAGGATCGCAGCAGAGGAAACTGGCATTGGCACCAGGGTACTCTTGATGAGATAGTAATAATAATATTAATAATTTGGCCCATTCGATATGAATAGGGCAATTTATTTTTTCAATTTTTTGGGGTACCTTATTTTTAAACACTCAATACTATTTCGTATATTTTTACAAAATACAAAACATGAGTTACATGCCCTTTCTTTACGTCACTATCCTTGTCCCACTTTATCTTTTGCTGATACATTTATGCAATATTTTCCTAATCGGTTCCTCATGCAGATATCTCACAATTTGTTGGACGTTATGCATATATCCGAGATATGTCTTAACGAGATGCACCAAAACTTCACATTCAACGGACGGTGTACTCTTTTGAAAGAGCATTCCAAATGGCACGCACCCAAGTTGTGATCGGGATACCTCCGCCGGAATTCAACCTCGGTATGGGGTAGTCCACGGTGCGCTAGCCACCGCATCAGTTCAATCCGCCTTTCTTCTGTGTCGCGGTGTTCTGTGACATGCTGATCGGGGCTACGAATAATAGCAGTGCTTAGTGGTTCCAACATAACCATGCTTGAATCGGTAGACTAAGGTTTCAAGGTAATAGTTTCACTTTCTATTTTACCACATTAGAGGATGAAGGTGCGAATGAAGGAGGCACAGGATGCAAAACCGGATGCGGAAAATCAGGAAATTTCAACCAGCCGCGCGATTATCAGTTGGTCGTGCGTTGGGGAACCGACGACATCTACGTAACTAAGAGCGAAGGAGGATGGCAGTGTCTCACTTTAAAAGCAGAGACATAACCAAACGGAATGCCCACAGTCTAACTGGTGCCTATTCAATCCTCTCCACCCCAAAAGTTCCCCCTCCCCCCCTGTCGTTAGGAACCACGGCCCCGCTGACAGGACGGGGATGACTGGGGGAGGAAAGGGGATCTTTTTCCAATTTATTTAGATTTTTAGATTGCCTGGTCGCGTTCGCGCCGCCCTTAAATTCAATGGTTCTGTCACTCCCTCTCCCGCTGAACGACCCCGACGACTAACATTCTCATTTTCGCGCGACTACATTACAAAGTCCTCCCCTCCCCCGCTCCCACCTCTTCCCCGCCTTCCTTCCTTCGGGCCGCCCTCTTCCCTCCCAATCCCCCCCGCCCAAGAGAGGAGTCGTCTCTTCTCTTGAAGGATGAGGGGTGGGGGGTGGTAGTGCGGGCGACGCCTTCGAAGGGGCGCCCAGATTACCAAAGCAAACGGCGGGAAGAGAGGGGGTGCATTACCTCGGCGCACTTTTTCTTTGTTTTCCGAGTGTGGGGTGGTGCGGGAGGGAAAGGGAGAAGCCCCTTGGGGTGGGAGGGGGGACGGGGGAGGAGGGAGGGGGGTTGCGGGAAGATGAGGAGAGGGAGGGGAAAAGAAGGAAAGAACGCAACCCCATTTCCTCTAAATTATCTTCGCTTCCGCCTTTTTGAACTTTCAGTTTTCTCTGAATCCAGCTCCCTCTCTTTCTCTTTCCCTCTCTCTCTCTCATTCTTTCACAGTGCCCCCTTCCCTTTCCCGGGCCCCGCATCATAAATTGCCTCCCCTTATCCAACCGCCCTTCCCACACCCCTCATCACTGAACCATCCCCTACCAAAGACCTCCATTAAAGGTTCCCTCCGCCCCCCGCAGGCCATTATCTCTCCTCCTCGTCCCCTTTCCTGTTTCTTCCCTCAAATTCCCCCTCCGACCCCCATCTTCATCCCCCCCTCGTCGCCACCCCTAGGGACCAACAGCAGGGCGTCCCGTGTTCGGCAATGGTGTCGCCTCCAAATTCTCTCGCGGCGTCCGTCGTGGGTAACGCCGACGAGGAGGATCCCCACGCCCGATTCCTTTCTTTCTCCCTCTTGTTTCCTTCTCACTCCTCGTGTTCTCCATTGCCAATTAATTTACCCCGCCCGAAGACCAGAGGGCTTATACCAGGAGAAATATTTTTGCTGAATCACTGCTGCGATTGCAGTGTTCTACATCTACATCATACCCCGCAAACCGCCGCAAGGGCGTGTGGCGGGGAGTTTTAGGTCACCAACCGTAAAAAGGAAAAATACCACATATAAATACACACAGTGTTGCTGCGAACCTCTTCTTCCTACAGGAATCTACCGGCCGAGGAGGTTTTTAATGCAAACTTCTTACCGCTATACTTCTAAGCTCCACTTCTCATGAAGTTTTCATGAAATCCCACGTTACACTTAAATATTCTTCATATCCACGACTTTTCTACTTGTTTTCATTGCTGTCAAAAATGTTTAATCTATTTATTTATCCCTTTATCACGCTTATCGAGCATTCTCCCGTACATGGGTCAGGCGATTTGAGAGATTTGAATCTTCATCCGAAGAAAGACATTTAATTATTTCGCAATCACAGCATTTGAATACTATGCCACGTAATTGTCAGAGGGAATATATGCGCTCGTATTTGATAGCCATAAACATTCCATCGTATTTAAAGACAACCGTATCGTTTTTCTCTGAATTCTTCGATTTTCTCCTCTTTTCCTACCATACTCAATAGTTCATTTTTCGTTTCCCTTTCCGTCCATTTCATTTTATCCGAATCAGTTTAAATTAATGCATCGGGGAACCTGTGGAAGACTACATCTATCCATTGTGTGGATTTATTTGCTTAAAATCATTTATAAATAGAAACTGATCACAAAAATGCTAACGCGATACGTATTCAAAAATTGACTCATTATGAAAGGTTTTAATTTAACTATTATTTTTTTAACCTTTAGAAATGTTTTTCTAAAGGAGGTATATCAATATAAAATTAATTTGAGGAATATATGATGGCAATTATGGAATAAAGATTCTTGCAAACGACGGTAATATGATACAAAAGCAAAGTGATGAAAATAAAATGGACAAAATATACGCATAACGAATAAAGAGGTATGCCAAAGCGTGAGAGAATGGAGGATACGGAGATAAACATGTGGAAATCTAATTACTCACACTCTGGGACGGAATTTTACAGATCAACATTAATTAAAAAGAGTCAGGAGGGAAGAATTAATTCGGAAAATCAAGGACGAAATAGGTGATGCCATGGAAACGACGAAACGGAAATCTTAACAGATAACAGCACAGTTTGGAAAGTTGGTACGAATTAATGACAGGATTATTAGGATATTATTCACATGGTGGAGACGATCTTATGATTGGCGATATGAATGTTACTGACGAAAAGAACTATGTAGACAATTTAGGTGATATTTCAAAAGCTCACAAATAATTATCCATATGACTACGAAAATGACCTTCCAATTGCAAATTGCCAATGAGTAATTAGTAAGATTTTTTAAATACTGTGGATATAGTAGATAAGATCGCTTTTACATAATGTATCGAATGTTAACCACCACCTTAATATTTGGCAGCTAATTCAATAGTCTTGCGTATAGTTTGTAAAATCTCATCTCGAATGTAACATTAATTTTTACATGCAAGAGATTTTCATTAAAAAAGAGAAAATACAGTTCTCGTTGAATATTGGAAATCATCAGTCGTGATCTGACGATTTCAAACATTCGGAAATGGAATCGGAAATATTGGAACACTTCCGTATTTCGTTTACTGTGAAGTTTTTATACTAGATCTACATTTTTCATACAGCTCGTACAGATCTACATCAATTAATTCCAAGGATCTCGTCCCTCACCTTGTGTTTGAGATCTATATACACTGTTGGAGGTTCAGCGTTGTGTCGCATTTCCTACCTGTGTCATTGGAGAAGGAGACCGCATGCACTTTCACTAACTTTTGCATGCACTTTCACTGACCTCGTTGGTTTGTTGTCAAAACTCTTCCGCATGACCTCATTAGAATGCCTTTAAAAAATATAGTCCTCTTTACAGCATTGTTTGTTCTGCCTTTTATTTTTTTAAGATTTCCCTTCCATCCCCCGTCTCTCTCTGTCTCTCTTCCATCCCTCCTACCACTTGGAGCGTTGGGTCACATTCCCCACCTGTTTCCTTGGGGAAGAGACCGTTTTATGTTGCATGTCCATATGGTAGTGGAATTTCGCCTTCCTACTTTTCTAATCGCACGTTATTGGATCAATTTCTTACTGCGTTCTAAGGTGCCATTATTTGTTAGATGATAGTATATGTATTTGCATGTGTGTAGAATGAAAGGACTTTTGCATGAGTGTATATACCACTGTGGGTATGGTTTTGCATGGATGTTTTGATTTTACAGCTTGTTGTGCTCCATTTTTTGGGATGGTGACCTAACATCCCCCGCCACATGCCCTTGCGGGGTATTATGTAGATGTAGATGAGACCATTGTATGTTGGGCCACTACGGGTGTAGGTTTGCAAAAGTATTTTGATTTTGCATGTGGTTGTATTCTCTTTTACGGGTGGTGACCTAACACCCCCCGCTACACACCCTGGCGGCAGCTTGCGGGGTATTATCTAAATGTAAAGTGAGTGCTGTAAAAGTAGAAATGAGGGTAACTCCAATGGCTAAAGCAAACGATGGAAAATTGCGAGACGCGGGTCCGAATTCTTATCAAGGCGAATAGTTTTTACATTGTTAAGTTATTCATTCATTTGAATTAACATAAGCGGGTGACTCAGCTAAATTAACTGCCGAGATATTACCCATAGTTTACATCAAATGCAGTTTTTAATTCTAGTCTTAAGAAATGATGATTTGAATTGTTTCACCACACTCCCATTCTTTCATTACGTGCGACTCTTATCGTATTCCATATGATCTCGATTTAATTTTCAATCAAAAGAGTGTCTGAGGGCATTGCTGACGCAATGGGCGCACAATATGCACGCATAACACCAAAGAGCCAATCAAATTAGAACTACTTTTGGATAATTTTATAGCTGTCAAAATCCTTTTAGGAATAATTCACCAAGCCAAAGTGGTGTATGTCCAAAGCTTTTCCATTTTCTAGTCCTTTTCACCGTTTAATGGCTAATTCTTAAATTAACGGGCGCAAAATGCTTCGTATTTTGGCGGTTCCACTATAACTTTGAAAATTATTAGCTTAGCAAGGACACCTTTAAAATTCAATTAAGATAAATGTCGTGCGTGTTTTCCAACAAATATGCTGCTTAATCAGCGACAATCAGAGATAACTACAAACGAAAAAACCTAACCTTTGGTTTTAGGCATGCGTAACATTTTATTTTACAGATTTCAATATAGTCAACCAGTTGGAATGGTAAAATAACACGAGAAGAATTATTTTAACCTAAACGGAATTAAAGCTCAGTTTTTTGTATTAAAAAAATTGGGGAACGAATGGAAGGGAGTTTAAAATCGAGAGAGTTCAGCGACCTTCACGATACAATAGGAAGGAGTGAGAATTTGAAATATATGTTAAAGGTATCAGTATTCCGAAGTTTGCGATTCACTTAAATGTAGAGGGTCAGTATGGCATGTATGACATAACTCGTTGAGAAAGGTCCTGAAAACGAGAAGGATATCAAAACTGAACAAATATATTTTCCTCTATCAAACCTTAAAATTTTGGTAACGACGAATTTTGGGAAATAAAAATTATGAACATTGAACAGCGATGACTTTGAATTGAAATAAAATGAGGCAGACTGTGCAAATATGAGTGGGAGAGTAAGAAAAATTGCACGGAAGAATGAAAGCGTGAACATATGGAATTTAAGCACGTAAGTACAAAGGTGTGTTCGCACCAGAAATTTGCAAAAAATGCATCAGTATCGCATAGAAAGTAGCAGAGAAATTAAAATCCGAATAAAACAATCTAAAAATCATGTAATTGATGGTTTCCGGCGTAACTTTATGGCATCGATTCATATAGGAAATGAAAAAATAGTACCTTTGTGATTCCATCGAAACATTTTTATTACGAGACAACCCGGGTTTCGACCTTCAATGTCATCTTCTTACCTGTATATGACATTGAGCGCTGAAACCCGGGTCGTCTCGTAAAAATATTTTTCCAGTGGAATCACAAAGTTACTATTTTTCATTTCCTAAAAATCATACATTGTAATGTTCCTGCTGGATTAATTTCCGTTTACATATAATGAGCATTGAACACATCCGAAAGAATATTCAAGAATACAAACCAGCGGTGAAAAATACGAGCTTTTTAATTCACTTGCGAAATATAGAGTAAGGAAATGGATGAGGAATGATGCAGCCGCGATACTCATCTTGTTCTCCGTCACCGAATTCTGTCACCTAGTTCTTCCGCGTTGAGAGAATCGCGTATTTCAACGGTGTTTATCTCCCGGCGAAAAAAATGAAGCACGCATATAATAAGCGCATGTGATGTGTTTGGCTCACGGTCATGAGCGGCGCACTCGCGATATGGCGTTCTCGTCCGACCATCGAGACTGCTTGCGAGGTTCGCGAAAAGACGGGAGAAGAGGGCTCGAGTCATTTCATACCAATGGGCACGGTGGAAGTAGAATATTAACATGCACTGCGAATCCGTGCGTGTCCGAATAGGCTCACCCGACCGAACCGCTGCGTTTCTATTCCCCCCCCACCCAACCCCCCCGTCTATTTATGCAACTCGGAATGAATCAGGATAATTAACCGTTATCACGCTAGTGGCTCTGCTTTGATTCGCAAAACGAATTAATTCCGCTGCGCTTTTGCCTCTCCTTCTCTCTCTCCCCCACTATATATCCTCCCTCTCTTGTTCTTCCCCTTCATCTCCATTCCCTCTCGTCTCCAACGACGCGTCACGTCACCAGGGGTGAGGGAGGGAGGGTAAGAGGGGGTAAAAAATGAAAAATTATTTATAAAAAAAAGAGAAGTTTGTCGCTCAGAAAGGTGGAAAATGTTTGCTCGGCAACCGATATTGAATGAAATAGAATGTTTTGACGTGCAACAGCATTCGCCGGAGCGAAGGTTCCGCGATTTTTTTTATTTAAAGTGACGCCGTGTAATAAATGGAGAGGGAGGAGGGATGGGGTGATGATGGGGGGTGGGGTGGGAAAGGTTGCGACGGGAGAGGGTGGAAGGGTGGGGAAGGGTTGGCAGAAGGAGAGGGTTGAGGGGGAGGGATGCGAAACAGACCGTGAAACTTGACTGAACGCGCGGAGTTGGGGCAAGAGGGGGGAGAGGGAGGGAGAGAAAGGGCAGGGCACCCACAAGTGCATGAGTGGGACAGATGAGCGAATCAATGGTCACTAACTAAAATGTCCCTTTGCCTTTTGCTGAAATATTCAAGCTGCAGCAGTATTAATATTCATGCGCCCCCCCCCCACGCCAATCCCCACTTCAGACGAGCTTTGAGACGGACGGGAGAGAGGGTGCGAGCCCAAAGGCGATTTTCATTTCATTATTCAAGGAATTCCCAAAGATTTTCCAAAACGAGCTGCTAATTTTTTAACATTTTTTTTCCATGACGCCCATCTTTGTCTCTCCTCTCCGATGCATTTGCAATGGATCATCCGGAATGCCAAAATACGGGTAAAATAGTAATGGACAGCGATTGGATCACCGGGCGTGAATACACACGGCCATTTGACTCGCAAAGCTGAACTCCTAATTCGCCTCATCCTTCTCTCCCTCCCTCCTGCCCGACAATGGATGATGGCGAAATGAGCGATTTATTAAAGGTTAAAAAAATATATATATATCATCCGTCCCAGTCAACTTTTTGCGCGCGCGTCCGAATGACACGGAATTCCGACCAAGTCGACATGTTTTTCCGTCACGTGAACGCATGCAAATATTCGTGAAGATTTTGGGCTTGCCAGAGTCCTCTCGACGTTTGCATGTGGCCTGCCTGTCAAAACTTGGATAACCAGAAGTTTCCTCGTGACTGGTAGGCACTGTCGCACAAAACCGTAAACACGCGAGAGGAGGTGAGGGGGGGAGGGAAGAAAGGGGGGGAGGAGTTCACGTAAACCTATACCGGGAACACATGTAGGATTGATATAAAACTCTACATTCACGTTTTGGTGCGCATAACGAAGAGCCAGTGTGGAAACCGAAAGATGGAAAACCAAGTCCATAACTTCTAATTATGATTACACGTGACCTATCAGCAGCATCGTCACCATAAACAGCCTTTAAACACGATGAATCTTAGTAGGAGTCACTTTTCAGCAGTTAAAAAGCCGATTACAGCACGCTGTTTAACTCGCGTTGACATACCACTAGAACAGGTCTCCACACTTCCGCTTCTCAAAAAACACTGGATGAATGTTATGACCTCAAACCTGCATATGCGTGTTGAGGGAGAATGTTACTTCCACATGCCACCTGGAGTGCTTTTGAAGGTCAATTTGTTTGTGGTCTACAAGCATGTGTGCATTAGTTTTCAGCCAACCCTCGTATATCTAAAACTTGATTGAACAGGCAAAAGTCTGGTAGGGCAATGACAGGGCTGTAGGGTGGCCAAGGCAGAGTTGCCACGTTGTGCCGGGCCAGTTAGTCCGTTAGGGCAGGGTGCACTGAGTACTCTCGGCACCATTTTCACACACTTTTTTCTCATGCCCATGTTTTTGGTCACAAGTCTACGCACATCACTTTTAGGTATGCCAAGTTTATCAGAAACATTCCAAAACTTAATCTGCGATCCCTGAACAACAAAGCCTCCACTCTTGCAAGACGTTCCTCACTATTTGAGGTCGAATGGCGTCCTGAACGTTCGACGTCTTCAACATCTTCTCGACTCTCCCGAAACAATTTGCGCCACTCAAAAACACCCGATCTGTCCATGGCGTTATCATCATAGAGTATATTATGAGTCCCTTTCCCGGTTTTGCCCAGTTTCACGCAAAACTTGATGGCGTAGCGCTGTTCCAAATACCGGTTCATGACGGAGTTAACGAGGTCACATTATAGAGGTTTCGCAAACGAATGATCTACACTCTGCAAAGATTGGGATCCATCTGCCACCGGTTTCCATCCTTTCCTGGGAGTTCCCTCTCTCGAACCCAGCCAGAGAAACCGCCGCCCGTCCGTCTGTCTATCCAGAAAAAGTCATACTACTTTTCGGATAAACCTTGTAGGTGATATTACATTGGGGAAAGCTAACAAAATTCCAATGAAAATATGGATAAAATATTCTTAATGGGTTAAGCTTTCATTTTTTAGATATTCCTTTAGAAAAAACGTGCAAATTCTCCATCCTTTTCATATTTATGAAGCTATTCCTCGATAAAAGGCATGAAACTGTCATCATACATATATTTTAATAAATGTTTTTATATGATGACTATCTATAGGTAGAAAGCTTCAGATTTTCTGGCGCATTGAGGAAATTTGGTCATCGAGTATGAAGTTGAAACGGATTACTCGATTAAAGACCTTTTACAAGGATGTGTTCGAAGGGTTGATGACCCAGGAGTGAGAGACGTTGAGAGGAACCGCATCTCTAGCCCAGGTGACATTGTCACCGGGGCTAGTGTCAAAAGTGCTAAATGCCGAAGGTTACACACCTCCAGGGAAGAAGAAATAAGTATATCTGCTAGATCTGAAAAAGCAATGCAGACAGGCGTAAGAGCTTTCCTTCAGTTTTTTCCCTTCCAAATTTATTTCTGCAAATTTTCGGCTTCATAAAATCATTCTTAAATCTCATTTTCGTCAGAGCAATTATACCAATAGGTAAGTTGAAAATTTACCAAAAACAGATTATTTACTCCATTAAAAGCTTTATGGTCGCGATGCCAGCTTTATTTTGCTGGACAATTTTTCATAAATAAATCGCAATTAACTTGAATTGTTGTTTTGATGCCGTCTACGTATTGGTTAAAACAAAATTATTCAAAATATGAAGGGCTTAAAAAATTAGTATGTAATGATAAGTGTTGTACTTTTCGTTTTTGCAAAACGTTAATTACCTTCCCTCATTACCTTTGAGGATATTAGTGATTATTACACTGATATCGTCTAATTTTTCATCGTGCAATTAAAAATTGAGCTTTGACTAAATTAAAGCGGGCATTCGTCGATGTTTTTCTCAGTTAAATTTTAAGGGAACTGTTGGTTATCAGCCGTAAAAGAATCATTACGAATGTATTATAATTAAATAAGACAAAAGCACAATTTTAGTAATTAAATCGAACATTCATCAATTAAACATAATTTAGCAAATAATGAATAATGGTTTACTTAGAACAACTTTACATTCATTAACGACGGTGTGACAAATATCACAATACGACATCTAGATTATTCTATTTCTTAATTTACCTTTCAATGATATAATTAAACGTAAGAATACAGTAAAATTATTTTCATATTACCGTGTGTTGAAAAATATTGCAACGATTTCCATTTGAAGTGCCAAAATAAAGCCAATAAAAAGAGTATATATGCACTCTTTTCGTTGGCTTCATATTGGTATATCGCTAGAAACTCGCCTTTATGATCCATCCAGGTATTTTAGGATTTAAGATTAAAGCCCTAAGCATCTAGTTGATTCAGTGAGTTTGAATACAAATAGAATTTTATGTGCCATTTGATTTTTGGTGGTCAATTATTTGCTATTGTGCCATATGAAATTGAGAAAATTGACGTCACTGCTTTAGGAACTAGGTTTAATCATATATATAACACAATATTATTTGCAAAACTGTATAAATGTATAGTTTGGTTTCAAAATATTATTTTTAACTCCACCATTAAAAATTAAACATAGCATGATGGTCGAGTAGACTATCGATTACAGGGTAAATTATTGTGGCCGGAGAGTGCTGGGTTCGAAGCCCGGTTGATTCCTTAGGTTGAAATTTTATGAATAGTGAAAATTCATCAATAAATGTAAGGAAAAGAATGGTATGGTAGCCCTTAACCAGAGTGCTTGAATTTTGCACGTCGTATAGATCTTCATTTTGGTCTCACAGCCTCGACTACCACGAACTATGGTATCTTCAAAAAGTTGGATTGATCGCGTGCAGCGCAGAGGAACTAGATTTGTAAAACACTGTTACGACAAACTTAGTAGCGTATACAAATTATTAGAGAATCTAGGCTGGGAAATACTCACGGAGCGAATGTTAAATTAGGGATTAGATCTCTTGCATAAATTGGAAGGATGTCTACTTGGTGATAGCGTTGAAGATGTATGAATAGCCCACCGTGCTACGGTAGGGGAGATCATGTAATTACAATTAGAGAGATAAAGTGTAGAACAGATAGATTTAAGATGCCATTCTTCCCAAGAACGATAACCGATCAAATTTTTGTATTGTGAGTTAAAAGTAGCCTGGCGTATTACCACTTCCTGCCACACATCCTAACGGTGACTTGCAGGGTACTATATAAATATGAATAAAAAATCAATCATCGGGTTGATAATTTGACCTTAATTGAACGCTGTATCAATTCGAGGTATTCAACATATATAAGGTTGATTTTGGTCGGATCTTGAGAACACATTAAGCTAGAACTTCTTTTTGTTTCATTCGCGACTTCTGGCGGACTTGACTCTGTCTAAAAAGCCCACTCCCTTCCTCCCTCTACCCCGCTTACCTAACGTTATCCCTTCTATCATCGCCTTTGACACCCCAAATACCTTTTAATATATCCTCCATTCATTCTGTCAGCCTCTTTCGGATTTCCCCCAGCAGCTTCCTATCTTCACTCAAGATATTTAAAATTCCTTCAATTGCCTTCCTCTCTGTCATTCATATTTTCTCCATTCTTTTTCATATCCACATCTCAAAAGCCTCCAAACTACGCTCAAGTGCAGTCATAGTCTTCAAAGGTTTTCAATTCACGAACTAGTTTTACTAATTTTAATGTAATACAGCTCATGTGACTTTCTTTGGATAAATACGCTTAACGATCATGATTACGCCAATAAACATAACATACATTACGTTATTGCGCGATGACGCTACTAAACTACGCATATCCAAACGGGGGGAAGTGGCACAACTACTGCAAGGGAAACGATATCAAATTTATGCACACCTCTAAATAATAGAAACATTATTTGACTAATCCGTGACAAGGATTTTGATTCTTGAGGAAAATGACTTAAATGACTTGATCTTGCTACTCGTAAAACCCGAGGATGAAAATAAAGAGAGAACTTCATTATGGAAATCGTACAACCTTAATAGCAATGTGATGATAATTACTCTCCAATGAATATACACAAAACATTAAATAATACATACCGTCCTGTTTAAATTTTGATTGAGAAAATGTAAAGAATAAATATCGAAGCCAATAAATAATGAATAACCCAGAAGTACGGAAAAAAGAGATTATAATGGAAAAGATGAGCGATGCTATGGGCACAAAAAGTGTTAATGTTAGAATGCCAGAGAAACAGACTTTTTATTTTCAATCAAATGGTAACAAAAGAATCCGAATTTTTGATTTTTTTGAAAGAGTTAGTTGATATTGAGTACGAGTATGTGCAATGAAAGAAAAGAGAGATTTGTCTAAGTTGTCATAAATGGAAATGTCTAAATGTGTATCTCTCTCCACATTGTAGTGCGACTACATCTACGTGTTACCCTTCATACCACCGCTAGGATGTGTGCCAGGAGTTGATGCAACGCTGTCATGAAGCATTATACTTTAAGTTTTCTTTTAACTGTTAGTTACAATGAATATGTGAAATAATTCAAATTATGTAGAAAATGCTACATGTGGGAAACTACAGGTATATGCAACACGTTAACAAAGCGTGAGATACTTCGGGACCGTAACCGTTAAGATCTTAGGGACGAGTTTACCGGAGATCTTTCGCATCGCCAAATTTTCAGATATAATGGTGTGTACTGTCATTTAACCAATGCCAATACGATCTGAAATCATGCGCGAACTTAACCGACGGTCTGAGTTTAGCACTTCACGCCCACAGATGGGAAAAATTGTTGCCGATACTTTTTATACAAAACTTGTATTTCGCAGAGCGTTTCCCTGCTCCCACGTCCTCTTGCGCTATTTTAGTATGTCCTGAAATTTCCCGTGATGTTAAGTAAAAATGATGCAATTCAATGAATGGAAGAACAGGATAAAAGTCATTAATATGAATTTGGACGCGAGGCATCTTGAGCCTCTCAGACAGTTTCCCTCGTGAAATTGGATAGAAGAAAGAAAATATGCCAACTGGCGAGGAGGGGACGAAAGAAAAGAAGAATCAATGGGTTTAAAAAATCCTCTTTGCCATAATCGAAACTCTATTGATACATAAAAGGAAGACAGGTGTCATCTTTGTGTGGACATACAAATACCGAGCGTGTCGCACCATATGTAGGGGACCAAGAGAGACGCTGACGGAAATGTCAAACCTCGTCTCAAAATATCAATTAAGAGTAAGGGACACTGGTGCAGAAACTTGAATATTTTCGAGGGAATACAAAAAGTCTTAGTCCTGTAATGTACAATGATTTCATTGAATTTTATCGTAAGCAAATGCAATAACGGAAGTGGAAAGAGTCGATGGGTCCGAAGTTTTCCCAGTATTGACGGACGTCGATGCTACCGATGGTGTGGTGGTGGAATTTCGCCTTCTAACTTTTCAAATTCTAGCTTGCACGTTGTTGGATACATTTTTTACTGCATCCTAACGTGCAATTGTTTGTTAGACAATAGTATAATGTTGGTAATAGTATGTCTTTGCATGCGTGTAAAATGAGAGGATTTTTGCATGAATGCATACGCCACTGTGGGTGTAGGTTTGCATGTATGTTTTGATTTTGCATGTGGTTTTTTTCCCTTTAACAGGTGGTGACCAAACAATCTCCGCCACACGCCCTTTCGAGGGCTTGCGGGTTATTATGTAGATGTAAATGATGAAATAGAGATTCTCCCTCGTTAATTGCATATGCATGCATCAATTTTAAATAAGTCAGAGAGGATATGCTCACATTCGTCCCGGTGCACGATGCCCATGGGGATAGAGTTGCTTATGCCATTGAAGAATAATTAATTGACTGATTGTAAATGCTGAATTCCCGTACACAAGCAAGGTTGGGTGGAAAACATTACAGACGATATTTATTTACAAATGGGCAATGGCTGTAAGAGAATTGAATGAACCGTTAAATAAAACCACACGGATCTGAAATTTGAAATTGCATTTAACACTAATTTAAGGCGACTTGTAAATCGTCGTCGAGAAACGAACCGCGAATATACTAGAGCAAAAAATAAGATTTGAGATACCCTATTCCTCGGTAGACCGAGAAATTAATTAATGGTGAATACCGTTGAAGAGCTGTCCAAAAATATCATGGAGAGAAGAATATGTGTGAAATGCTGTGTGAATTTGACTGTGGCGAAATGGTATACATAAAAGGGTACACGTGGATACATTAGGATAAAGTAGGATGGAAAAAATAAGTAAAGAGATTAAACCTCATGTAATAACCTAAAATCTTCTTTCATTAGGCTTATCCACTGGGTATGATACGAGATGGAATGTATTGATGGATTTAAATACACTAAAATTTCCAATAGTCTATTGATAGTAAATGGCCCGTCGACAATTGTGGAAAGAGGTTATATTAATATTAAGTTGTTGGCCGACTCCTGGAGTGCCATTGGTGTACGTCACTCTGAGTGGACGGTATTTCCGATAGCAATTGAATATCAACATAACGAGGGTCATTACTTTTCTCCAATGCTCGGCGATACAGTGACTATCCACATACTCATGGTAATGATGATGCACATTGAAAAACTGCCTCCTTCCAAAAGAGCAAAGTTTCATTGATTTGAAAATATTACCAAATCTCTAATTATCCATAATGCTTTTCCGGTATGAGGTGACAGGCTTTAGAGATGGGAGGCTTCCACGATTTCATTATCATTTAACGTACACGAAACAAATTCTCTAAAGATACCCCGCATCAATGGCCATTAGGTACCTATTCCTCGATTTCTCGTATTTCTGACGCGTGCAGTGCATCGATTTTCAGTAGTAGTAGTTTTGAGGGGAGGCGACCGACAGCTAAGGTCATTTGCGCCATAGGGGAAGGACAGGAAAGGATGAAGGGTGGAGAGAAACCCGGCGTCGGCATTAGCCTACTCTTTACGAAAGGCGCCAAGGGGTCCGCGGCTTAACGTCCCATCCGACGGACGGCGTACTCACTCACTCACAAAGTGCCCTCCACAAAGCACCTCAAGTAGGGATCGAGATACCTCTGAAAAATATTCAACACCGCCGGGATTTGAACCCGCGCCCTCAGGGTGGGAAGCCAGTACGTTAGCCTCCGCACCATCTCGATCCCCCTCGATTTTCAGGCGAGAGCATTAAGCACATCTCACCCTCAAGATTAAAATAAAAGGAAACATGCTCGCTTAATCAGAAACTTCTCGGTACGAGTGGGATATCTGGTACGTATTTCACACCGAAATAATTCACGAAAACAAAACCGGAGTAGGGGTTCAAACAAATCATGTTGCGGAAAGGCATCCTGCAGGAGTCATGAAATAGATTAATACTACACGCTTGTTTCATTTTTTTAAGTGTATATTTACCATCCATTACGAACCCATTTATTTCTACGCCATTAAATATAAAAAACGCGGGTGCAGGCGCCGCCTCATTTCCATCGAGGAGAGGGAAGAAAAAAAAGGGAAGGAAGTAGTGTGCGGGGGGATGAAATCTTAATGCTTCGTTTGGGGAAGAGGCGTGGGAGGTGTGTAGGAGACTAAAGGGAAGTGGGAGCAAGATGGGTCGAGGAAGAGGGAGAAAGGGAGAGGGAAGCAGGGTGGGTGTGGGAGACGCGCTAAGGGCCAAGTTTATTCCGAACGGAAGAGGGGTTGACGGGGGGTTTAATGGACGCCCGGCACCCTCGGCAAAAGAAAACGAAAAATACTCGCCACTCTCCACCCTACTTTCTTTCTTCGCAACTAAGATTTTATTAAAAAAAGTAACCGCAAGATGGCTCGCAATCCGGCCCAAAATTAAGAGGGGCAGAGAGAGAAAGAAACCCTTTTGTCCCGAGAGTTTGAACGAGTGCCCGGCCGTTTACTTGGGCATCAAGTTTCCATCTGTGCTTGGGAGCAATAAAATCTCGGTATTCGCTCATGTTTTTTTCTCAAGTGGGAGCCTACATTAACGTTTTAACGAATTCACGCCAAGATATTTGGGTGCAACAGCAGCCTTTGGGCAGAAAATTAAATTTTAACAGCCTACAAACAGGAAGGTGAGCATAAATCTAGTATACGTATTTCTATACAAAAAATGAATATATATGTATATAAATGCATGCATGTATGTGTGTTGTATATATATATATATTAATATATATATATATGTGTATATATGACATGTATATATATATATATATATATATATATATATATATATATATATATATATATATATATAATTTAGCACTAGTGGATACAGACAGAAACACACAAAAAATAGTGCTTGTGCTAAATTATTAATATATATATATATATGTATATATTCAAGAAGTTCTCTCGGGTTTCCCACAGGGTCAGGTTGCAGTTTACCGACGTCGGTAAACTGCAACGTCGGTGTACTGCAACCTGACCCGGTGGGAAACCCGAGAGAACTTCTTGAATACCATACGCCGGGAAAACCTGATCCTTCATGTGTGTATATATATATATATATTTATATATATATATATAATGTATAACACTTAGCACTTGTGGACACAGACAAAAACACAGAGAAACTCACAAAAAAGAGACTCACTATTTTTCGAATTTTCGGTGGTCGTGACCACCTTTATCAAGGAAGAGAGAAACAGAACAAAAGGAGAGTTCTGTCCCTCTCTTCCTTGATAAAGGTGGTCACGACCACCGAAAATTCGAAAAATAGTGAGTCTCTTTTTTGTGAGTTTCTGTGTGTTTTTGTTTGTGCCCACTAGTGCTAAGTGTTATACATTATTATTCACGTCCGTGAACCTTTCAAAAAGTGTTATATATATATATATATATATATATATATATATATATATATATATATATATATATATATATATATATATAATTTAGCACTCGTGGACACAGACAAAAACACAGAAACACACAAAAGAGAAAAGAAACTCACTATGTGTATTTCTGTGTATTTGTGGGTGTCCCCTAGTGCTAAATTTATATATTATTATTCACACCCGTAAGACTTTCATAAAAGTGTTATACATATATATTTAGTAAAGATATATTCTTTAACATTGTACCTGTATGATCTGTGTATTAATTAATTAATTAAGAATGATTATATATATTTGTATACATATATATGAGGGTAGAATGAAAACTACTGCACACATTCTTATAGACCACAAACGAAATGACCTTCAGAAGCACTCCTGGCGGCATATGGAAGTAACATTTCCCATCAACACGTATGCGCAGATTTGAGGTCGTTGCATTCATCCTGTGTGTTTTGAGAAGCGGAAGTATAAAGACGTGTTCTAGTGCTATGTCAACGCGAATTTTCTCGAATCCAGGACTAAACAGCTGCCTTCATAACATTGTCCGAGGTGTGATCATTACCCTTGAGGTGTCTGTTGAGTGGAGGAAAAAAATAAACATCGCAAGGCGGAAGATCGGGGAATAAGGTGAGTTTTGTTTGTTCTGGTCTGTTAGACGGCGTGTTACCCATCGTGCACCGATTTTACGGCATCCCAATTGTTCAATAAAGAAGCCGACACGTTTCTGGGATATTGCTATATAGTTTGCGAAACGCTTTTTAGTTATTCGCCGGTCATTTTTAATCAAATATTCGACGAGTTTGCGATGCTCATCGTCTGTGGCAGTGATCGTCTGTGTATTATCAAGAAATATGGCTTTTCCAGGCTCGAAACCACGAAATTGTACTACCCATCGATTTACAGAGACCTATCAGCAGCATCGTTACCATAAACAGCCTTAAGCGACGATGAATCTCATTAGGGATCACTTTTTCAGCAGTTATAAATTCGATAACAGCACGTTGTTTAACTCGCGTTGACATAGCACTAGAACACGTCTCCATAATTCCGCTTCTCAAAGTACACTGGATTAATGTATCGGTCTCAAACCTGCGCATGCGTGTTGAGGGGTAATGTTACTTCTACATTCCACCAGGAGTGATTTTGAAGGTCACTTTGTTTGTGGTCTACAAGCATTCGTGCATTAGTTTTCATCCTACCCTCGTATATATATATATACAAATATAAAGGTAATCATTCTTGGTTAATTAATTAATGCTCACATCATAAAATATAAAAGAATAAATTTTTATCGTCCTTATCTGCGAGGAGACCGGCCTTTTAGTCGGATCCTTCCACACCATTGTAACAGAGGATCTTGCGATGAGGAAAGGAGGAGCTGTCGCCGAAAGTCTTGAGCGAAGAACAAAAACTGTCGCGGGTGGAAATTCGGTAAGAAAATATGGACTGCGTCAAGGAAGATGAAGATTTTCTCGACAACGTTATTACCTCAAAGGGTAGCTCAAAGGAGCTCAAAGGATATCGGTTCGACTCCATCGAGGCGGTTCAAGCGGCGAGGACAAGGGCTCTCAACAGTGTTCCGGAAACCGACTTCCAGCGGTCTTTTGACGAGTGGTAGACGCGCCGTACTGAGTGTATCGATGCAGAAGGAATGCATTTTGAAGATTATTAAGTAATTATTATGATAACTGCAATAAATTTTGATTTTTGGAACCAGTCCCGATACTTATTTGTACGGACCCTGTAGATTTGACGACTCAACAGATTCATAGCGTAATATAAAATTCTCGCGCCGCTCATTATCGCTTACAAGTATCTTTCAAGTTCAACCAATCGGAAAGCGTTTTCATACTCTAATGTCAGCCAATAATATCACTCATTATATCGAATTAAAAAGGATTTGCAATGGCTATGAATAAAATTTTCAAAATTCTACATTTGATGCAAATAAAATCATATGGGCTGTGATATTTTACAATATGACACGAAAGGACACGGAAAATTCGTATTTGAAAGGAAAAGGTGGAATAAATAAACTCTCGGGATAAATGATCAGCGATAATGTAAGTAGCTTCTATTTCAATTGTTAATCTTCAGTTCATTAAAGTACGTTGTTTTTTTCTTATTCTCCGCGCTTGCTGAGGCAATTGTGAGTCATTTTCGCTATTCTTAAAGGAATATGTGCATTTATATTTGAAGCTACGCACATGCTTCATATTATTGGAACGCTTAAGACGTTACATAATGCATTTTAAAACTCGATATGGGTCATGGATGGGGAATTTGACAGAAGGGATTATTTTACATTGCCTTCCATACGCTTCTTCGGAGACCTATCAGCATGTATCGGCATGTCTTCCATCGATAAATATTACCATGCATCTTACATTTTCTTCGCTTCGAAACATATGAATTTTCAATTCAATACATTTTATCAGTATTTCTAACACGAGGCTCCATCAATTATAAATGCAGAGCAGTCAAAGGCATTTCATAGTTTAAAAGATGTGAATGCAAAAATAAATGCGATATTTATTTCTTGTCAAGTCACTTCATTGATACTCACTTCCTGCTTCGTGATGTAAATGGGTTTGTTGAGGATGATCCAAACGGTGGTCTCCCAGCAACCGGGATGTGTCGTGGACCCCTCGTACGTCATGAAGTGCTCCGTTTCCGGCATTAAACTGTGGAGCGACAGATGTCTTATAGGCGTGGAGGCACCTGCAATGGGTGAAAATGAAAAGGGCCATTTGAGGTCAAAGTTCGGAAGAACCCAAATGAAAAACACAAATTTCACGACAAGGCGAGAGAGCAACTGAAAAATATGGCTGAATATCCATTTGGATGTGGCTGCAATGAATATGAATAGTACTGTACGGTAAACATGTTTTCGCTGAATTTATTATAACGTTTTAATACATTTTACTTTTACCATAGACATAATTTAGAAAGAATAAATAAACGTACGGAGGGAATGGTTTTAAAATTCACTCAATCATGTACAAGTTTGACTTGACCGCAATGGAAATTGGAGATATGGGGTATTTTTTTAACACCACGTACTAAGCGATTGTATTCAAGAATCAGAGCACAACATGTGATAAAAAATGAAGTTTATGAACATAAATTACTGATCATTTTGGGAAGGCTACTTCAATAAGAAAATAAAAATTTATACATTGCTTTAATATGATGCTTGTGTGAATTTATAATTGGAATAATGTTAAAGTTTACGTTTGCTTATTTTAAAACATTGTGCAATACAATAATCCTTTTTAAATACTTTCTTGGCCTTATTTTTCATTTCAGGATGATCTCAAAACTTCCTTCTCCCATTTATTTCTATATTTCATGTCATTTTTGGTACTTAGGAATCGTTAAAATTTTGCTGTTTTCAGACGACTTATCGAAACACATATTATTGTCTCTGAGGTTATTATCTCCAAAAGAACACAAAACTACAGCCTATTTTATGAAGAAATGAAGTAGAGAATTTAATATTTCAGACTGATTGCTTCCTTCGTCTCCATATTCACCACGGGTTGCCAGTGCGACGGTTGGTTTGTAGCAGCTATCCAAAGCATTCTGTTACTGGCACACTTCATCATTCCCTCGTATCTCCTTATCCTGATTTCTTCCATCACCTGATTCGCGTTATGCCTCTGTAATTTCTCTCTTCTTTGCTTCGTTCAACTATGGCCCACTCTTCGGAGCACGTCTTCATTGGTCACTCCACCTATCTACCGCCTCCAATCTTCTCGTCTCGCCTGCTCCTCTCGCTCACGTCTCGATTCCGTAGAAATGCCTCTCCATAAATGTTTTTAAATAAATTACTTCCATGCACCCAATGTAGTGATATTAGCATGTGCGTACATGTCCCTTCTAACAGAATATCTTTCCTTTCCTGTCTATCGATTTCGAAAAATGACAGTCCTGCCTGCACTTTTCATCGATAGTGATACGTAATACTGCTTATACGTTAATTAAAAATTGGCAATTTTCAACAAAATAAAATTTATTAATACGACCGGTTTCAATGTACCTACATCATCGTCAGGTAACAGTCATCACTCCGAGTCCAGTATGTATACAAAACAGCAAGTAAAGGGAGGGTAGTGGAAAAGAGGGGAAGAAGGAGGAAAAGTGGAAGGCAGTATGGGTGACTACATATGTGAGTGCGGGAAGGGAAAGGGCTTTGAAAGACTTTGCACCTGTTTACTTTGTCTTCCCCACCCCATCCCTACCCCCACTCACATACGTAGTCACCCATGCTGCTGCCTTCCACTTTCCCTCCCCCTTTCCCTCCTTTCCACTACCCTCACCTTACTTGCTCTCCAGCATATATATTGGACTCGGAGTATTGAATTGATGATGATGTAGTTATATTGAAACCGGTCGCATCAATAAATTTTATTTCGTGGAAAATTACCAATTTTTAATTAATTGTGATATTTCACCATAGCACGCCTGAAACGTCTCTTTTTATGCTTATACATTGAAACTCTTTCATTTTTGTCATTGTATCATTCCATATTTATAATGATACAAATCGACAGTTTTAATGAAAGGGCGAAGCAGAAGTTTTACGCTCTCGGACTAATTTTATATCATATCTCCATCTCTCTGATATTATCTGTCAACTCACACCGGTCGAACGGGAACTATGCTTCGAAAATCATATTGACCAATACCACTCTGGGTGATATACCTACAGTCATCGTCTTCATTAATTCGGAATTAATTCGCGATTGCACCTGTGTTTTAACAATATTCTTTATTATTTTCATAATCATATTTCATATATCAAATCAAAGTTTCGTTTTTAATTTTAAGTTACCCCCTAACAAATATGTAACCCACGTGAACGATATTGATATGATTTGTTATTATGCGTGGAACGAAGATTTGAATAATTTAGACACATGCAGTTATAAAGGCATTAACCATTTTCAAATTACAATTATTATTTAAATATCGTGTCTATATATTATGTCATTTTAGAGAATACCTTTGTCTGCACGTCGCATGGCGCCAGGCGTCTATTTCCATTCCATACTACCTCAAATCCTTTCCTGAGGCCATAATACGATGGGAGCATCTGAGATTGAAATTTCGGGCTTCCTCGCTCAGCAAATTATGTTCCGGGAATGGGGAAGTGGGGGAGGCCGTGTGAATAGAATCACTTCAGAAAAATACCTCACGGTGCCGCCCAAAGTCCGTTCAGTCCAGTCCGACTCATTCGCTTCCCTTGCCATTGTTACGCGAGGGTTTGGAATGTCGAACGCGCTCAAGGTCTTCCGATCTTTATTTACATTTCGCCGAGGTGTGCAAGGAATCCCCACCCGAGTGGAATGCCTCCCCCGTGGGCTTGGAAACTGGATGAATATGTGTATAATTAATAATATGTCTTTATTATATAGAGAGAAGTAGTTTCACCCCATCCGGTTTTCCTCTCACTTCCTCAGCTAAACTATTCGTCAGATTTCACGAAATGAAAAGAATAGAACGACTGCAAAGGGAAGTAAAGGCTATGGGACTCGAAATTTTAGAGCTTGGCTCCTGCCTTGGGGCGTGGATGATAAGTGAACTGAGCTCCGTCGGGCCTTGGGACACATACCAGCTTATCGATATTTAATGGACGACAAGAAACACAGATTGGAAATATAATCGAAACAATTCAATTTACTCCATTAACATTAAAAGGGCAAATGTGGAGAAGGAACAGGCAACGCATGTACCCATTCATCACGCGAGTCAAAATCGAGAAGGAAGGTAGAAGTTTTATTATTACTCGGAAACAAAAATCAGTATTACTGAGGGAAGCAAGATGGAAATAATTGGTAGGAGAGCCAAGGCAAAGAAGGTGTTTTATCAGAAGAAAAAGGTATTTTGGCAGTGAAAGTATGGAAGTGTGGAAGCACTCACATCGAACGTAGATATTCAAATAGCCAAAGAGGGGTTATTTAATTTAAGTTATCTAGATATAACTGTCTGAATATGATGAAAAAATATTAAAAAATGACAAAAATAGCGCTAATGTCCTTATTTAAAGTAATTAAATTTGTTTTTACGTGCATTTTACAACAATTTCACAAATTACCTCGATTTTAATTGCCATTGACACAGTAAAATTGCGCAATTTCGTCTTAATTATTAACTCAATAAAAAGAAGCCTTTACTATTTCCGTTACTTGGAAACAGTTTCATTTCCTTGCTGAGATTCATAACATAGTTTAAGCATATATTTGCAGTGGACAATCTATGCCTTAGCCGAGATGGGAAGACTGGAAAGGAGGAAATATGGTCGTGTAGAGGATAACGACAAAGATTAAATATATTTAACAAAAAACTACAAGTTAAGATTTACAAAGAAGGGAGAAGTCTAATGGTAACTGAAAAGTAGGCAGAAAAATCTTTATCGGACCTATTTCAAGAAACGATGGCAAAGGCAAGTTGTGGCGAATGCGGCAGGTCACAAGAAAAATTGTGACCGATAGCGGACTTTCCATTAGTGAATCCTGCATATTTTTGGCGTTTTTATTAGAAAATAGTATTTTATCATTCTTAGTGAACCTCTTCTATAGTTATATTTTTCAACTAATGTTTTCAATATATTGTTTTCAACTAATTTTTCACATTTCCAGTCCATCCCGTTCCACTTCGGTTGTTGTCTATGCTTCTGTAGCATGGAGAAATTTTCCCCAGATATATTTTCTGATGAGATTCTTCCTTGTTTCTAACCCCATGGTATTAGCAGTCAGTAGGCATTTTATTGGTAAAATACCAACCTTTTGAAGTCTTTTGACTCCACTTTGCGCCTACCAACGTTACCAAAAATCAGTTTCAAATAATAAAAACCCCAATATTTCTTCTCAAATTTGAATTACAACTTAAACACATCTTAATACTTAGGCTCTTCTGGCACATAACTTTCCTTTGTTTTTAATTTTGATCAAGAAAATCTACTCAAGTGAAACATTCTTCGCGGCCTAATGAAGACAAGCCGATCGTGGGAAAAGTGAACGAGAAAAAACTGCAGAGCAAGATCCAAGAGTTGAGATATTTAGAACAATTGATGACGGAAGTGTAACGCAAGTGAAGTAATGGAATGCAGGTGTAACGATGTGGATGAAACAATTGAGTCGACAGCTGCACCTTACAAACAAATAAGGCCACGCACCACGGCATGGTTGCTTGCAGGGCACCATGTAGGCACTTTGAAGTAGGCTATGAAGATTGACGACCAGTATGGATGATAAAATGAGCGATAAATACTTGAGAGAAAATACGTCGACGAAAAACCATTCTGCCGCCCACTGAGAGAGCGAGTTCAATATACGTGTTTAGTTCACGAACAATTCAACTCACACAGAGAGGACGAGTGAAAAGAAGAATGGAGATGACGAGCGGTGTGACATGCGCGAAAGAGCATCAGGTCGTTGGCGAGAAAAAACACTTCCCTCCAACTTCATCCCTCTAATTCGTTTGTCACCCCTCTTCTCGTTTGCCCAGGATTCGACTGTTAAATTTACTTTTTAATCATTACCCGGCACACGGACGACTCATTCGATGGATTTGGCGGCCCTTTTCCGAAAAAGGGGCCGACAGAAAGAGAGAGAGAGTTCTGACTCCCCCCAAGCGGCAAAACAACAAAAAAATATAAAAAAAACTGACGAGAGCGCGCAAACACGTGGTGCGCGCGAATACTTTTGCTTGTTTGTTTTTCCCTTTTGTTTTCGTTTATCCTCTCTCGTCGTATTCCCAATCCCCCTCCTGCCCCCGCTAATTTCCCTGGAATCGAGGGAAAAAGGCGCGGTAAGTGACGCGTCGTGGTCCGACCTCCTCCGTTGCTGCGGAGTGTCCTCAGGGAGGAGAGAGGCACCCTCCTTTCTCCCCCCTCCCTCTCCCACACCCACCCTTTGGTGCTCTGATTTTCGTAAACGATGTCGCGGCGACAAAGGGAGAAAGAGGCAGATGCGCACATTCCATTTGATTTTGCTCCAAGGCACCCTCGACGCGGTCCGACGATTATTAGCGGGGAATATAAGAGACACGGGTAGATATTCTCACCCTTTTATCTATGCACTTTTTAAATGGGAGCAAAAATCTCTTTACTCCACGTTAGCTTTGCTTTCGTGTGGACGGCATTCCACTCACATGCTAATGACGCAAATCCAGATGGCCTACCGTGTTCAAATCGATTGTTGGTTTGACGTGCGAGAGTAAGAAACACCTAATACAAAGTAAATGATGAAACAGATGCATGACCTCGACGGGATTCGAATCCGCTCATCAGTTTTGCTTTGACACCGCAAATCCATCAGCCTTTGTTGGTGGGGTCGGCGCTACATTAGCTGAGAGCTCAATTTTACATTATGCCTGGGCTTTATACATATCATCTAATTTCATTTCGCTAAAAGTGGCTTAGAATAAAGAAACCATATCCTAAAAAATAAATGGAAATAAGTAAAAACCGCGTCTTTGAAGATAAAAATCAGTTCAGCCCTCAACAGAGGGTTGGTTAGACATTAGAGCTCAACTAACACCAGCTCACTCGGGATGTGAAATGCATAGATCACGATAAGGGTCCTAGTTCCTTTCCCTGTGCCACCTGCAGCAACCCCAGGCAGAAGACATGCTCCCCGAAAAATCAAACCGCTCGGTTAACGCTTAGGGTGCCCTTGAGCGTCAAGTGGAATCAAACCCTCGCTTCTATCTATTTCAAATACGGAAACTGTCGTATGACCGATTTCCCTGCCGAATTTTCCTCTTGTGTGTTGGTCCATTTCTCCTGCTGTGGGTACAAAAGATTCGGAACATTTGGTGACAAAAAATCTCGCGGATTTCAGTGGTAATCACGTATCACGGAAAAAATTATCATATTGATAAATGCTACGAAACCTGAGCCATTGGTACTGCGTGAATTGAAAGAAATTACTCGTCTTCGAGAAGAAATTGTACTCATGATACGACGTTCTTATAACTTGTAGATAATCGGTTATAATATTATATTTCACCGACACCAGAGCCGAGGGTTAACGTTCCCGCCTGCCAAAATAGAGGTTGAGGGTTCGATTCCCGCCCAGATGGGTTTTTCTTCAGCTAGGTATAGGGTGTTTGTAATTGTTTATATACTTGCATCATCGTTAAAAGGTCCGACGAAGACGCCAAAGTGCTGTTTAAGATCAATGTGAAATAAGTGAATATTTTAGTAATATACTTATGTCGGAGGTTGGTCTCATTATATTTTGCATTTATTGATTACAAAAAATTACAATGGTCTTTTCGCAAATAATGACATACAAGAGACTTAAAAATTAATCTGAGCAAACGCATTAATAAATAATGTCACACGAATTTGCGTCATGGCGTCAGGTTCCACTTACCTCAAGGAAATCAGAAAATAAAAGGACGCTAAACAAATGCACCCATCCTGTGAGGTGACGCACGAAGGCACACTGTTTCACATTAACTGATACATCACATTAATCTGCTATTCTAGTTTTTGAAGATAAAATTGAGGTATCGGTTTTTTTACATAGTTTTCCCTTGAGATAACAAAATACACCATCCTCTGTTCAAAATAATTCTGGATATACAGCTACAAGAAGACAAGTCTGTAATCTATATATATTAACGCTTAAAATGAATGCAGGAAAACATGTAGGAGTGAGATAATTTATGGGGACATTGGAATACAGTCGTTTGACTGAGGAGTAGGACTGATGGAATTATTTTCAATATCTGACGCGCTACATAACCGGCTTCTAACTTCAGGATTTTACCATTGTCATAAGTACCAATGTGAAAAATAGGCTTGATCAGGCTGAGAGTTTGATACCACATACAGGGTTCGTCCGGAAAATAAGTGTACTGACTCCTGGGCTGGGCGCACCGCTCCAGGCGCGCCCAGCACCGCTCTGACGGGCTGCGATTATAGGGGGGTATGTTGGCAAGCGACGCTGAAAAAGGCAGTCGGCTCTGAGCTGTGGTGTAGTGAGGAGCTCTGTTAACGCGAACCTCCACGCTTCGACCCACGTCACGGAACGCGATGCCGAGGTTTTTGGAGCAGCGTTATTCCATCAAATTTGCGGTAAAGCTTGGGGAATCGTCTACCGAAACTGTCGGTATGATTAACCAGGCTTACGGGGAGTCAGCCATGTCCAGAAACATGATCTTTCGGTGGCACAAGATGTTCGTGGAGGGCAGAGAAGACGTCGACGACGAGTCTTCGAGAGGTTCCCGATGATGCCTTCGTGGGAGCGTCCCAATAATGGGAACGCCGCTGGAACAAGTGTATCGACTCACAAGGGTCCTATTTTGAGGAATATTAGCTTAAGATATGTTAAAGTGTAATACATTTTTTTTCCTGAGCTCAGTACACTTATTTTCCGGACGAACCCTGTATCATATACGTTCGAGTAGCAGCATGAAAATGAACCGATTTCAGAAAAGGCCGATGGCCGATCGAAATGGGCAAATCGTCGCGGCAACCGTCGATGGCGATGAGATTAAAATTAAAGGCGAGATAGAAAATCACGAACCAAATCGGCGATCCCAATTAAGCGTTGCGCGACTGTGTTCTAGTTGTTACCCTGGCTCATCGACGTTTGTTCGAGCATGGTATCCCATGATGACACGCTCTCATCTCACCAGCACATGACCCGCCACATAAAAGCGTTGGTACTTTTACGACGAGGAATACCGCCTCGTGAAACGCGCCACTTACGCCTCCAAAATCCCCCCCCCCTTCCCCATTGCGACTCGGAGAAACAATTGAGCGGCGTAGCCAAGTGCAGCCGTGGCAGTTGAAAGCTTATGGAGGAGATAAAAGAAGTCACCGACGGCGATTACGGGCCAAAAGTTAATTATCATTTGCTAATCTACCATTTGAAAAGGTTTTGAATGGGTGAAGGCCAATAATCACGGCCAAATTTCTTAGCTCCGTCTAACATAACACACTCTGACACCGCGAACTATATTGAACTCTTTTTCAATTCCAAATATAGCGTTCTACTTCCTTCATTTCGTCCAATATGCCAATTATCTTTCTCCCCCTCCCTCGCATGCCAATCGTTCCCCCCGAGTTCAGTATCGAGTGCCATGCCGAGTTCAGTCTCGAGTGAGGATGTTATATCAACTCTCGTGATTCAGCCCGTAGATTGAAAAACCAGAGGGCTTATTAGGGTACGAACCAAGAGGCTCACGAAAGACCTGGGGAGTCCTGAGATGAAAAGAAACACCATTAAAAAAGGAATTTAAGGAGGAGAAGATAAGAAATTTGAGAGTTAATGATAATTATTATTGGTAATATACCGGATATGTTAGGTTTTTGTAGATATAAGCTACCAGGCTATCAAATGGTACGATGATAATTTTATAGCCTCTCCTAACAAAATAAAACCCAGCATCCATCACTGAAACAAGTATCCAATTTTTCTGTATCCTTATGATTTATCCGAGAAATCTTCTCTCATCCCCCCTCATACATTTTCCATTCTGTCCAATTCACCATCTCCATCCTTTCCTACACCCAGATTTCAAAAGCCTCCTATCATCCTGCTTCAATGACCATGTTTCTATGCTGTGCAACACCACGCTCCATCTAAAGGTTTTAAATAGCCCTTTCTTAATATCTCGACTCAACGTCCCTCTCACCCATTCCCTCCACCTCGTGAAAGATTCTCTACCAAACGCATATCTACTCCTTATGTCCATACTACTTTGGCCATTTCGATCAAAAACTCTTGCGAGATAGACAAACTGTTCCATCTGTTCCAGTTTTTGACTTCCTATGTTAACATTTAGCTTAGCGAGCTTATGAGAACCACCTGATGATGACGTTCAACGTCGAAACCTGGGTCGTGTTTGTTAAATAAAGTGTGTGGAATTACAAAGTCAATTATTTAATTACATTTCAATATGTTATGCAAATTCCACAAAGTTACGCCTGAGACAAAAAATTTTATTTAGCTTAGCCTTTCTCTGTCAAATAAAGCGCATTACATTTGTTTTATTGACATATATCTTCATCCCATATCTATTACACTGAATTTCCAATTCATTCAGCAATGCTTGTAACCCCTGAGCAGTCCAAGACATGGTTACAGGTTGCAGATAAGTCTCGTACCCATTTAATTTCTATAACTCACATTATTTCATCAAATTTACTCTAAGGAATGCCTCCTTGAAATCTACGACGCAAACATACACTTCCTGGCGGTGTTGCTACGGCATCGCGTGTACTTCTTTCCTTTCTGAGCCCAAACTTATCCTCCCCTCAGTAATCACTTGCCATCCTCTTGTTGATGGTTCCAGATACTGTTCCTCCTGTGTGCGAAGTCAAACTCACAGCTCTATGACCCTTATAGAGAGTTTGGAAGTGCTTCGCGATGCCGCTGAAGTAATAGAATATCTAAGGGGGAAGAAAATCTAACTATGCCTTTTTTTGTGAATAAAATCGTTGGAGTAAACATAAGGAAGTTGAATTTGAAAGATGGGAAATGGCTGAAAAGTACTTGAAAGATATGTTTCAGGAAATTAAAATAAAAGAGGAGAAAAACTTATGGATTTCTGCAGACTGGAGTGCAATCATGGAAGAAGGCCAAGGAACGAAAAAATACACGAGGAAGATGCAATCTAAGTAAACGAAATGAAAGAAGAGAGAGGTTTTTGAATTTCTGTAAAAATAAAGATTAGCGACGACAAACATTCTTCAAGAAGCAAACACGAAAAAAACGCGTGGAGTACGCAAGGTGATGTAAAAAGGAACCAAATTGACTACATAGTCGTAAAGCATTGAGTGAAGAATCAAATAAAGAAATACTAAAACTAGCCGAGAAAAGATGTAAACAATGATGATAGTCTATTGCTAAAAGTCCCATTTGACATTCAGGAGGCTTAAGAAGAGAATCCAGACAAAACGGGAGTTTAATGGATTGAAGGAAACAGAGTCACGGTTGGTTTGCCTGTAGTAATTCGAAAAGTAGATGAAAAAATAGAAAAAACTTGTTCAATCAAAGAAAGGTGGCAAGAAATAAAGACTAGATTTTCATCAGCCACGGATATAACTAAACGTGGAGGGATATCCGTTAAATGTAAGCTGTAAACCATAGAAAAGTACTGGAGCTAACAGGAAGTAAAATACATTACAAAACCTTAAGACTGAGGAAGAACAACTATGCTACAAAAGGCTGACAACTAAAAACGCCCGAAAGACCAGGATAGTGACCCTGAATGATGAAGCTGAGGGCAGAGTGCGGTGTGGCCTTGCCCAGGGAAAAGTTGAAGCTGCATACAAATTTCTAAGACATTTTAATGGACGTAGATCAAATATTAATTCAATTAAGGATGGCGATAGGGATATTCTTATTGAAAACGAAGATAAAACGAAGAGATCGAGAGAATATTTAGAGAAACGAATCAAGGGACAAAAAAATTATTCTGGAATACTGGAAGAAGAGAATACTGCCGACAATAATAAGAAAGAAGGTGATCGATTGGTTTGAATTTTAACCCTAGGACTTAGGGGCAGATAAGGCACCAGAGATTGATGACATAGTCCAAAAGCCATTAAAATATTCTGAAAATAAGAATCTGATACAGCTATGAAACGTAATAATTGATGTGTATATGAAAGGAGAAACTCCGATGGAATCCAAAAAGAATGTGGCCGTCCATACAACAAAAAAGAAAAAGGAAGAAACATAGTTGGATAAATTGAATTATATATAGTATACTTAGGTCTACAGCAGGCATGATAGCTTACTCTAGACACATAACCTGATGGAAATATGAAGGGAATGAGCTACAGAGGAAGGCCAAGATTAAACTACAGGACTGAACGGAACAGAATAAACTACAGACCTGAACCTTTACGATAAGTAAAGGAAACTCTCGGAGCAAGGAGCTAAGAGGGAATGAAGATGGTGGCAGGGTGCAGCTAACGAGTTTAGAAAGCTGTTACAAACCAATCCTCGGACTGAAAATACGTGATGATGAGCCCATGAGGAAATATGTATGATATGTATTTTATATTATATATGACGATACACATATTAGAGTCGACATTCGGCTAAGGTAAACTAATCAATATAAGGTACCGTCGATACCCGATAATGATATCGTCATTGCTTACACACAGCAAAAACTCGATACGATTTATATTTACGAAATATCACTAATTATCTCAACGCTGTTATTTTGCCACAACCTCTATATTTAATGTTTACCATTTCAATGGAAAATCTTGAAAATCGTGAGGCATATTAGCCCACCCATTTAACAACCCCTTCACTAGAAGTACCGATTTATCGTTAATGCAAATTTATTAGGGATTCCAATATTATGTACCCTATATGAAAACAAGTGACATATAGTAATTTTTAATGCTAAATCACCAGGTTATGGAGCAAATATATGAAGCCTATACTTCAGGGAATTTCATCGGGATGTAACATTTTTTAAAGATAGAAAATTTTGCTTTAGACAGTAATGATAATTTAATTTATCAGAGTAATTACTGACATTAAATAACTTCAGATTGATTCCTGAAGATGTTTCTGTGTAGTGAATCATGCTCGAGTATATTAACTGCCATAAGTAGCACAAAGTATCGATCCGCAAAAGAAATTCTTCCATCCCTTTTGGAAATATGCCGAGTAATATTGGCAAGGAAATCTGGTTTAACGCGATCTTCACCACTGGTGCTAACCTCCGGCTAAAAGAATTTTTTTTCGACGACAAGGGCCGATATAGCTATGGCCCATGAGATTTGAATTTGTTGCTAAAAGTAATTTCCCAGATGAAAGTGGGAGAAAGTGGAGAAAGGGGGAAAAGCGATAATGCCTGCCAGGAAAGCTGTCCGCACTGAAGCATTTGTAGACTGAATAGGCTGCATTTTACAAAGGAAGTGAATTCTGGAAGGGAAGATTTTTCGCCTTATAATTCGAGATTCCTTCGCGTCCAAGTAATGACCCCTGCGACATTCATTCCCTTCGACAATTATTCCCATCCAAATGAGGGAAAGAATTCTCAATAACGGGTTTCTGATCAGACTCGGGGAGCTTTGGACTTGAGTATAATGAAAGAAAGGATAAAAGCTTTTTGCATAAGGTAATAAAAGCAGGAAATGCCTCTTTGTCTTCGGATATCATATCCCATTTCTGAAAGATCGCGTTCCGGGAGAAGATTCAGAGGTGTGTGTGTATTATAGAGTGCATATCCATTGTTCAGAGAGAGAGAGAGAGACATTCCTACTTTCCACGCGCCTGATCCAAAATTGCTTACAAGCGAAATGATTTTCTGCCAATTTTAAGATTTTTTCCTACACTGAGAAATTTCACTGAGAAAGGTATAAATTACGTAGAATTCTCTGAAAGTCAGTAGTTTTTACTGAAAAAATAAATAGAGGATTGGCATTGCTTCATAGGTTACTTTATTTTTAGATAGTAATAAAATGTTGTTTAAAAGGTTCTAAATGGCATGCAAGTGGAATAAAACTGGTAATTCATCAAAGCTACTATTTGCATTCTTAATTTGCATCCTCTTTATTACACTTATCTAGATTACTTGGGACTCTTTTGAAATTATAATTGGTAATCTACCATTTAAATTAGGTTAAGAATGGATACAGACTGATTATCGCTAAACTTCTGAACTTCGAGCCAACAAAACAACTTGACATTACACACTGCATCAAACAGTTCTTCAATTCGGAATCCCCATTATTCTGTCCAACTTGCCTACATACCTTTCCCACCCTTACCTTACTTTTTCAACGTCCTCCCCTCTGTCGCAGTCTTCAACATCTCATCGCCAAAAAAATACCCTCCATCTATCTTTCCTGCCTCCTTTGGATTTCTCTCGGCAGCAGTCATTTCGATCCCACAATGTCCAGCACCTCTAAGCTGGCTTTCTTTACCGTTCATTTCACCTTTTCCATTCTTCCTCACAGCCGTACATCTAAAGTCTCCAATCTACGTCCATTAGATGATGAGCGTAGTTCAAAACCATGGTTTTGTGTGTGCAAACTTGAATGGAATTAATATATTCCCTACGTTCATTAAAATTTTGACTCAGAAACAAATATGCATCGCAAAAACATGGTAATTGAAGCAAGATGCTTCAATCAACATATTCCCGCACCGTACAAAACTACGATTGATAGAGAGTTCTCACTAATATTTACCTAACATCCTTACTCTACGTCACTCCCATCAATTCCCTTCTTCATGGAAGAAGGGACAATTAGGCCTCAATTTCGCTCAAATAAAGATCTCTATCTATCTCCTTACAGCGAATTCTTGGCCTAACGAAATTCTCATTTTGATTTCCCCGCTGGTTTCACTCTACTTTTCAGAAATAAATATCCAAAATAGAAAATCTTTATGGACAGTACATTTAACCCTCATGCTCCCTTTGAACACCTTTCTAAGAAACGAAAAATGTATAGAACGCATACATATGCTCTCGTAAAAACCAACCTCATGCAAATTAAGTAAGAAATTGATCTTATAACATTTAAAAAGAAACCTTTTAAAGGAGTTTTCCTCTTTTATTTGGTCTATGGTTGTTTCATTTAGGGTATTTATTTATCAAGTCCTTGGCCGTTTTTGATGAGAAATGGTAATGCAGGGTCATTACTGTATCTACAGGCGTTTTGCGTGTACTCTACACAAAACCCGTATATCCAAGCAGTTATTTAAATGAAGTTGTTTGCATATATGTTTGTACATATGTACAACTGTGTGAAATTATTTTGTAGGGATTAAAAATATATCAAATAATTTACATACTAAATTATTATTAAATTATGAGTGTACAGGTAATTCATGAAACTATCAAATATTAGTGGTAGTATATTGTGGAGGTGACCGACTGCTGAGGTCATTTGCGCCATTAGGGATGGACATGAAAGGATGAAGGGTGAAGAGAAACCCGGCGTCCGCATCAGCCTACTCTTTACGAAAAGAGCCAAGGGGTCCGCAGTTTAACGTCACATCCGACGGACGGCGTACTCACTCACTCACAAAGTGCCCTCCAAAAGGACCTCAAGTAGGGATCGAGATACCTCTGAAAAATATTCAACACCGCCGGGATTGGAACCCGAGCCCTCTTGGTGGGAAGCCAGTACGTTAGCCACCGCACCAATCCCGATCCCCCAACTATCAAATACTTTCACGTGCAATCAATAAATGAAAATGAATAGAGAGCGGCCTTAAGACAGGTAATTCCAAGAAAATCTCATATTACTCCAAAAATATTGCTAAACATGCTCAAAGGACAACAGCTTTAATGAGTGCCGAGGGAAATGGATATGCGCGGTAGATAAGTCACAAGAGTAGAACAGGCAAAACAGTGCTGAAGGTGAAGGGAGGTGAACTAGGAAAGTGAAATATCAGGGCAAGTCATCAAAACTCGGGATAATTTTATGAAATTTAATCTCTTCTGCCTGAATTCTGAGCCGGAGGATAATAATTGGAGGAACAGTTGCTCTAAGCTTATAAGGATGCACGTTCTATCTGATATCGTTATAATTTTTTCATATTCTAATTGAAAAAAGTCGTACCTGGAATGGCAAGACGATTACTATGCCGTGAATAAATACGTCGAAGAACCCCATCAAGAAGGATTGGGTCCATTCAACGGAACAACTGTATTAACTATCCTTTCCTCTCTTCCTTACTTTCATGCTTTAAATTTTTTCACGATTTGTTTTTGCTCGTATTCATGAGAGGACTGATTTATTAATTTATATAAATTACCGAGCAGAGAGCAAGTAATATGTATTGTCAAGTGGAATATGTATTGGCATACTAGGAGAGAAAGAACTGTGTATATGTGTGTGTATATATATATATATATATATATATATATATATATATATATATATATATATATATATATATCCCTCTTTTATGGATTAATTCCCCAAAGTTTCCGACGCCCAAGGTATAGCTAGTTCGGTTGTCGGGTGTTTACCCTTTCGGAGTCGCTCGTATCCCAGGGAAACACACGATTTAACATTCATCAATTTGATCAAACACCAAAATTTCCGACCCTTTCTTTTGTTGCGCCGGCACCCGCAAGTTTCTGGGTTTGTTTTCTTCCCTCGTGCCGGTCCCTCTCCCGTGGATAACCCCATCGGAAGCGAAAACACTTTCGGGCGAGAAAGGCTTTCCTTCTTGGGAGGGAGGGGAAAGGAAAAAGGAATGACGCAGATCGGCCTTCTTTTGTTCCTGCGGCTGAAATAGAGGCTTTTGATTCTTGGAGGCAGGCACTGAATGCGACCGCATTCATCGATAGAGTCACCTTTTCTACGCGATTTATAAAGGATATTTCCAATTACTTTGATTAGGAACAGCCTTGTGGCGCCTATATCCATTTTAGAGACTAATAATATGGACTCACTCACGTGCAATCAAAATGTAAACCCTCGAATATTGGTCACCACTTGGGCCCTGGAAATCGCTGCCACCAGGTGGTATATATTCATAGCTTTGGTTTCAATTTCGGCAGGAATAAGCTTTGTTTCAATTGGAAAACGTCCGAAGTTTGGTACTTTTAATAGAATTAATACTTTATTGGGAGCTAAAAAAAAAGTATCACTTATATTTTGAATTGAGAGCTGTGCATCAGGGATAACCTTTGAATAATAAATTCTATGATTAGGTTTATAATACCTTCATGGGAGCTTCTATTCAGGGTCGGGATTCAGATTCAAAACTGATAACCGCGGTTCAGGGTGCGTTGACATATGCCTGTGCCGGCTGCCACAAACAGGGTTCGCCACTCAATTTAGCATAATACGCCAAAATTGGACGAGTGCTTGGAACTGGTGTTGAGAATCCACATTACCAGTCCATGTTCGTGCAAGGCTTGGGCAATGGTCTCTTAAATCGTGCCTTCATGGGAATGCGTTTTATCAATTGTCATCAAACTTAAATTATGGTTTTCAAATTTATTATAAATTGATTTTTTTTAATTAAATTTTTAGTTTATACATCTGTGAAGGTTTTACGGAAGAACTGCTTGTTTTTTTATCTTACCATAGTGAATCTAACATAAGGTATGATGGGCCCACGTAATGCGGTTGATACCTATGAAGCTATTTAAAAATACACTGCAATTAAATTATTTTCCAGTTAATACAATTTTTTAAATCCTCAACCAAACTACTTCCTCCATTCATGTTTCCGTTCCGATCTCAAAGTCAGTGCCATCACAAACAAACATTAATTTATATATCTTTCGGGTGCCACTCGTGTGTTCACGAATATTCTTTTCAGGGATAACGACAAGATCAATGACCGTTTTCCGCCAGGATTAGTATTTATTTCGAAAAACTTATCATAGTAAATATGAACATTGGATACTCTTATAGTAAATATTGAAATATTTAAAACTTGGAAGAGTATCAATAAACGAATGCAATGTGCCTTATTCTACTTGCCGTAGAATTGATGAATTTCTAAGGCCAGTCATTCATGAATTAGTCAAGTGTGTAGTTTTATAGGTTAATAGCTGAAATTCCCGTTGAAATACACCGGGATTATTATAATGACATTATCTTATGGCTGCATATAGAATCAACAATATTAACGTGCATACAATTTTTCAAAGAACATGTAATGCTCCTTCAGTGTGGTAAAATTTTCAAATTTTCCCCGTCAAATATTCAGTGATGAAAAATTCCATAACCATTGTTCTTTGTAATTAACTTTCTGCTTTACGCATACAGGCACAGTACCTTTACTATATTGCTTTTCTACGTGTTTTCACTACCTTGTCTAAATTGAATTATATTACGTGTACTTCTTCTTTTATCACGAACATCTAGATTCATAAACCCTGTGCAAGGCCACCAAAACCATTTTATATTTAAAATATTAGGGTGTTCTGATAGTAGTGGTCCTGTCTCCTATTGATATAAAAATTAACCAAGTCTCTAATTTTAGTCATCGCTCTATTTTGCACTTAAAATAGTATAAAAAAATTTGGTGAAGCCTTGAAAATTCCCAAATAAATCGCTTTGGCGGATTAATAGAATGTCGTTTTTAATCAATTATGGGTTACTTTGCTCTGGAAAATAATGCGTATCCGTTGGGACTGATTGCTAAAAAGTTAATGAAAATCGTCAAAGGCTCTTATTTTAATAGATTATTTTCCATAACCTGACGAAAATGCGAAAAATTAACATAATTAGAAAACTTAATGTATTTACTCCATTTATGGTTAACACTCATGCTTGCAGCTGAATGATTTAATATTTAATTGAGTGAAAGAAAATTGTTCTGCGGGAAACTTTTATTTTTTCCATTAATTGACATTGAAAAACATAAAGGTTTCTCGGTTCAAAACTGGCGGACGAATTGAAAATTTAACATTCCTCTTTGTTATGGAAGGTGTCCCTTTATGCCTGAGGTATATTTTATCTCAGTAAAATACGGATGTAGTGGTAGGGAGTAGTAGCTGAGAGTAGACAAACAGGTGCATAGACTAAGCATTATTCAACAAGGGATAGGTCCGGACACTTGCATTCAATGTGAACAATACATGATAGCATTATTTTAAGGAGGTTCGTCTGTTATTGCAAGTACACGTATGCATTAGTTTTATCAAAATAGGTGTAACCACGCTAATGCCAAACAATTAATAGTATGCGTAAGGATTTAACATACGTAAAACTAGCTAAATTGAAACAAGTATCGATAAATGACCCAAAATATAACACAGAGAGCGGCAAACCACATCAATCACAACCACCATTAGAATATCAAAAAGTAATAGTTATCCAAATAACAAATGGAAATCAATATCATAATGATGTTATAATATTTACAAGCATCAGTCGATGTCAAGTTTATGTTTGCCATATGCGGTTGTTGCCAGGGAACAAAAATAAAATTTATATTTATTAATAAATAATTGGCTTCTTTTCGTGCAGAATAAACAAAGGTGGAATGTGATACGTAATAAAAGCGTTTTTCATACGAAAAACATGTACAGTAAAATGATATTGCTGGGACTTTTGCATGCACATCGATTGCATTGCATTTATTAACGCGTCTTAAAAAATAGTTATTTAATTTTAAACTCGTACGTTGATCAAAATCGATAAAGAATTTGTTGTTCATTGTTTCTTTCCTTCCAGTGGAATGTAAACATATTTATATGACTGCATCGTTACGATTTGAATTTGTTCGTATTTTTACGAGGTTACGGATAGACTTCCTCGTAAATTCCTAGACAAATTTCCTTTCCCCTTTCTTCCTATTCGTGATTGTTATCTGTTATGTTTTAAGGGTGTTGAGAACATGGATTTACGATAAAACATATACTTGTGGGTGAATATTACTTTATTGCTTTCGCCCTGGCCTAATTGCTTGGTCGGAGGCTCCAAATATGACCCAACTGTAATCCTAGTTACTCGCCAGCGCTCAACCATCCTCGCCCGCCGGCTAACCCTTCTATTCCTGTCATTTGATCTATTTGCTGCAATTCCATATTTTATGCGCTCAAAGGCCCGTGCTTATTTTTCTGCAAAATTAATGGAAGAGCGCTCCATCACGCCACAATATCCAAAGAGAGCACAAGCACGAAAATATGCCACGGAGAGGGAAAAGTTATCCGCGCTGACCCCAAAGGGAATGCAGTCCCTGTGTTCACAACCACCAGGGGTTATTGCTCGTCCGGATTTCAAACGCAGCTCCACGGGCGTGTCTCTTTATCATTTATGCCCGGACAAGTGAAATAAAAACTTTTGTATTTTCTCTTGGCAAAGGGGGCTGGAATGCAAAATGGTACTGATTACACATTTGACTGACCGAAGGTCATGTATTTGGTGATGGTACTATTTCACTCATTCTCGTCGTCGGACGAAGTGAATATTGGTCGTTGGCAATTATTATGCCCAATAGAAATTTATGCAATGAGCCTGTTTCTGAAAATTTGGTGAATACTTGTCGGATTAATGGAAATTTTTTATTGCAATTTTATTTTATTGTACTTATGTTTTTACGTGTTTATTGCAGCGAAAAATTGGAATATTTTGGGATAATTCCGAATAAATTGGCTCGTCTTTGTTTTTTTGGAAGATTAATAACCAGACGGCAACATATATGAGTGAAATGTAACGGTTGATGGTTAAAAATGCGTCATAGTTCTCATCAGAATGAAACTCAAGGACCCAGCATCCTTCGTGTGTGTTTGCGTGGGCATCATTCCTTGGACTATGCGTTTCGAAATTGGTCAGAGAAACGAATTGAAAAACCGCATGCTGCTGGGGGGCTCTATCAGTCACTAAAAGTTCATGAAATGTTGTCAGATCTTTGAATAAGGTTATTGTTCACCCTAAGTCTTCACCAGTGAATTTACTAAATCTATAAAGTTATCAAATTTGAAGAAACTGTGGCTAATTCCAGATCCATGACTTTAGAGAAGTCGCCTTTTTGTGGAATCACAAACGTGAAAATTCCAAAATTATGTAAACATTATTCGACATGACATAGATTCGAAACAAGATCGCTTAATTTCAATTCGGGTACAGGCTCTAGGTAGCAGGTTAGCCAGCCAGACTTTGAATGGAAGTCACACTGAGGAAGTCATGCTAATTTCCTCTAGGTATTCGGCGAAACTTTGAGGACCTGGGTAGGATTCCGATCAGAGGAAAATTATTGTTTTCTTTTTACAAAACTGGAATTTCAAATGTTCAATCCCTTTATTGTTGGGAAGAAAATTATGCTAATTATAATCAGAATTTTAATCCGAGAATCAGGTGAATGGATTCTAGTCTCTCGTTCTAATCCCGACTTCATTACTACTCATGGCTTACGTTTTTAGCTGTAAAAACAGGCTATTTGTTCGTTTCTTGATCTGTCTCGTGGACACCTCCATTTTATTTTCCCTTCAATGAATATTCTAAACAAATACGCTCACCTGAATATTTACTCAATCTATTTGAATATCCGCCTCATTTGGCTGCATCTTCGTCTAATCTTTTCAAAAGACCCTTCCTCAATGCGTGTTTTCTTCTATTCACTATACATTTAACATCCGTATACGATGGCTTTTATCATTTTCTTATCTTTTTCTCATTGTTCCATGTCTCTGATCTATATAGTATCGTACTGGAATGTTCGTGTTTGTGAACTTATCTTCGCCCATCATCGTAGTAGCCTCAGCATCTCACACTACTGAATTGATATTGGGAACCCATTGAGCCTTCAGGGAAAATATATGACTCTCTGTGATCGAGAGAACCTACTTACAAATAAGAGAAAATGAAGGACTTTACATTCGCCGTGTAGACTATAAGATTGGTCAGTGTAGCCAATGGTGTTGATTTATGCTGCGAATCTTCATTAATTTTAATTTACGCGTTCAATTTATTTACTCGTATGGGAGCGAGGCAGTCCATGACTTAAAACTCTAATTCAGCTAAATTCTATTAAAGCATGCAGGGAATAATCCTAAAAAAGCGATGGAGTCCTTAGTTCAAATATTACGCAGCGCCCTTCGTAGACAAGTCTTCATAATGTGAAGCAAGCAGTATCATGTATCGTCGCTCGAGTGACGATCAAATTTCGAGAAGTTAAGATGAAATTTAAAAAAAAACAAAACGATAGGTAGAGCATCACATGTGCAAGTGGAGCAAAGGGCATCATCTGAATACTACTCGACACGCGTGCGTGAGCGGTGCTGGCGTGCCTGATGCTCCCGTTTCAAGGTGACATCTGTTATGGGACAGAGCGCAGGAATTCGCACGGATCGGGGCTTCTAATTTTGCACAAAGCGCGTGTCAAATCCCAAATGGGATCTCCCATATCACTCTACTAACCCCTGTCAAATTCCTGGCCGCAGTTTTTTGCCCCAACCCTCTCGTTTGACGTCACGCAAGAGTGGAGATATAACTGGAAGAGAGGGTATAAGTTTCAAGTCGGGCAAGTGTTAAGCTAAGATGCCATGGACTACGTATGATTTTGGTTGGGTCGCAAGACCACGTTTAAAACGTGGTCTTGCAACCCAACCAAACGTGCAAACATACTTCTCATTTACCTTAGTACCTATTCGGGGCTTATAACCAGATGTACATCCATACAGCAGGAGTAGCCTCTCTTATTCCCAGGTAAGTTAATGCAATTACATACATTTACATTATAATATATTCGGTAAATTCCAATTTCATCGAGTTACTTCATTATGTTCATTTAATATCTGTTGTTATAGTATATTGACGTGATTGTCAATGTTATTTCACCTCTTTCCACAATATGCTTTGAAATGTTTTCACTGGTATTTAAAAGCTCTTCGCTTTCAAAAGTTATTTTACTGTTATAACGCATCAAAATTCAGAGAATGAGCCCTGGAAAATTATAGGAATTCTCTTTAATACAATATATTTGGTTTCTTATTATCATTACTTGCATTGAAAATTCGAAATGAAAAACGTAGGAAATGGAAATTGTAAGTAAAAAGAAGCTATTTGAGGCACTTTCTTCGAGTTCGTAGTTCTTCATCTCGGAGTTCGAAAATATGCTAGTTTGAGAAGTTGTTAAGCTCTGGAGCTTTGGAATAGAGAACTGATTGCTTCCCATCTTTTCTGCATAATGTCAATATTCGCTCAGTGAAACCGCAGTTGATGACTTTCCTGTTAGAGGTACTTACATCTTTTAGGGGAGAAAATGGTGGGGTGGTGGGAAACATAGGGTAATGTCTGTTCCTTGAATTTTGCACAAATTCTTGGCTTCATTAATCCCTTCCGATAGGTAAATTGTTTTGCTGATACAATTCCCGGTGCACCTGTTCAATGTTACGTCTATTAGTGTTAATTGGTATTGATACTTAAATAGTTGTGTCCTTTTCGTAAACTTATTAGGTGAAGGTTTTGTATTAAGTGCAAAGACTTACATTAATTAATGATATTCATAGTAAAGCATAAAATAAATGGTTTCAGGAATTTATCTGACTATTATTTGCATTTGCTGAAGAAAGTGCATTTATATTTGAAGGAAGTTATCCAGTAATTGATACTGTTATACTATAAAATTCACAAAGAAATAAAATAAACAGAATATTATTAATAGAATATCTTTATAGAGATATAATATTTAATATTTTCAAGAAATCCTCTGCTAACAAATAGCGTAATTTCAGGTGTAATAAGGTGGCATTTGAAGGTAATAATGAACAAATGATAACAGAATGGTTTCAGGCGTCACTTTGTGGAAGCGATTCATTTCCGAAAATAAATACTTGGTTATTCCACATATATTTCACACGACCCGGGTTTCGACTTACAAAGTCCTGATGATGACTTTCTAAGTCGAAACCCTGGTCGTGTTTAATAAATAATATATGTGGAATAACCAAGTATTTATTTCCTGAAATGATAACAATTTGCCACCAGTTATGGCTTTATTACAAGTCCGGTTTCGATGCACTACATCATTTCCAGGTAAAAATGTAGTTCCGTACCGTCTTACATGCATTTTGGAGTAAAAAAATGTAAAAAAGTTAAATAAATGTATAAAGTGCAAAAAAGTATATAAGAGAGCACTTGAATGCAATTTATCCTTGAAGATGATATAGTACGTGGAAGCTGGTCGTGTATTAAATAAATATTTATTGGATAAGTGTTATCATTTATTCATTATCTAATCCTCTGCTCTCGGACAGACCCTGTGAAGGGAAAAATGTGACATTTAACTGCCGATCTTGTCCAAGTGGTCCGGGGATCCCTAATTCCTATGGATATTAAGCCAAAATGGGCCTGACGAGCAAGATACACTAAGAAAACTGATTTCGGGGACGAGTTACCAGATGTGTTACTAGTTACGTGTTGTGTTCCAATGTCTTTGAATGCAGTATAGCAGAGATTCCACTGTGTGGATTTCAAACTCCCAGATGACGAGATGAAAAACCATCATTCATTCCAAAAACCAACCGTCGGGTTGAATTATGCGGTATTAAAAAAATGATGGATTCGATTACCGTAATCTGGAGCCCATGAAATGGCTCTTTGCTGAAGTTTACGCGGTTTGATTAGCAGTGTCTTATTTTTATGGAGATTGCCTATTGATTTATGTGATGGTGGTGATGAATATGTGGAAATTTTACCGAGCACAGTACATTTTCACTCAAAGGGCTCATAGCATGAACACACCTGGGGATCAATCAACGTACTTATTTTAGTTATTCACCATAACTCATACAGGTAGCGACTCAAATTGGAATGGAGAATACCCTCCATGGTTTCGAAAAGTTGGAGGTAGATGGAGGCGATCGATGGTAATCACGTCACTTTGTACAAAAGTAGCATTAAAACTGAATTTTTTAAAGTTCTGTGCACACCTAATTATACGAAGGGCAACTTATTATGTCGGCACCTGTGATTAGATCCACTAGCTTCCAAATATTACAGGTTTTTATATCAATGACTCCGACGCCTTGGTTAGTCGCTCTTGTAAATATTGCTTGCGGACTGCTGTGATCTTCGGGCTATAATATCCCGGAGTCGTGTTCATGTATGTGCCCGAGAACGATTTACTGAGGGAAAAATCCTTACACGATTTCAGAATTCACAATTGGTAAAAAAAATCAACTCGAGATTAATTTAAAACTTACGTGAACACTGCCTACGCTGGATTGCACCCTGTGCTACACCGCGAACCGAACGCCACAGAAGGTGTTAACTCTTCCGTGATTCCGTGGAGCGATTCGGACAAGAGGGAAGACATGGAAAGGCAAAGGCTGTCCCTTAAAATTGCACCTAATGCTGCCACGGTGCTTTTCAATTCTAATGGAGAACTAATGCCTTCGCGTGAGAAGTCATCGTCAGGAGTCACAGACGAGCCTACAGCGGTGAGACGGAGGGATACATTAGAACGAAGCTTGTTCAATTTCTACGATTCCTGATCGGTATAACCGTGTACCCAGGAGTAAATGTCTTGTGGGCTACGTTAATTCTTATAAACCACCCATTTATTAGCAAGTCTGAGCATATATTATGATTGTTTTTCCAAAAGAAAGGATAATAAAAAGTAAAGATCATATAATAGTTAATAGGGTCAAAGTGCCTATTAATGGGAGGCGACGGACGGCAGAGATCATTTCGGTATCACACTCTAAAACATCCCATCCGATGGAAGGCGTACACAACTTGAAGGGTTCTCTCTCCACGGTACTCAAGTAGTGAGGAGGCAGTACAATGGTCGCCACGGTACCCAGATCCCAAGGTTAAATTGATCTGCAGGAAATGCCTGAGTTGAAATCACCTGACTGGAAACCAAGGAAACTGGGTTCGAATCCCGTTCTTCGAGTATTATTTTTCCTCTGTAAAATTTCTCGCAATAAAATACTGCCATTTGCTCGATTTAATAAAGATGTTCATTTTCAACATTAGTGCCTCGTATAGTTAGTTACATTAATGCTAAAATGGGGGTCCAGTGGGAGCCCACTCGGTTCCAATTCCACCAGTGACAGATATTTTTCAATGGATCTCACTCTGGGTACTAAGGGAGGAGCTACTAAGGTACGTGTGGTTCGCCATCCGTCGGATCGGATGCTAAATTGTGTGTTATCCCTTGAAGACTTTTGTTTAGAGCAGAGTAATGCCGACACCGGGTTACTCTCCTCGCCATTTCCTCGTTCCCTTGAAGCAAATATCCATTTTTTACTAAAGGCTCAAATTGATTCGATGACGGTTGCAGCCCTTAATAACCCAACGTTCAATAAGTCCCAGGACTAACTAATAAAACATTTGTTTCACAAAATTCATTTTTATTCATCAACATAATCAACTTCAAAAGCTATACAATCATTCCAACGCTTTTCTAACTTCTCGATAATATGCTTCAAAAAGGATTTGTGCTTGTCCTCTCAAAACATGCTTCAGTTGCAGCGATGACTTTTTCATTCGAGCCAAATCTTTTTCCCTGGAGCGTTTTCTTTAGATCAGCAAACAGCCAGTAGTCACTGGGGGCTAGATCTGGGGAGTATCCATGGGTGGGGAAGCAGATTGAAGGGCCCAACTCGTTCAATTTGGCCATTGTTTTCATTGACTCGTGGCACGGTGCATTGTCTTGATGAAAGATGATTTTTTTTCTCCATGTGCGATCGTTTTCTGCAATTTCGTCCTTCAAAAACACCAATAACCCAATGGAATAGTCGCTATTGAGGGAGTTACCCTTTTTAAGGTGGTAGATGTAAGTTATACCTTGCGCATCCCAAAACAATGTAAGTTCCGGGACTTATTGAATGATGGGTTAATTACTAGTTTTACTCATTGGAATGGTTTGATGTTAATCATTTACATTTAAATACTGACAAAACTCAACATATATTGTGCAATCTGAAATAAAAAAAACTGATGTTGAAACTGTTAAAATATTAGGAATTTACATTGATGCAAAACATAACTGGGAGACTCACATCAGTCAGACGTGTAATAAACTGCGTAAACCTGTTTATATGTTAATAAAGCTCAACTTTCTCATTTCCAATGAGTATTGTTTAAGGCTTTACCATGCCTTCTTTCAATGTCATTTGAATTATGGTGTTGAGTTATGGGGTCGTTCCCCACATGTTAAACAAATTTTGCTACTACAAAAGAGAGCTATTCGCTCTCTTGCTAATATACCACCCCATGATTCCTGCAAACCTTTTTTTATTAGATATGGAATCATGACTGTATTTATTTTATATATCTTTAAGGCTCTTATTCATGTGAAAGTCAATATAGAAACTTACCAATTAAGATCTAACATCCATAACTACTCAACAAGAGGTCAATCAAATCTAAATACTACATATTGTAGATTGTCATCAATTTACAACACATTTCATAATATGAACATACAACTGTATAACTATCTGCCTGCTCAGTTGAAATTGGACTGTATCTTCCAGAGTTTCAAGAATAGGGTTGGCTACTCGGTCACCCACTTTACTCATTGTATGAATTCTTTTGTGACAATCTTCATCACATTTAACAACTTATGTTAAAAATATTTATATTGACGATATTTAATATGGTTGTACCATTTTTCAAAATGAATAAAGTATTATTATTATTGTTGAAAAGATTTATCAGTGCAATTACGAATTACTTTTACAACAGTGGAGTTTGACAGAGTACTTTGAGCCCTCAAGTAGGTCTAATCTTCCTGCGACACCGCACCAAGTGAATGCCTACTATCGGATACGGCGCGTGGAGATGCAATCATATGATTCTCGTTAATAGGTGGGCTGATTAGAAAGACACTTAACACTTCATCTACTTTATCTATTTTGCCTACCTCCACTTTGCGCACTCCCTCCACTTCCGCATCTCCGGTCCTGATTGCCCTAAAATATGCAACAGGGCTCAGCTGTGGAGCACCTCTTAAAGCCATACCTACGCTTGTGACTCACGCGCTGCAGGGCGTTGCGGGTTTTTGGGGGGCCTTTTAAGCGGTCGGAAGGTCGGCGGGAGGAGGGGGAAGGGGGGGGGACGGACGAAGGAGGAGGGTGGCCAGAGGCCAGGGCGCCGTAGCCTCGCGGTCTCTTGGCCCACGACCGAAATCAACGCGGATATCCCTGAAAGCCGCCGCAGATGTGCGTGCGACCTGGGATATAGTTTTGGCAACAAGCAAAAGTCAAAGGAGGGGTAGGCAAAAAGAGTGAAAAAAAGAATCGAAAAAGACAATGAAAAGAGCGTAGATTAAAAAAAAGAACGATATTTTCTGGGAAAAAAGCCAGCGGAGGATAGGAATTTAATAAAAAAATTACTGCCACAGAGCAAAGAAACTTTTTACCTTACGAATCAACAATTAATTAAGAGACAATTTTAATGAAATTAAAATAAAAAAGTAGATAAACGAATAGATTATTAAACTGATTTTTGAGTTCAGATTAGCAAATTTTGAGATCTGTATTAATATCAATAGTCAACCCTTTAGGCCGTCACGAAGACGTGTGGGTGTTACATCACCAGCCATTAGAGCAATTATTAATTGATGTGTCGTAAGTTCTGCTCCCTAATACTGTTTCTTCGAGGTAAAATTGATATCAACTACCAGCGTATGGCAGCGATAGGTTTATCTGTCTGTTATAGAGCTAAACATGAATGATTTCTACTTTTCTAAATTTCAAGGCAGAAATATTTGTGTTGTTCCAAACAGTGCCTTTTGAGTAATAATATGTTAGGATATCTGCTGGCTTATGACGATTTTTCATGAAACGGGCAGCTTCTGCATGTACCCGGCTTAATTTAGAAATTAATTTCTCCTGCGAAGGGCCACGAAGGCTTAACAGCGATGTGTAAAAAGCGCGAAATAATTCATCTATATTGTTTTTCATGTAAATATTTCACTGCTCTTTTCTTTAAATCAACCCTAATTTCTTTAATGAATATTCGGAGATGTTTGTTAAGGGTTTTTCCTATGCTCGGCCCGATAGAGAGGAGTGTATGGAGAAAAATGAAGAACATATGTTTGGAGAGAAAGAGCAAGGGAGTCTAGTGATTAAATTTTAAACGTTGTTAGGTGTGAGACGTTGTAAAGTGAAATCCTAAGAAGGTAGAAAAGTGCGGGGAGGAAATGTTTAGGTGCAGAAGGATGTTCTAGACCACGATGGATGGTGGAATGTTTGGTCATGGGGGGGGGGGGGAGGGTAAGAAAATGGGATATTTGGAGATAACATAAAAGCGAATAAATCAACATGGGGAAAACAAGATGACGTCAAGACGATATGCCATAGTTGCTAGGGACCGTCGAACACTGTTCTTTTCACAAGCAGATTACTTGCGATGACAACATAAAAAAAACGCGTTTATACACCCATGCTGGGCGGAGTAATGTCCTCATTTCTGTGCAAAGGCGTCACTGTGTAAACGATTAATAGACACTGATTTTAATAAACCCAGCAACGGTTTTTTTAACGGTCAACTTTTCAATTGCAATGTTATTTTCACGACGGCTGACCTGGAAAATGGCTTTGTGGCCGAAAACCGAGGAAGTTAATTAATATTTATTTAGCCAACAAAAAAACAATAGCCACTCTGTAAAATGCCTAATATACATGAAAAGGTCGGTTAAAAAAATGATAATTGGAAAATTGCAAACCCTCGTACCCTTTAGGGACACAGAGAAATGGGGGTACCAAAAATAATGAAAACAATTACAATAGGGTTTGAAACATAATCGAAAGTTTTTCCATAATTCTTTTGACTTATTCATAGTGTTAATTGTAAGAATTTTTTTCCTATTTATGCTCTCTTTTCGAAATGTACCTTCTAAGATAAATTAACCGATCCAGAGGGATGGCGATCTTCTGCCAATCCGGAGGTTGCGAGTTTGAATACCGAATTGACGGGATTTCTTCGACCCAGGTTAAGGGCCTTCGCTTCGTTAAGGGTCGTGGTAGTTCAGTGAGCAGAGCGATAGAAAGCTGCTCGGAACGTATCTTCTTGGGAAACACTTAGCGGCCGAGGGAAGGGAACTTATTACTATTATGCTATCCTATTAATGTTCAAATTTCGCACTTATTAATTAATTATTGGACTTAGTGTTAAATGATTTTTTCTCTGCACAGCCTTCGGTTTAATTACCGGTAGGGGCTTGCACATTTATTATTATCCTGCTCGAATATTTCAATTTACTCAATACAATTTGATCATTCAGGCAAATTCACCACTTAGTGCGTAGTGCAAATTCACCATTATGTATGTAGTACATATGCATCAGAGTATTTTTGTGGAACAGCAATTGCTAGTTCAAAGGCGTGTATGAATGAAAGTTCTGCATCTATTTTTGCCGCTCTAGCATATCCAACAAATTCTCGCGACGACTTTAAGTTTATTGTATACATGAAGATGTATATGTAGATGTAAAGGACCTAATTCTTCTTTTATTTTTACAGCTTGACGTTAGACAAAAACACACCTTTATATGCAGTTTTGCTAAATATAATATATGCAGCAGCTTTTTAAATAGAAAAATAAAGCAAAGGTTTTGTGTGCACCAACTGCTAAATCTGAAGTCATTTTACTGATAACTTCATTTTTTTCAGACAGATAAAAATATCTTTAATATGAATCATTGCCGTAAATTTTAATCATTAAATGGTAAATAGTTCACCTAAAATGTTAGTTGATCATTAACTGTGAATAAATGTGTGCTAAGAACGACTGAGTTGTAGCCTAAGACTTTTCGTATGCATCGCCTATGTGCTCTCAACCCCGTGAGAATCTGTCAGGAGATAAATAACACTCCACGGAATATTAACGCATACCACGCTAAGGTTTAGTCTTCTCTTCCGTGAGAAGGTGCTAAAATATCAAAGGGCCTTTTACGTTGCGTCGCGACTCATTTGGATTTGTAATAAGAAGCATTTAAAATGCCTTTTCGTATCATTTTAATTTCACCTTTCCTCATTTCCCTTAGGATTGTCTTCAGACCTTTGGGAATAATTGTAAATAATCGTCAAAGTATATTGGTTGCCGTTGATTTAATATATACATATATAAACTTCAGGGCACTAGAATTATTGCTAAGTCAATAAAGTGGCCCAGTATGCGACACTTTTTCGCACACAAGGTATTGATGAGAATTGGCAACATTGGGATAGACACTCTGATTCCCTCACACCATTTTGCATATTTTCACAATACGTTTTCCATTAATTTTTTTATAAAGGATACACCGTTGTATTCTTTTACTGAATAATGTAGCTTTGTTTATTAATAGGGTTAGATACTTGTTTTATTTATGATTTTAGCGATAGTCATAACTTTAAATTTTAAATCATGCATCGGGAGTGAAAAAATTGAATGCTCAGAATGGCAAAAAAACATGTGGTCGACCAGCATTTTAGAGTTATTTAGTCGCGGGAATTTTTGGGGTTTAAAATGTTTGTTTTTCGAATGCCATTGTCAATCCTCCCGGCAGATTTTCCTCTCTCAAATCCTAAAAAGTAAACAACATATGAAAACAACACAAAACAACCGCGCACATTAATGCATGTTAGAGTGCTTGGATTTGTAGGAGAAATATTAATGCCAATTGTTTATCAGTTATTGAATTTCACCTAGTCTGGTTAATCCTGTTTGTTTTTGCTAGTTTTACAGATGAAGCATTTTGAACATATCCACTCAAAGCTTAATCGTTTTTGCCGCCAAATTAGTACGAGTTTATTTTGGTTAATTTGTTGGATTGAGCAATAATCGAAAAAATATAATATTCCACCACCTGTCCATGTGGGAACCCCGCAAATCCGGATGGGATAGAAAAATAAAAATATTAATTCCCTTCAAGAATGTCTTCATTATGTGTTTGCATAAATTGATGCATGCCAAAATCAAGGGCTTGCTTCAAGAACTGAAATAGTAAAAGTTTGGGGAAAAATCTAGAACTCGTTAATTTTGTATTTAAAGATCAATGTAAGTTCTTTGAAGAAACCAGTTTGGCAGCTTTTTATGCAGAACTAGATAGGGTTTAACAAAATGAGATGGGAACATAAAATGTCATATGTGTAAGGCTGTGCGCAGAGGAAGTAATTAGTAATATATCGCAGATTATATTTCTTGATTTACTAACGACAATAAATTGATTTTCCTCTGGATAAAACTTTGAGTTAAACTTAAGTAAGACCACTATCGATATCGTCTTCCCCATGAGCTTATCTGATGAAGATGGATGCAATACATACATACAGATCTGAGTCGTAATCAAAAAACTCTATCCGGACGAATAATATTGCATTATTTAATTTCCAATTAAGTTTTAATTTCGTCATATTATTCCTAGATTTTCTCATTTATTTCTCAATGTTTTTAAAATTTAAATTAATGTGTAGACCCTTTCGAATAGGGGATCGGCTCGGTGCGGTGGATAAAGTACTGGTTCTCCAACCCCCGGGACTGTGCTCGGATCCCGGAGATAGCAGGGTTTTTCAGTGGTATCCCTATCCCTAATTGGGTTACTATGCGTTGAGAGCACTTGAATTCCGTTGGATGAGATTTTAAATTATGTGACCCGTTGGCATCTTTTGTTATTAGAGTAGGTATACCTTCATCATATCCACCCCTTTCCCTGAATATCCTTTCTCTATCAACTACTACACACACCTATTCCTAATGACGCATATAACCATTCTGAAAAGTCGATTGGCGTCGCGGGCTCTCCTCTAAAAATAAAGTTTAAATTTCACTTCTGCAGTGTGCTTCATGAATGCCGCTCAGAAGAACAGCTTTGGAAATTCCAGTGCGGAGTATTCTGCGAAAATTAAATAAAATTCGTCATAGATCCATTCGACTCTCCTCCATGAGTTTATACGCTCGCTCCCACACTTCAACGTTTTTACTCCTCAGTGCGTGTTTGTGAAATTGTCCCGTTCCTACAAACGCCCTCTAGCTTTTCTGGAACGATATACTAGCTGATAATGATGTCGTGGATTGATCAGGGAGAATCTGTGACCAAATCAACAATGGTTTTACTGAACAACTCTAGCGCCATCAAAGGAAAGGCAAAAATAAGATTGTTGAAAAAAATATGATTTTATGATTATCTAGTGAAAATTTTCTGAATAGAATGTTAAAAATATCCAGCGAAAGAACGTAATTTTAGTTAATTCTATAAATTTCAAAAGCCGCTAAAATTTAGACGGAAGAATCATATATATAAAGATTTCTCCCCTGGCCTTTCTGCTGGCGAAGGTTTCACCAGAAAAGCTGACGGTTAACATATCACGAAATACTTTTTCCTAATACTTCTTATTGTAACTGTTAACATAAATTATTAGTAAAAATGTAAGATTTTTCCCACGCTCTCGTTTATTCTCCGTCTCAATTAATTATGCTGGAAATGGAAACGAATGTTCCTTCATAACCAATCATTATAATAGGATATATTTTAATGAATTAGATGAAAGAAAATCATAATTCGGTCGATTGACTAATTACTCACTAAATTATCTCCCAGTTTTTATTGAAATATTTAGACCACGGAGAAAGAAGAGGAAAAATAGAGGAGATACGGACGCCTTCTAACCTCGACGTTGCCAAAGAATATTGGCAAACATTTCGGCGACAGAGTTACGATCAGAGGAGCATTCGAAGGAGAGAGGGGGAAGAGCAAGGTGAAAAGTTAGTGCGTCATGCATAGGTTGAGTTAGACAAGTCTAAGAGAACGTATTTCAGAGGGCATAATGGTTAAGATGATAGATTAGGGAAAGAGACCAAGGATAAAATGATTAACAAAGGAAAAAATTGATAGGAGAAAATCAACAATCAAATTATAAAGTAGATGGGAACGAGTCAAGCATTAGACAAGTCGTGTGGAACTGTTATGAAAAAGTAAGAGGTTGTTGTTATGGCGCTTTACTTAACCATATTTTAAATAAGCAGCAAGTATATGGGATTCACGAGAGAAAACGTCAATTAAAGAATTGGAATAGGTTCAGCTAAAATCACCGAATTTATTCAAGATTAGTTAGGCTTTCAGAAAGGCACAGAAGAGTTGATTTTCCTTGCGGTACAGAGGCAATTAGTCCGGCGCCATATTATATTACATATTCAACCACCGGGGTAAAACCACCGAAAAATCACATAGCTTGGGTGGAGCTGCAGGTGCCCAGAGTGCCCGGGAATCGAACCCGGGACCCTGCGGTCAGCAGTCCAACGCTCTACCCACTGGACTACCGCGACCCGCTTACCACGTATATACATCTTATTTTATCGGATAGATTCTGATCACTCAGCCATACGACCACACGGGCTGAGATGAGCAAGACCACTTTTGGAATCTTAGGACTCGCGTCCTAAAAGCGGACCTAAAGTGCATCTTAATTTAGTCTTTAGTTAAATATGTGCGAGTGATGGATATACGTATGCATGCACACATTTTCCCAAGGCCTTGAAGTGATGTCGCTAAAGATTTAACAGGAGGAGGATGGTGAAAGGGGGATAGAACTCACGATGACACTTGAGCCTTCCGATAACTCGCCTCGCTATCCAGAAAGTACCCTCCCATCCATTCCCTTAATGACTGCGTGGCGGTGCCCACATCCCCCCGCTCCCTCCCTCTCCGTAGCGATATGGGTCACGTGGTCACGGGTATCTCCCCACCACCACATCCCCCCATATATATATATTACTCCCTCACTCCGCGCCACTGACATGGAAGAGGGTCAGGGTGCAAAGGAAGGGGTGGATCTTGGGCAAGTCGGAGTGTGTCGGTTCGGCTGGCAGGTGTGTGTGAGGGCGCTCGATGGGAGGGGGGGGGTCAAAGGAAGCCACTTAGCCGGCCCTGGCCATTATCCCACCCCGATGCCTTAACGTACGCACTGACACAACCCGCGGCTCCCCGACCCCTGGAAAGTGATGGGGCGGTGGGGTTGGTGTTGGTGGGGGCGCTAGAAACCTCCCCCATCCCTTAGACGGCCCCTCCCACCCACGGGGGTGAGCTCCTTTAGACAATTAGGCTAAGTGGCGCGCAAGTGGGATGAGCGGTGACGCTATTACACGTCGGGATACGAGCCACCCCCTTCCCTCCGCCCCTTCACACGCCGTGCCCGCGACCGCTATCGCCGTCCCGTGACATTTTACTCAACTAATCTCTCCCCTTCCTCTCCTCCTTTTTCTCCCCACCCTCGCCACCATCTCATCCTGTCCACCCTTTCGTCAAAGCCCTTCCGTAATCGAGCGCCCCTGCCTTCTGCAGCCCTTCATCTCTTTATCCGCGCCGCTCTTCTCCAACCCAACCACCGCTCCTGCTCGTACACACCCGTTCCGCGGTACCACATTCACCTGTTCCGCGTTCGCCCTTCGCCGCCGATGGAATCTGGAATCCTCCCGAGGGCGGTGGACGGGGCAAGTGTTCACGAAGACCATCCCTCTCGGAGAATGCGTCTCACGACAGTTCTACACACACACGTAGGTCAACGGACCAAATTAAAAAAAAAAATTACAAAGGCTTCAGACAAGATACGTATCCGCGTCAATTTATACATTTTTCTTTAATATTTACGTAAGTTTTTCTCTGGCGATCTTAATGACGAGGGATTGGACGGAAAGGTTTGAATTGGGTGCGCTGAGAAGACTGATTGAATTGTTTCAGTACCACGGTGGCGTGGTGGTGGGGGTCTCATCAGGTGAAATTCAGGTCTCTTTCTTCCCAGAGCTACCACTTTATTTGCAACCCTCTGTATTGTCCTTTTCAAAAGTCTGCAGACATTCACTGGAGCGAGAAAATCTAACGGGGAGGTGGAAATATTCGTTATGTTGGCACTCAATGGCTGGCTAAGGACAATAATTAGCCCATCACATTCAGATATACCCAAAATTCCATAGTATACCACTTTCAATCTTTAATTTTACAATTATGATCAATTTTTGAGGTCTTAAAATGTTATTTGTTGCTCTAAGAAACGAAACCTACGAAGAAAGTCAAGTTGAACTGAAAGTAATTTTAATTGTTTTTAACTTTCAAGTGGAAATGAAAAATAATAACTTTGTGATTCCACAGAATTTTTATTGTGATACGACCCGGGTTTCGACGTTCAACGTCATCTTCAGGTAGAGACTGGAAGATGACGTTGAACGTCGAAACCCGGGTCGTATCGCAATAAAAATTCTGTGGAATCACAAAGTTATTATTTTTCATTTCCAAGATGAATCGATTCCATAAAGTCACGCCGGAAACGATTAACTTTCAAGTGCCTAAATAGAAAAAAAAATGTTTTTTTAACGTGAAACTTCTGGAATTGAGTATTGGTTGGAGAATTGTGGCCTTTCGATAGCCCGGAGCCTAAAACAGGCGGGTGTATCATTCGCAATCCCAGACAATCCAACTCGTTTTAGTACGGTACACATATCTTCCTCTTTCGGAGTCGGTCTTGAGATTTATTCGTGTCCATGCTATAAAATCCCATGGAAGAGTTAAGAGGCATTATCTTACTCGATGTTGTGAAACATTTTACACAATGATTGGAAACGCGCCAATTATGGTGGGATAAAAAAGTCCTTTAGATCAGCCTTCGATCCGTCTAGGAATACCCTTGCCGGGCCGGTGTCAAGCGTGTAAGGTCACAAGCCTTCAGTAACTGAATGGATGTGTTCGAGGTGAGGGTTCATTGACCGTTACTGATTCGTTGTTTAACTTAATTTTTCTTGTCGTGGCGAATTTAACGTGGAAATAAAGAGCTCTAGAATCAATTGGTGTCTTGACCAATTATTAGTGAGATGATTAGAAGGGTTTTTCATATATATCTCGTATATGCAGATATGCCGTATGTAAACAGAACTTGGTAGAGAAGGAATTTGAATTTGATAATTAAAACAGGAAGTTGGCCGAAGAAAAAGTCATTGAATAAGTTTCACGGTCAGGCAAATTGTTTAATCATGAAACATCAAGTAGCTAATGTTGAGGAAAATGGACTCTGGGTTTAAGACGCAGATTTCTGCACAATTTGACCAGCGCTAGGGAAAAATCTCCTCGGTAACTGATGGAGGAAGGTTATCGAGTTGATTTCCTTACCAAATTAGATACATCATTCAGTGTACACCAGTTAAAGAGAAATACAGAGTTAGGCGCAAATATGTTTCATAAATTTGTGCAAATGCTAAAGGTAAAATTGTCATATTCAATTTAAATGATGATCCTGATAAATTGAGGGACCAGTTTACGAGTTGAAGGGCAATGATTTTACAAAATGAAAACTTAATTAAAATCATTCGCTGAAAAAATTATGCTCCGGAGTTCACATAGGATATGTCTAATTTTTAGTCGGAATATAGATTTATCAACACGAAAAAATCGGTACACACTACTTCGAGGATCAATACTTACCTCAATCAAATCTATGTACATAATGACATTATTCATAATCTTTCTCCTATTTATTGCGAAATATATTTTGGTTTACGTAATTTCTAATCTGAATTATTTTATTTTAATTATTCTTAAAATGAAAATTTTCTAATATTCACTAAAAATCTATTTAAACGAACGTATTCAGACGATCAATACGTCGTTATTTTCCCCTTGACCAACGTAGCGTGAGGCGTTTGTATTTAAAAGGCAATTCGTAGCAGCGTCACGACACTATTAACGAAGGAAGGATTGGGGTGGGGGCCACTATTTGACCCTAGGTTGGAACACAGGATATATTTGCTGCGTGAATTTGAGACAGGTTACTTATCAAAGGATATTAAAGATACGCTACAGCCTCTAACTTGCTATGGTTGACACCTAAAATCGGGGAGTTAGTAGAACGGAAAAATTTTAAATGTCGTTTTTTTCTCGTAAGGTCAGATATAAAAATAGAAATGATCACTTGCGTCAATGAGATAATTAGTTTTGGTAGTGTATTTATTTTTTCGATATCCTGCAAAGATTTTAAATACAGGTAGATCTCTATAATATGGTCCCCTCGTGATTTGAATACATCCTGCTATTGAATATTATTGTATGTAAGTACCTTCTATTGTGTTTATAACTTCGTTCGAGTGCATGATCGAACTGATATATGTGTAGAGGCGTCATGATTGGGATTATGCATGCGTGGCTGGTGATATTACACCCCCCTAACATCTTATGTAAATGTAGTTGAAAACCCCCGCGTTTTTGTCTTCAAGATAGGATCCTGGGGCTGGAAAACTATTACGATTTAATATCCAATGTTAATAAAAGAGATCCCAACTCACGATAAAGTACGCTGAAAATGGTATTTCCTAATCGACATAAAAAGCGGCACACTTGAAAGCCAATGGCAAAGAACTGCTCACTGGATTTTGAACGTACGGATTGATTAAATGACGCAGTGGGTTTATTTGAATTTTCTTCGACAAATTACCCAAATATAATTTATATCCACTTGGCCACCGCCAGGCTGCTTGAACGCCTATCCCCGTTCGCCAAATACATTTCCTCTCAGCAGTTCCTCGGGAGATTCAAAAAAATATGTAAACAAGGTGAGCGCTTTCACCACCCTGGCTGATCTGCTCACCCTCAAACAAATCTAAATCGAGTGCAAATGAGTAATGAGAGCTAAACATTGGCCTCGCCGAAGCAATATACAGAGAGGCATCGGAGAGGTAATTGATGTCTGTGGGCGAGAGAATGTTACTACTGAAAATGCCGTAAATTATTCCGTACACGCCGTTCGAGCTAACCAGGGCGATGACGTCAGGCGAGAGGGAAAATAAGGCAGGAGAGAGGGTGGAAGGGAGCGACTCTCGAGACGTACCAAAGCCAGACGCCATGCGCAGTGACTCTACTTCGCTTTGGCCGAGTCTAAGCATGGCATGCTGCCCATTGAGGGGAAAAGAGGTTTTATTTCTCTAGTTCCTCTTTAACTCATTCTCTTCGTTCAGAGACCAGGTTTTCGACACACAAGGGATCATGCATCAAATTATAGATACCCTTAAACATTTATCATTAACTCTACTTAAAGAGAACCTGTTAGCAATGTCCTGGAGTTTGGTATATAGTATTGTTCTTTCGTCAAAGCGATTCATCTCTCAATATTTCACGACTACTTCTACTTTCCAATCCGAAAATCTATTCTGATGTTTGCATTATTACAGTTGATATATATATATATATATATATATATATATATATATATATATATATATATATATATATATATATATACATATATACATATATATACATATATATCTTGATCAAAAAGTTCCCGGAATAACCACCGTGTGGCGCTCCCATCGTTCCGATTTGAGTTCTGTTTTTTTTGTTAAATTGGTACATCTGTTGTTGATATTCCCTTTAAATCTTAGTGTCATAACTTGACATTTGCAAAAGTTACGTGGCCTAGAGTACATCAATCTCTGTGTGTGTTGGCGATTTTTTACAATTTCAGAAATGGATTTAAATTTGCAACAACGAACTTGTATTAAATTTTGCGTAAAAAACGGATTTAGTGGCGCACGGACGTTGGAAATGTTGAAAAGTGTTTCGGCAACGATTCTCTAAAAAAAACGGTCGTTTACCAGTGGCACGAGCGGTTCAGAAGTGGTCGTGAGTCAATCGAAGATGATGAACGCAGTGGCAGACCATCGACATCGAAAGTCGGTGAAAAAATTGATAAAGTAAAAGAAATGTTGGTCAATAACCGCAAATTAACCATCAGAGAAATAGCGGAGGACTTGAACATTGCCTTTGGATCCGCCCAAGACATTGTGGTTAATGATTTGGGTTTCCGTCGTGTAGCAGCAAAGTTGGTGCCAAAAGACCTCAATTTCATGCAAAAAAGAGACCGTGTTGACGTCGCAAAAGACATGATTTGCGAGGCTGAATCCGATCCCACATTCATCAAAAGGATCATTACTGGAGACGAGACGTGGGTTTATGAGTACGACACGCAATCCAGACATCAGGCAAGTGAATGGCGTTCACCAAATGAGCCGAGACCAAAAAAACCACGTCGTTTTCAGTCAAAAAAGAAGGCAATGCTGACGGTTTTCATGGATTACAACGGTGTAGTGCATCATGAATTTTTGCCAGAAGGCCAGACAGTAAACAAAGAGTATTATTTGGGCGTTATGAGACGTTTGCGTGAAGCAATTCGCCGAAAGAGACCAGAAATGTGGGCAGAAAACTCGTGGATTTTGCACCATGATAACGCACCGTCGCACAGTGCTATCATTATTCGTAATTTTTTGACGAAAAATGCAACAAATACCATCCAACAGCCACCGAATTCACCTGATTTGGCTCCCTGTGACTTCTTTCTGTTCAATCGAGTTAAAAAACCATTACGGGGAACGCGTTTTAGCAGCCGAGAGGAAGTAATGAAAAAATCGCAGGAAGCACTGATGGACATACCGAAAACCGAATATAAAAAATGTTTCGAGGATTGGATCAAGCGCTGGCATAAGTGTGTTGCAGTCGATGGGGATTACTTTGAAGGGGACAATATAGATTTAGATGAATAAACTTGTATTTATAATTTTCTGAATAAATTCCGGGAAATTTTTGATCAAGGTAGTATATATATATATACGAGTATATATATATATATATATTGGAAGACGGAGCTGAATTCCGTCGAAATGATCAAGAAAGAACGTGTGAGTGATCTTTTTATGTGTTCTTATTTTGTTTGCTGCTGTCATAGTTTGTTATTCAACACTTCCGTGTTACTTCGACGAAATCATCTATATATATATATATATATATATATATATATATATATATATATATATATATATATATATATATATATATATATATATATATATAAATGTGTGTGTGTGTACATAAGTGACGGTAGTCCTCACTATACCGGTGGATTATCGCGTCCGATTAAAAATGACAGTAAGTATCAATTAATGGACAACAGTAAATGTTTGTTTTAATGGGAAAAATATAATTTTTTCTAAAAAGTGACTCTGGAGACCGTCAGGTATCGTATTTGGAAGGACAAAAGGACGGCTGTTGGAGCATTTGAACAATTAAGCTACCTGGCACTCCCAAACGCTCATGATCAATTTTTGAAACGTTATCCACGGGGAAATAGACCTATTTCCATAAGTATCCTCTTTAGAAAATGGATGCCGTTCAATGGGCAGTGCCTTCGTGAATTTCCATAGTTATGCCGGCGGCGACCACGGGAGAGAGCTCCGTCGCCCCTGGCGACCTGGTCGGTGTTAAGGGAGGGGGGGTGCTCTCTCTCGCTGGCCCTCGCCCCTTCGTCATCCCCACTCGACCAATCACCGCATTTCTCCCTCGCGTGGTCAAGATATCAAATATTCACGTTCATCCCTTGGATGTCGATTTGAATCATCTCACTGGTTCAAGTCCCAAATAAAATCACGAAATTATTAACACAAGGACAGAACTATATTTTTTTAGCATAGATATAAATCAGAAAAACTTTGAATTTAAACAAAATTCACACTCTCAGTGCACATAACTTCTTTTTCAATACTTTTTAATTTTATGTGGAACTCACTTCCCTGGGCTCGTAATGTAATCAAGAAATAATTAGTAAATCTATTCGATAAGAAGTAATTTTATAATATTTATCAGCACAATGTATTGTTCAAATAATTAATTTTCCTTTAAAGTGCCATTTAAGAGTAACGTGTATATGCGGTATGAGTGACATTCACTTGACTTAAGAGTTGAGTTAGCGGCAGCTGCTGCAAGTTCAGCAAAAGAATACAAGAAAACATTCAGTTCAGCGACAGCATTGATATACTTAACATTGATGGCGAATTGAAATGTTGCTTTCTCCTGAATAATTTTCAACCGACTTTGACGTAATAAACAGACGTTTTACGGAAATCCGTTGCTCTCTGAGGGTCTGCGAGAAGTTGGTTTACAATACTTAGAAAGGAGGCGATCAAATTCAAAGGAAGGTGGACCTGGAGCTCCAGTTGGTGCTCTCTCATGGATGCTAACATTAACATCGCTGATGCCTGATGAGTGTAGATATCGTTGAATGGTGTAAAAACACTAACAAAAGTACTAATCACTTCATTGTGTGTCTTCGACATGTTCGTCAAAAAAAAATTGTACTTGAGACTTGTTTGTGCGGGGTGGTTTCCGCGAAACCTAATCGTGGAATCGCAATTATTTCGTGAAAATCAATTTGAATTGAATTCCTCGTCTTTTCTTTAGTCCAGACCTAGATCCACGTGACTTTTCATTCTTCCCCAATGAGAAAACTCGCTTTCGCAGTAAGCGTTTAAATAAGTATTCAACGACAATAGAAACACACCAGCAGGCTAACTGAACATTTTCCATTTTGAAACGGTTTTCGCTGAAGCAATATAACACAATAGGCCTTGTGTCGTATGCACAATGCACACCAAAGTAACCATGCAATTATAACAGGAAATGGATTAAAACTGAACGGCTCTCGTATTTTTTAAGAAAAATTTCCCGATTTCTGCGATAGACTCATTAAATCATACTGATATTGATGGTGTTAAGTAATCGCAGTAGTGTCTACCAGATACATGTCTGTTCAATGGTAAACGCAGCGTGGTAAAGAAACGCAAACAAGTAAGTCAATATATTTCACTCAATTAATAGGTGCAAATAAAAAGAACACGAGTTATGTGAAATCATGTCTATCTTTTCATTAAAATTACAACAGGTTTTGTAAAATATTCAGTCAAGTTATATATTTGACGCGTCATTATTCAGCGAGGTAAATGACATTTTTAGCAGAAAAAAATGGTGTAGCGTGTTTAGTAATGTCCCAAATAAAGTAAATGAGGTGACGGGAAATAACTCCGCATGAACAGAACTTGTTTAGTAAAGTGAATTCAAGTGGAGGAGTGCAGCCGACTAGATTTGGGTGAATTGATTGTTAAGTTAGCAAAGGATAAATGTATAATATTGAGGGATTTGAAAAACAAATATGTGTTGCCATTTATTAAATTTAGAAGAAAGTATTAGCGGTGAGTAAATCAGGAAAAAAGTTTGACCAGACGCAAAAAATTAAAATTGAAAATAACCTGAAGGGCAGTAAAATCTCATACTAGATGCCGATCTATTAATTTGAGATATTTTTCGCGCTAGTATAAATCGAATCGAGTAAAAAGCACCAGAAATGCGTTTGAATGAAATCACGATTCTTTAAATTCTCAGGGACTCACGTAAAAATAAAATATGGCACGGCCCCCAATCATGGAACTTCAATTGAAACTCGCGACAGCCAGTACCGATACGCTGGCCTCATGGATGACCTCCATTCCAGACCTTACCGAGTACGCTGTTATACCATCCTTTTCCCACATTTCAAGCCTCGTGGCATAATTTAATTCGATGCCCTGCTGGGAGCGTTATAAACATATTTACTAATACTTCGGTCGGGTATTTTGGGGAGCCAGCAAGATATAAAACTTGAATCTCACGGAGCCAAAATAGTAGCATGGTGGTGGAAGCAAAATAAATTCGCCTCCCCGAAACACCGGTCGTCCATCCGACCGATAAACTCCCGCCCACTCCTTTCAGTGCCCGCTCCTAACGTATCGAAGAGCCCTGGAACAACCAGTTGAACCTTCTCGTAACCACGTACACGCACGCACACACCTCCCCTTTCACCCGCCCACCCCTTTTACCCTGCACATCGCCTCCCTCCGGCGCTACGATCTGGCGGTTGAGGGTAGTGGTAGTAAGGAGAGGAGATGTATTGAGAGGGCGGGGAGACAGGGAGGGAGATCTCGAAAACCCTTAAGCTCTCCATGCTCTCGATAGTTTTTAAGCCACGGCGTGGATGGGGTGGAGGTCTGGAGGGTTGAGGAGGGAGCAACAAGCAAGCGGTACGCTTTCTCCGGCCGGGGAGGCTCGGGGAACGAATTTGCGAGGCTTTAGGAGCGCCGGTCGTGGGCGGAGGAGAGGTGGAAGGGCTCCCACTTATAAAGCTCTCCTCCTGCACCGCACTTAACACGGCCATCTCGCTCCGCAGTTGGCCGTATCCATTACCGGGTTATTTCCCCACCCCCCCCCTCAAACCCCAACCCCACCCCCTCTATCTCTCTCTTTATCTCTCTCAAACCCTCGCTTAAGAAAGATGTATCGCTCTCGAGACGTGTTTTTGCACTTGCATATCCTCCAAGGCCAGGATTTGCACATCGCAGGGAAACATTCGGAGGCGGATTCGTCGCGCGAAATGCGAGGACGACCGAGGGGAGGAAAATAAAAAAACCTTGTCGTTTAAGGGTGTCGGGAAATGGGAAAGGCAAACAGTAAAACCGTTAATGAATGAGGCACCCTGAACTCCTTCCGTGACTCCACCGCTTTTGCGGAAGTGCTTGATAACCAGGCTTTTGGAAGCCGTCACGAAAGAGATTCTTGCTCGCAGAGGGAGCCGAGAGGAAGAGTGCATTCCACAGAGGTTCCCACATGCAAGGAGTGAAAGACAAGACACGCGGAACTGTTGACATATTTTCCCAGTACTTCAGATGTAAATGAACGAATTTGAAGGGAAATTGGGAGATTAATTGCACTGGAAAAAGAAATATAATGACGAATACTTTAAGTACGAGGTGACTTCAAGCTCTACGGTCTCCTAATAATTCATTACAGACTAATTATACCCACATTTGAAAATTATGGTACTTTTTAGCATAATATCATTGTAGAAGTTCGCTCGTGAAGAAATTTGAGGCAGTGTTCTCATAATCACCAAGAACGCTTCCGTAACGTTATTTTTTACCCACCCGAAAATCCGTGTCGGCTTCTTGGGCTCATTATCACAAGATGTTGGTGTTTTTTTTGCATTGCTTCATTCATGAATGCACATTTTTCACATCCACAACAAAATCACCCTAATGTCCCATTCATTTGACGATGAAATCTGATTGGCGTTTACCACGGAAGTGAAGAAAACAGGATGAATACGAATGAAGCGAGATTAACCAAGACTCAAAACACACGAGTTTAATGATGACATAAAGGGAATTATTAAGGCCCCGCACTATTCCGATTGGTTTAATAACAAAGATAAGATAAGAGAGATAGACTCCAGTGCAGGTAGATGCAAATATTCGTTCTTTTCTAGGAAAGGAATCAGGAATCTTAATGGTAAGAAAAGTCAAAGTCATAATAGATATAGCATAGCCATTTTAATTACAAACGAGGACAAAACTGTGTGCTAGCTGCTAGTACTCGTATATGTTTTTTTTATGCGTTATGTAAGAGTGGGATATTCATGAATTCCAACCTCTCTTTGGGTGTGCTTAATTTACTCCAGTCGAAACACTGAGTTGAGGATACATAGCTGCGCATCGTTTCACGAGATCCACACCTGATGGAATGGGCTTGATAGAATAATATGTCCGGCCACTTCAATTGAACTCGGCTTTCTCGGAGTCTTTTTGGAAAAATGCAACTTAAAAAACAATAAAAAGTTTTATTTCACTTCGCCAACCTAGAATGTGATACAAGTATATGGGATTCTTGCGATAAAATTGTCAAAACGAAAGTTGATTTGACAGGTGAGGTGGAAGAGCTGCGCATGCAATAGAGAGAATTGCAAACACCGATCTAATATTAGGTTAGATTCTCCGCACTGCCACCAGTTTCACGGGAAAATCAGATACCTGAAAAATCAAGCACTTAGAACAAAGCTGGGCGTGTCCAGAGTTAGCTGGAATCGACCTTTAGCCCTCTAATCATTAATAACCCAACGATCTCAGCACAAGATACCGTGCTTTCGTATGAATAGGAGGAAATTTCAATTGAGGAACAAGGTGAAACTCGGAAAGATCCGATAGATCTTTTTTTGCATTGACTGTAACGAAAGAATAAATGTTGTGGTTAGAGGTCTGGAAATCGCTGATCAGACTCGGCTGAAAACCAACCACTCGGTTAAGTACGCCACCACCCCAATGAGAACTGTGGCTCGAGTATAAAATGGTAAAGACACCAAAATTCTAATGAAATACGGAAGATAAAATGGTCTAGATGATAAATAAAGAATTTGGAGAAGGACCTTTCACCAATGCAGCAGTTGAAAGTGGATATTAAAAAAAATAAAGACGGGAAAAAAAATTAACCCTCTTCACTTCATAGATGAATTGCAGTTATAACCATGAGTGAAGAGCTCAGTGGTCGTCCCGAACGGAAAGATAATATTCCAATGGCCGTAATGTAATTCGAAATTCTTATGACTGTGGGAATTCTTTTAATTTAATCGCTGTAATAGTTTAGGCCTGAAAAGGTGGTAAGCAGATCTTAAACACAATGAATAAGATATTTCAAAAATGTTATCCACTTTAATATCAAAGGAAATAGAATTAAGTTCTTCACAAGTGAAAGAAAGAAGCTGAAGGCGGGCAGAAAAGACGCTGGGAGTGAGAGGAGCATTTAGAAATTGAGGAATGCATCGGAAGAGGCATATTATGGGATGGAAGAAGCCAAATAGAAATGAAGTCGCACATGACTGAAACTAAGAAGAAATGACTCCGAAGAGAGAATTACTTGGCAGAAGATTCGATTACATACGATGAAGCAGCAAGGGAAAGCATTCGTGTACAGTGAGGCTGTCAGAAGAAATCGCTCTAAATACCCCTGGTCATAATTAGGAATTGTTGCAGTGTGTGCGATAATGGGAATTTTTTGAATCTTCATTTTTACAATAAGGATTACAAATCTGGTTAAAATTTTGGCCATTTTGAAGGGTAAACTTTCCATTAGTAACATGCGATAAGTAATAGAAACAGGAAGGAAAACAGTGAAAAATTCTCGAATTTATGATTAATATAACAATTTTAAATAAAATGAGCATTCTTAGACAAGTATGTATATATTTTGCTAAAATGTCTATTATATATGAATAATTTGGAGAAAAAGTAGCTGATTGGCGGGTGCTGGATCTCTTCTACATCCACATTTACCCAATTCTCCAAAAGCCGGGGCCATACATGCAGGAAGTTTAGTCCATACATATACGTTTACATAATACCCCGCAAGCCACCGCGGGGGCGTGTGGCGGGGGGGGGGGGTTATTACGCCACCACCCGTAAAATAGAATATAACCAAATGCAAAAGCATAGCATGTTATCTCTACACAAATATTAGTTTGATCATTCACTCGATAAATTTTAATCACACGAAAGTAAGTACTTACATACAATGTACCAACTCTAATTTAATTCCTACGCGACTGCTGGCCATATTTATTTTGATCTCTAATGATACGAGGAAAAAACGACATTTTAAATATATCCGTTCTACAGTAAATCTCCCTGATTTTACGTTGGTTACCTGATCTATCATAGAAAGTCAGAGCCTATGATATGTCTTTAACGTCCTTAGATAAGGCTCAAATGCACGGCACGGCACCTGCCTCAAATTCACGTAGTCATTTCAAACTATGATCCATGCGTTTGAATATATATTTTAATGCTAGCATACGAAAACACTCCTTATATCTTTACTTAAATCATGTTGGCGTGCTTGACTGAATCTTCATGATTAAAAATGGAGTGACATGATGATAAAATAATGATTTAAAAAAATGATGTGACAATAAAAAATTATGAATAATCGGGTGTCAGGGTCCGATTTGGTTACCATGATTCCGTATTGTGCGAGGGAAGGGCGAGTGCTTTAATCCGCCATGAGATGTTTTCCACCTTTTATATTTTATCTCGGTGGTCAAATACTTCTCTCTGGTCGGACATCTGGCCGCCGTGCAGAATTACGGTTTGCAGTGTGTCTTCCCATGTTCCTGACCGCCCCCGCTCCCCTCCCCCGAATGACTCCCACGCATGCCCTCTCAGCCCACGTCTGCCCCTTCCGTTCCCCGCCGTCCCCTTCCTTCGTGTCTCCCTCCCGGGAGGGAGACACGAGTTTGCGTGGGTGCACAGTAGGAAGGTGCCGAAACGTGACCTCGATGGTGGTTGATTTTATTTTGGGTGCGACAGCAAATGGCATTATCTATCCGAAATGTGAAAATTGACTACAACTATCTTTCCTAGCGCGCTCCCCAAGCCCTTCTTCGGTCGACCGCATAGCGGATTTATAGTGAATTATATAAAAAGTAGGTAAGAACATAACAATTTACACCAAAATACAGTACAAATGGTCACATTAGTAAGCATTTAAACCGATATGGGGATGTAAATTATGTCATTCTCATCAAGTTCATCAACGTAACGGGATTCCCTCCACTTATCGAGATAGTTACGCGGCTGCATCTGCAATTTGCGACGAAAATAAGTTAATCAACCATGATGCATTACGATCAGGTATTCCTGGGGAGCATGAAACTTTATGAATCAGAGGCATAGAACTCTGGGAAACAGATCAGATCCTGAAATGTAAAATCCTTCAAATCCTCTTCAGGTTGGGGATAGGCATGCGTGATGTCTGAGTTGCTATGAGATCGCTAATACGGAGGGACACCAATGACCATCCTGTACTTGCCAGATTCGTAGATTTTGAAAAGGCGTTCTATAGACTCAATTGGGAAAAACTAATAAATGTACGAGAATTGCAGAACATAGGAATAGATTGGCGGGATGGGAGGCTTGTCCGCAGCCCGCAAATGACTCAGACTGCTCAGTTTCGAGTGGGGGATAAAGAGTCCGGATGGGCAGTGTTAGGAAGGGGAGTAAGGCAGGGTTTTCCATTGTCACCTGCGCACTTCAGCGTATTCGAGGTACTCGTGTGAGGAGGAAATTATTAAAGAGGAGTGGAAAGAACTGGAGTTAGGAATGAAAGTCGGAGGGAAATTCGTAAAATCAGTTAGGTTTGCTGATAACCGAGCTTAAATTTGTAACCGAGGGGTTACAAACATTGCTGAGTGAATTGTGAAATCAGTGCAACAGATTTGGGATGAGAATCAATATTAATAAAACAAAGGTTATGCCTTTTTCAAGGAAGTTTAACGTAGAATACGTTAAATAGAGGGGTAAAAATAGGGAAGGTGGAAAAGAATGTATCTCGGAAGTGCTCCGGACCAAAATTGTCAAAGTAGTAGGGGCATAAGGAGAAGAATTACGTAAATTTAAGAATATTTCATACAGAAGATGGAGTTGATAACAGGGACGTTGAGTTAGGATGTTAAGTAAAGGTTCGTCAACACTTTGATGTGGAGCGTAGCTATGCACGGCGCGGAAACGTGGTCACTGAAGCAGGATAATAGGCGTAGATTGGTGGCTTTTGAAATGTGGGTGTGGAGAAGGATTAAGAAGGTTAATTGGGCAGAAAGGAAAACAAATGAGAGTGTACTAGGCACGGTGGAGGAGGATGCGGCAATGCTGCGAGAAAACCAAAGGGGGGAGAAATAATGGTGAAAATAATTCCGATTGGCAATGCGATCTTGAAAACTGTGATGGAGAGGAGAATGTTGGGCAAGCGAGGAAGGGGCAGGAAAATAATAGGGATATTGGACGGAATGAAGGGAGGGAAGAAGTATACGGAGATGAAGAGTAGGGTTTCTGCTTTTGTTTTGTTAGGAGAGACACAAGAATTGTTAGGTGGTTATGTGCATCCAAAATCTTAAATGGTATATTACCTGTAATATTATAATTATATATGTATATATATAATTATAATAATACAAGTAATATATATATATATATACACACAAACCATAAACACAGTAATTGACCCGAAGGTCGGTTTGGGGGTTCACCCAGTACTAAGCCCGAGGGCGGGTGAAATTCACACATCAGGGTGAAGCTGCAGGTACCCAGATTGCCTTGCCCGGGAATCGAACCCGGGCCCCTCATATAATTACTACGAGTTATTAAGACAGAATTGAAACGGAAAAACAGAAATTAAGATTTGACGCTGGATAGCATAGGTATAATACGCATCGGCTAACCATTCTTCGTAGTGAATAACAGGACGACTGAATATTACGAACCCGATTTGATCAGTAACGCCACCATAAAAAAAGAAGAAATATACCAAAAGGTCAATACTTCTTCGCGATAGAAACTTACCAGACCGGGGAATTTAACATCAGTTTTCATCCCCGGTGGCTTGAACTTTGAGGCTAATGTGATAACATTCGCGTGAAACTGACGATGGCATATTAAAAAAAGGAAATAAAATACTTGTTTGGGATACAAGAAAAAACTCACCTCATTCAATTTAATGTTTCTACGCGAAGACCGGACTAATAGGGGGCAATGACGTGTGGGCGAGGTTGGAGTGATCAGAAGGGAGGAGAAGGGAAAGGGAACACGTGAAAGTACGGGAGGAAAAAGAGAGAGCATCTAAAAAACTGAAATAATAAAATGAAAGTAATTCTGGAAGCCATAAGGGGTTGAAGAATGGAGAGGGGACGGCGCACTCACGTTCGGACGGCCGGGAGTGCCACGGGAGAGGGAGAGAAAGGTGAAAAAGAAAAAAAGAAAAACGAAAAAAGATACAGTCGACGTCACATCCAGCGCACGCCGTATAATAGTGATAAGGGTGGGCGTTTTCGTTTCTATACGACTGCATAATATTCAACTTTGCAGGTCCCTAGTCGTGGGTCACGACATTTCTCACCCTCCCCTTCGAATCCGAATCCTAAAGCATTGCTCCTTCCCACGTCGCTCCCTCTTCGCTCGCCTAACTGAGAGGGGGTGAGCATTCTACCGGGGGGGGGGGGGGGGCGAGGCAAGGGAGACTGGGGTTGTGAGAGGGAGGATGCGTGGTAGTTGTGCGCCATGGATCCCTCACCCACCCCACGGCCCACACCCCTCGCACTCGAGTTTATACGCGGGTGTTATTAATTCAAGAGAGAGAGAGTCATAGCGACGTGGAGAGAGGGGGTGGGTGCGTAGCGGGTTGGGGGGAGGAAAAGGAAGGAGTGAAGTGGCCGAGAGGGAGGGGGATGGGGATGACTCATTTTCGCGTGGGAGCAACGGGGACCGCCGAGTCCGGGGAGGTTTTCCTTCCGCCTCGAGGACGGTTGCTGGATTTTTCGGGACGATCCGGGGAAATTTTCTCCCTGCTGCCGCTGGAGATGTATAAATCGAGAAATATAAAGGGGAACCAGATTAATGGAATGGTTAGTGTTAAGTGCAGACAAGGGCGCGGGTTGAAAATCATCTTTACGGTGGAGACGGGGAATTTTTCTGATGTGCTACAAACCACCGAGTTGAATTTGTGACGCCATGGGCAAGCATGGACGACGCCCTCCGGTGATAACATCTTGGCCACTTCTATCCCTACAAAATTCCTTTTTTGTCTATATATATATATATATATATATATATATATATATATATATATATGAATTGGAGTTAAACCACGAAAGTTTCCGCTGCATTAACTTGTACGAATGATGTGGCTTTTATTATTACCAATATTACAGATTATTTTTCATTTAATTTTAAGCCAATATTGTACATGAATTAGTGTATATATATACATATATACATATTTATATACACATATATATATATATATATATATATATATATATATATATATATATATATATATATTGAACGCCAAATTAGTTGCACTAGTTCATACTAGGGAAATTATTTGTAATTATTGTGGATTTAACTCCAACTTAAAGATTGGTGGGTATTTGTATGATTTCAGTCATTAATCAGTGTTTTGATTGAATAATCCTCATTGCCTATAATTTGAAATTGAGAAAAAAATAACCACCTTTCTGCAAACGAGCCGCCCCTACTCTTATTTAAAACTTGATCAAATCCTACGCTAAATATAATTATGTTGGCTCAAACTTAACAGGAGCATGTGAGGCCGGGTTTAGTGAAAAAAATATTCCAATTTCACGCTGTCTAAGAACACTGTTAGTTTTTTATTTGTTCTTTTGATAAAGGGTCTATCCTAAAGGCCCTAAGATTCCGAGTAAGCGTAATCTGAAAATCAGTTTAGTTAAAATGTTTACATCAGTGAAACGAGTCGTTTGCACAAGGATAATAGGGATGTTAGTGGTTATGATATTAAGGTAGGAACAGAATGTTATTCCGGGAGTGGTTAAACTTGGAAAACCAATAAAATGCAACCATTCCAATGAGTAAAAATTATTCACGTTGAGAACTTGTTCCTTGGAAAACCAAGTTTTCATTAGTAGGTTTGAATTTGTGAGACTGATCCGACCCCGCAGGTAATAGAAAGAAACGGTAAACATGACGTACTGTTGACCAAGGTTAGAGTGATCGCCAAAACCCTGAACTCGCAAGACACATTGAAAAAATAATACATCCGATTGATAGGGAGGACATCCATAGGATTCCTCTCAGTTTATACTCAATCAATTGCTGAAACCTCGAGTCAAAAGTAAATTTAATATTTTTTTTATTTTTACTGAAATATAACATTGATGAAAATGAATGATCCACGGCTATAACTCCGGATTACAAAATTTACCAAAAAGTTCGAAATTCTAGCCCACATATCTTGAAAACTATATTTATTCAGTTGATGCAGCGGTTATGGATTCTGCTTTGGGAGTCCTGACTATCATGTTCGACAATATTCAATTAACTGAGGATCGCTTGGACTTCTATACTTATTATTCAGCGAATTTTTTATTTTTAAGCCATTTTTTAGTAGTACGCACAGAATACTCAACTTTTAACTCAACAAATCTATTTAATTTTAATGGTGCAATGGTGCTTAATTACCAATTGCGGTAAATTTACTCTGAAAATGATTATTCGCACCGACATTCCACCACATCGGCTATTTATTCAAACAGGAATTACCTTCTGTATTTTATTCCCCGATATGACTTCGACATGATACCCTTTGGTTATGACAGTAGTAGTAGTAGTTTTAGGGGAGGCGACCGACTGCTGAGATCATTTGCGCCATTAGGGATGGATAGGAAAGGATAAAGGGTGGAGAGAAACCCGGCGTCAGCATTAGCCTACTCCTTACGAAAGGCGCCAAGGGGTCCGCAGTTTAACGTCCCATCCGACGGACGGCGTACTCACTCAAAGTGCCCTCCACAAAGCACCTCAAGTAGGAATCGAGATACCTCTGAAAAATATTCAACACCGCTGGGATTTGAACCCGCGCCCTCAGGGTGGGAAGCCAGTAATCCCCGCACCATCTCGATCACCTTGTTTATGACAGATTTATATGTATATATTTAGGTAGTTCCTCCTTGATTTGCAAAGATATGACCTCTAGGCGCTTTCTTTGGAAATATTAAACCCTTACCCGCTGAAGTTTTTTGGCAAAAATGGACGGGACAGTTGCATCCTTTAATCAGTTGATTCCTTAACGTTGCTCTGCAAGAAACTAAATTTCCATGTGATCTATTAGAACAGTAAATTGCAGGTAATCATTTAATAGGGTAATTTCATATTCTCAGTACTGGCTTATTTCATTTTTTGAAATTTTCGGATCGTCGTAATCGATGCTTCGTGTTGTCATGGTGACGAACCGCGCGATTGATAAATGGGTATCCATTGTGCATGGGTTTTAAAACCGAAATAAATTCGACGCTTTTAATAGGAGCATGTGCCAGTACTGTTGGATTTTTCACGAAAAATAAACAGAAATATCCCTGACCTAGTCTGAACTGATCGACACAAGTTTAAATAACCTCAACTTGCTGCAGCAATGTCCATCTCTATTACTGTATGTAGGTGACGGACTAATTTCTTCTCCGTAAAAATTTCGTATTTTGGTGGCCAGGCTTGACAAACATTAAAACAACGTGTTCATCATATAGTTCTCTCCTTGAATTCTTGTTTGATTTCTCATCCCCATGCATGACTCGAGTCTATTCGTGATAATCTGTCAGATTTTTCCATTAATAGGAACAGCCGTCTTTCTGGAGCGATTATTTTAGTGGAATTCCTTCCTTTTTATCACTGTATCTGTTTATAATATAAAATAAATAACAATATCAATAATTATTATGTTAATATTGAAGAATCTTGCGTTTAAATGATAGAATATCACTATCATTTAGTAAAATTATTGCATAATATTCTAGAGTGCATGCAACCTGTACACGGCCTTTGACATGTATTCAGAAAAATTATTCCTATGTCTGTCGTTTTGGCAGTCAGTTTACTAAAATTGTTTACTGGAGCCTCGTCCTTCAATATAATTCTGGAAATTTTAACTATAAAGTACTCTTAAACTCGCACGGAGTTTATGCTACTTATAATTACAGCCGCTCATGTAATATTTCATAGGATACCAAACCAGAATATACGTTTTCTGTCCGTTAATTATGATTTTTTACCAAAAGGGCAGCTTATCTCTTTACTTGCCTTTGGTATAACATTTTTAAAGACGGGAAACGAATTATTCTCTCATTTTGTTAAGTTTTGATGTTGATAATCCCATTTCATAACGTTTCAAGATTATTTTTAAAAACATTTTCCACACACCGTCGAAATAAATGAAACGCAATCTGAGCTTGAATTCCATAAACTCCTCCATAACATCCAACCCCTCTCTCCTCCCCCCTCCCCAAAGGTTAGCCATTAAATAAATGGAATAACAAAAAATGAAAATTGGAATTGTTGCATTTTTATGGCAATAAATGCCTACCAAACGCAAGGCATGAGGAATGTTGATTATGAGCAGTCATTCGCCAAAATTCAAAATGAGGGAGATCGCGTTATTCTTTTTATTTCCCTCCTCCTCCTCTTCCTTTTTTCGAAAAAAAAGTAAAAAAAAATGAATTGCGTTGGTCATATGTCGCGCGCACGTCGGGATCGGACGTCGCAGAATTTTCAAGTGCGAGGGAATAGAGCTCCGCTCTTTGCTTCCGCATGGGGTTAAGGGGGGGAGGGGGTGAAAAATGGAGGGTGGAGGAAGGGAGGGGCGCGGTTAGAAATGCTTGCATCCACAAAAGCAGAAATGGAGACTCCGCGAAAGGAGAGGTGAGATGGGAGCCACGGAGGAAGGAAGGAGCATTTGACATCGCCGCCATTTTATTCCACCTCTCTCTCTCTCTCACTCCCTTCTGCTTGCGCTGTACATGGTCACCCGCTTGAGCTCACACACACACAAACACACATTAACACATGCGGCCACGCGAAATATTCCGCGTCCACGAGAAGCAAACGTCATCAGAGAGAAGGGCGAAAATACCGTCCGTGAAACATGTCATATTGAAGTTGTTGTTCTTCAGGAAGCTATTGCTGGCATTTATGTTGCGGATGAAAACGGAAGAAACTGTAACCAAATCAATAAACATTTCATTTCACGGAAATAAACCTCCCTTGTATCCAATCACGGTCGGGAAAAACGAAGAAAACACATTTTAAAGTAGAAACAGAGATACACCAATCAATTTTTGACTTCGCGATTCCCATTCTTATCTCTCAATTAATATCAAAATAACAAATATAAAAAGGAGCCTCCGTTAAATGTTACAGCTTATTACTGCTAAATGTGCTCTGATACTAAAAAATGCGAGTAATGCTTTTTTTAGAGGATGGACCGCACGACATGACAGTCACCAGGTGGTGGCCATATTGATGGTATTCTACCGGTTAACAGCTGCTGGATGAACACGGAGGCTAATCACCCTATGTATTGCCTTAAAACAGCACACTGAACCCCGTGGATACGGCACTGCACTACTTAATAACTAGCAGTACAGGAATCGACCTCAAGGCTGGTTCGGTAGGTGAGAGTAGAGTTGAAATGCTTTAAAGGCAACGGCATGTGCAATTAGCACAATATGAGGGTAATAATGGAGATCGGTTCCTTTCCCTGAGCCGTCTATCTTTCTAGAAATATCCGGTTTCTGAAAAATCACGCAGCCTGGGCGAATCTGGGAAGTTTCCAGAGACGTCACACGGAATTGAATCCTGACCCTCCGGTCAGTAACCCAGTGGTTTACCCACTGAACCACCACGCCCGCCTCTAACAACTAATAAATCCTCTAGATAATTTTAGAAAATTTAGATAAATCAGAAAACGTCTTTATTCGGACGAAACGAAACGAGACCATAAGATCTCTTCTTTTATTTAACCTTTTAACAGAGATGTACTTTTTGAAAATTATAATCGTTAGATCAAAAGGGGCTTCCGAGTCTTTCAAAGTCATTTTATCATCTCCGTTCAATCTGTACGGAATTAGTATTAGTAAGTATATACAGTATTTCAAATTCAAGCAAACACTTGATTCCTATTTTAATTTCAAAAATATACCTTAAATGGAGTTAACTATTATAATTATTAGAGCTATCTTTTATTATTGTCATCATATGTTTTTGTAACAAATATACTGTGAAATGTCATGGGAATGTTTGTGCCATTGCCCTAGGGACCTACTGTCTCGGACCAGTCTCTTTATTTCGCTGCAATGATCGATTTTTTTAACTCCATATACAGGGTTCGTCCGGAAAATAAGTGTACTGACCCCTGGGCTGGGCGCGCCGCTCCAGGCGCGCCCGGCACCGCTCTGACGGGCTGCGATTGGAGGGGGGTATGTTGGCAAGCGACACTGAAAAAGGCAGTCGGCTCTGAGCTGTGGTGTAGTGAGGAGCTCTGTTAACGCGAACCTCCACGCTTCGACCCACGTCACGGAACGCGATGCCGACGTTTTTGGAGCAGCGTTATTCCATCAAATTTGCGGTAAAGCTTGGGAAATCGTCTACCGAAACTGTCGGTATGATTAACCAGGCTTACGGGGAGTCAGCCATGTCCAGAAACATGATCTTTCGGTGGCACAAGATGTTCGTGGAGGGCAGAGAAGAGGTCGACGACGAGTCTTCGAGAGGTTCCCGATGATGCCTTCGCGGGAGGGTCCCAATAATGGGAACGCCGCTGGAACAAGTGTATCGACTCACAAGGGTCCTATTTTGAGGAATATTAGCTTAAGATATGTAAAAGTGTAATACATTTTTTTTCCTGAGCTCAGTACACTTATTTTCCGGACGAACCCTGTATTTTCTGCTAACCCTTCCCTCCCACGAGCCCATTTCAGTCCTCCCTCCACCTCGTTTACCCAAATTTTTTCTTTTATCACAAATTTCGAAAATCCACTCAAAATAGCCGCTACGTGGCCTGCCCAATAAATACGCGAACTCGTGTAACCTGGCGGCCATGACATGGACTATAGCCCCGCCCACTAGCGGTCCTAGTTGCTTGAGACCCAATGAGCCGTCTGTGTTTGGCCGATCGTCGAGCTGTGCGTATGGTGCCAGTTATGTTAGTTTCTGTTGTCCTTGTTTTTACTGTTTGTCGAAAATGGATATTGAAGAAATAATGGAGCAACGAATGCACATAAAGTTTTTGGTGAAGTGCGGTAAAAGTTATTAAGAAATTACTGAAATGTTAATAGCTGTTTACTTTGATTATGCTCTGATGATAACATCCGTTTTCAAGTGGATTAAGCATTTGAAAGAAGGCTGACGAGACGCTACGGATGATGCAAGGCTGGGACAATCTTCGAACACCTTTGTTGACGACAACATTGATCGTGTGCGGCCCCTTGTCCTTACCGATCGTCCTAGTATTAATCATTTTTCTCTTCTCTGAATTTATCCCACCATACCCAGAACTTCTTCATCCGATTAATCCATCCGTCCATTTCACCTTCCACATCTTTCTCCACGTAAAATTTTGAAGAGCCTAGGCATATCCTTCATTAAAAATTAAGTTTTAGAGGTTATCATCAAAATGTTACATATTGCATGGTAGCTGAGTGCTTTTTCTTTATTCCCTGAATTGTTATTGACAAATCATTTGGACGTCCTTCTCCACTCTTCCCTGGATTGTGCTTTATTAGTTGGCATGTATCCTTTTCGTCACTTCCTTTCTTTATATAAACCTTTTCCTTGAGTATTTAATTCGTTAGGTAGGCATATTCCATTTTTTGGGCTACCAAACTATCATTCATGCTTCTTTATCATTTACGTCCATTATCATCTTCTGATCCCTATTTAAACTTTGTAATTTCTCAGCCCATTGGTTAAGTATACGTACCTTTTCCACCTTCCTTCACCGTCACATCTAAAAACTTTTCAAATCTTTCCACCCTCCACCTCACTCTTCCGCGTTTCTGGCTCGTAAAGAATCATGACATCAAAGTAATAGAACTTGACAGATATGTTCCTCGGATTGACTTGAGTCTTATTTTCTGTGATCAGCCCTCCTCACCTTATATAAGACTCCTTCATCAATAGCGACCTTTGATCTGATCTCTTCAGCAAGATTCCAGAATTTCAATCTAGCTGACTAATTGATGCCGCATTTTTCTAAATCCTGTCCTTTCAATGCGTCCTTATTTATTATGCTTAATTAAACAGCTCCAAACAAAATTAAAAATTATACTAGAAACTGAGAGAAAGAATGGTCAAGGTATCAATATTGTACGGGCTGTAAGATTAATTTATAAAGATTAATTATTTCTTCGGTTGCTTAATGTTATTCTCGAGATATCTAAAAGCATGATGAGTCCGTTCAAGCTTTCCTTTTTTCCTTTCATTTCTCTAGAGGCGGTTGGGGTCTCCACCATCCGTATCCAACCCTGTCACTTGGAGGTGACTGGCACGCCGCAGATGTCGTCTCTTCCGGAGACAGAAAGAGAGTGAGAGGATGTGTCAGGACGAAATGGAGCGAGACGCGGCGAAGGGAAGACAAGGGGATGCCCTCCCCCGGCAACCACTGAGGTCACCGACCGTTTTCTCCCGCCGCGACAGATCCATTGGAGGGATAGTCACGACCGTCTACCCAGAAAAGAAAATATAGTCTACTGCTGAGCTCTGGTGTTCAAATTATAAGCCAAGGATATGAAAATGTGTGCTGAAATTCCACGGCCAGTCACTTGTCGCTTATTAATTCTGGCAAACCAATGTATCGAATACACGTAGTGTTAACCCTAAGGAGGTGCAGTGATTGAAATTATGCGGCCCGTCAGATAATTCTATCCCCAAGCTGAATAAACCGAGATGTATTCTTAAATGTTCAATATTCTATTTCCAAAGTAAGTTTGACCGTGAATTGATCTTTAAAAATATATCTTTAACATAAGCTCTCAAGTAATAATCAAAGTTTTAAAATTGATTGATATTTAATTGAAATGATTTGTTATTTTGAAGAAATGTAGCCACCTACTCACGTTTTCTCGAAATATATAAGAAAGGTTTAAATCCCAAAAGTTTAGAATTTTTTGTCGTGAAGGGAATAATGTTTTCTTGACTCTAATAAGTATGGAACATGTTGGCGCGATCCTCAGCAGTAAGATGTACTCATTTTGATAATTCGATTATTTTTTACCATAAAAACGTTAACTCACCGCTTATAATCAAATAAGGCCTAAGTTAAATATCTTAAGACTCGCTTTGTTCACTACAATATATAAGTTGTTACTTGATATTCTCCAACAAAATATTTCGAATAATAAGTTTACTCCAAAACACTTCCTTAACATTGGCCAGTCTATTTTCACAATACACTATTGATTCTATCATGGTAAGAAAATTTCAAATTTCGCAAATATAAGTAACATTTATTTATAGCACTATCGTAAAAGTAATGATATATGTTATAAAAAACATGATAAATCAATTTTGATTTGATACACATATAGTCAATGAAACGAGTTTTTTTAAGTGCCTCACGCAACCAAAACTTTTACTGTACATTCAATTGCCCAAGCCTAAGGATATAATACCAATTTTTTTAAGGAATTAAGGGAGGGGTATATTATGCAGTACTGAAGACCCAGATGTCGTACTAAGAAGTATGGGAATTTTCGCAAATTTTCTCTTGATAAAGATATATTTAAGGAAGAAAATAAACCTTTATTAAGTGAAAAATTGCAAGTTTTCGTCTCTGTTATTATGGAACAGTCCCACCAAATCACACCTGAACATGTAATTTATATAATAAGTATGGGGTTAAATAATACTTTTCGTCATGTGGATTAGGAATTCGGATAGCAGTCATGTGCGGCGGTAAGGCCTATTAAAAACCCAATCCGGTAAAACACGCCTTATAGGTAAATATAGTTAACTTTCTGCGCTCGCAAATAAGTTTGGATCATTTGCGGGGAAAGAAAAAGACTGTGAAAAGATATTGAATGAGTGGATTGTGGTAGCCTATTAGAATTCTATAGGTAGCCTATCGTAATGGAGGTTACATACTGGAAGACTCGAGGTTGCTCTCCAGTGACATAGGTTACTGAGTTAACCAAACCAGTGTGATTATTTCAGGTACCAGATTTTCCTACGGCGACCTGAGAGAAAGGAAAAACGCTGAACTCACCGTACATACCCATTGTACAAACCCAACTTCACAAGCCGTATATGATCTAGTACGAGATTATCTCTACCAACACCTATTAAATTAAACTTTGAATTGATTGCTATGGCTTATTGAATCTTGATTGATTATTAATTTCACCAAGAAAGTGGAAAAATATGATAATAGCGCATGGTATCGTAAATATACCTACCATAACACTTCTTCAACGAAAATGTTATCCTTTTTTACGCTATATTGCGTACTTGGTCAATACACTTCCAGATGGGGGGATCGAGATGGTGCGGTGGCTATCTTACTGGCTTCCCACCCAGAGGGCTCGGGTTCAAATCTCGGTTATATTGAATATTTTTCAGAGGTATCTCGATCCCTACTTGAGGTGCTTTGTGGAGGGCACTTTGAATGAGTATGCCGTCCGTCGGATGGGACGTTAAGCTGCGGACCCCATTGGCGCCTTTCGTAAAGAGTAGGCTAATGACGACGCCGAGTTTCTCTCCACCCTTCATCCTTTCCTTTCCATCTCCTATGGCGCAAATGACCTCAGCAGTCGGTCGCCTCCCCTATACACTACTACTACACTTCCAGATGACATGATATCTTATCCTTAAAGTATTCTAAGATATAAAAATGGAATAAATTCATCTCTCCGCTTCAAAGTTCTTCATGGAACTTGACTGGTAAAACGAACAGGCATGACGGTAAAACATGAATCTATATTTGACGTACAATCGGAAATAAATTATCTATTTTAATAATATTATATTTTCAATTTTCGGTAAACAGGATGAAAAGTATGTAACAATAGATAAGCAAATTAAAGTTCAATTTGAGTTACCACTGAAATATTTGCGTATAGAAATCTAGGTACTAGAGTAGAATAATAACATTTATTAATCTTAAGCACATTAAATAATGAATTTAAAAAAATATTAATTACTCTAAGAGTATGAAAAAGAAAAATATGTATTAATTTTGAAGATTCGGCCAATGATGCATGGAATTCGAATGCATTACGAAGAAATTAAACACGCATATAGTGCGTTGTAAAAATAAAGCAATTTGATTTCCCGCACCGCTCTAATTAGTTGGAAAGGGATTAATTTACTTGGAGTAAATGGGGGAGATGCTATGCTTTTCCGTGAAACCGGTCTCAGGGCACTCCAAGCTATGGAAGCGGTAGGACGTCCGTTATTGTAAACCTCTGCGCGCCGACCGTGCCACGAAAGACCAACTGAGCGGAAATTTCAAGTGAACTTTTTCAACGTATTAAAAATGAAACTGACTATTTGGATAACGTCATCACTGGTGATGAAACCTGGGTTTTTTAATACGACCCAGAATCAATACGCCAAAGGTCTGCGTGGCACGCCGACCAGCCCTCCAAGCCCAAAAACTCAAGAATGAACAAATCAAAAGTGAAAAAATGCTAATTGTGTTTTTCGACAGTAAAGGAGTGGTCCATAAGGAGTTTGTTCCTCAAGGACAGACAGTTAACGCAGTCTACTACGTGGATGTGCTGAAAAGACTCCGAAAAAGGGTTATCAGGACGAGAAAAGACATCTTTGCTACCTGGCAACTCCATCACGACAACGTACCTTGCCACATCGTGCTACGAGTTTGTAAGTTCCTGGCCAACCACCAGGTTCAAGCGGTACCCCACCCACTTATAGTCCTGACGTCACCCCATTAAACTTCTTTTTTCCCTCGGATTAAGGGAGCCCTAAAAGGAACCCGTTTTTCATCCATAGGAAAAATCCAATCAGCCGTGACGAAGACCCTTCGAGAGTTCCCCGAAGACGCCTTCCAGGGCGCGCACCGATCATGGCGAAATCGCTCGAAAAATGTGCAGAGGCCCAAGGACAGTACTTTGAAGAATTTTAAGTGTTTGCGCAAATAGTTTCAGTACATTACTTTAAAAGAATAAAGCATTACTTTTGGAACGCACCCTGTTTACATTAAAGTTTCCGCGAATAGAGGATAAATTTTGAACAAAATTCACGCATGCATATATTAATAATTTTCTCTGCAGTATACAATGCGTATTGTAACAAATCTTTATCCAAATGACATCCATAATTTCTGATCACCCTTAAACAGATGTATGAGAAGCGTCATCGCGTACTTACGAGGCTAGATCTCTACTTATTAGCCAGGATAACATGTTAGGAGTAAAAAAAATTCCAGCATGATGGAAGCGTAAATTAAAATTACAAGTACGCCTCAAGAAGTCATATTTCAGTGTGTGGACATTTGGCTACTGATATGAGGGCACGGGTTCGATTCCGGGTGAAATCTCTGGGTGACTATGAGCTAAAACCCTAGCTAAGTTTCTGGGGCCCTTAGATTTTAGGACAGGGAAGGGAACTGCCCCCCCCAATCCTGATGTATGAAATACACTCGCCGCATATGGATTCGCATTAGCTTAGCCTTATCCACTCCTATCGAACCAACCTTCGGATTGATTACAGCTCTGATTGAAACGCCTCAGACTTCGTTCTGAACGAGTACACGTTCGCTTTAATGCGACCTGGTCAGTTATGTCCCTGTGTCAATCGGTTTAAGAGCACACTTTTCGCAAATGCGAATGTACACTCCTCCGCCGGTTGCAAAACTGTTTCACGCATTTATTTTGAGTTCCTTATCCACGCAAGTTGCGTTTCGTGCAACCTTCGGCATTTGGGAATAAATAATCGCCACAATGCAATGGGGAAGGAACGCGAGAGTAGACGGTTGTGGTGGTTTCATTTTCAACCGGTGGAGAGGGACGGAGGGATGGGAAAAGGATCGGAGTCCTCTCCAGTTTCCCCCCTGCGCCACCCCACCTGTCGACCGCCCTCCACACAAACCCTCTTCCCCCATTGGGGAATTATTCACGTGGCGAGCGAAGGATGCCATTTCAGGCGCGCAGTTGGACGAACTCGCATCCAAATCCGCGTCTGTTCATTTACCTGGACGGACGAAAATACTAGGACGGACGCACATTGTACGAAAGGAAGAGAGAGAGAGAAGATCAATGTGCTTAAATAAATATGCTCTCAAGCATCAGCACGACACATGGCTGTGCATGGCCTCGCGAATGCCAAAGCGCCCAGTTGTGGCGTTCGCGGTGTTTTGGGAGGAAACTGGCGGAATGGCGGAGGTTACCTGCCCCAGCGTGTTGAATTAGCAAAGAAAATGATTCATTGGCAAGGACCATAACCACTATTGATGGCCTACATTATGATTTGAGGTTCGGTTGGACACAGAATGAACATCGCCACATATCTTAGCTTCGTCTAATTAGAAACCACAGCCCCTAAAGCTCACGTATTATTAAATCCTTCTTCAATTTCGCATACAAATTACCTACCTGAATTACGTCCAACTTGCCTTTCCTTTTTCTTACTGCTGAATTTCTCCTTTACATTTACTATACTTAACATCTTTTTATTAATCACCCTGAGGACCATTTTAGCTGTGAAATCAGACGTATTGTTCTGGAGTGCCCACAAATTGCTGCCTTTCTCTTTTTTGGATTAGGAATTAACACTGACCCGACGAAGTCTTCGGGCCAAAGTCTTCCCTCATCAGTGTTACGAATTGGTCCAGTAAAACGTTTCTTCTCACATTTTCCTAAACCTTTAAGTAGTTCCGCGGGAAATTTGTCCATCCCCAACGGCTTTATTTAATTTCAAATCGCTTAGGGAACAGTTGCTTCTTCCCTCAGGGGAAAACGGTTTGAAAAACGTGGGAGTGTCCTTTTGAATGTGCATCTCTGTTGTTTTTTTGGCTAGCGCTATTTCGCACCTTCTTTTAAATTATTATTCAAATCCGTGAGATTTTCTTACGAGATACATGTATATATATATATATATATATATATATATATATATATATATATATATATATATATATATATATATATATATATATATATAGATATACACTCATAAAGTTGGTCGCGGTAGTCCAGTGGGTAGAGCGTTGGACTGCTGACCGGAGGGTCCCGGGTTCGATTCCCAGTCCAACGCTCTACCCTATGATTAAACATGAAATACTAAATATATATTCACAAATCTGAATTACTGCCAACTTGTCAAGGTTGGAAATCGATGATTTTGAATGCGACTAAATGCTATCTTTTGCTAAACCAAACGGAATCCCATAACGCAACAACAGCCAAGCTCGCGGGGAGAATTTGAACTTGATTACATATAGAGTAACGTCACGGATTAGGTCCTAGGGCGCTGAATATCTCAGTAATCGAATCCATTTCCATTTGTGATATGAAATATTTCGCACGAAAACCTGGGCTCATAATTATGATCAAACTTGAACGACTTTAATATTAGAAGTACTTGATTTACATACAATACCGATTATTTCTATGAAAAATCCGTTCACATGGCATAGAAAAAGGTCCGCGGAGCATGAGGTGTATAATCTCTTTTCCTAGTTTATGAAGTTAAAGTTCAGGAAATTTAGAAAATACAAATATATCACGCACTTTATGGAAGGTAATACAATGCCATAATTTAAAGAATGTTAATAAACTGTCATCTGAAACTTTTAAAAATGATGTCTGGAAATGTACCAAAAATAATTACTCAAAAAATTTCCAAAACATTGAAGGAATTGGTATTTATAAAAGCATTTTTATTTAAAATTGCATTCAAAGATTGTTTCTCTCTAGTGTTTGATTTTGACCTCTTTTTATTTCAATCTAGTTGAAATATATTTAATTGGCGTAATTTGTGGCAACTTGCAAATTTGTGAACCATGAAAATTTTTTCAGACAAATAAAGAATGTTTTATGATTTAATCAATTTTAATTGTATTTTTTTTCGATCCAGTTTATGCTTCTTTATAATTGATAAATTTTATTTAAAAAAGTCCCAATTTCACTTGGAATTAGCGATAAAACATCTTTTATACTGAAGATAAAAAAGTAACGTAGCGTATAGACTGGTTGAGCTACGCGGATTAAATTACAGAAATTAGATTATACCACCCGAGTGTTATACATTTCCGTTCAACCCGCGCCCGATTGACATTCATATAAAGCCCAGGGGAAACATGGCACGTGTATTTTCAAAGAAATGGATACGCTTTATTAGCATAATTATTAAAATGAATTCACAATTCAATGCAATTACAGTTACGTTTGAAGATCTGTTTGAAAAGGAGACGAGAGGGTCTGGTGGGAGGAGGATTGGGCTTCATAATGCCTTGTCCCGAGTTCAAACTCCAAATAATTCTAAACTCAAGTGGTGTGATTCTTTGGAAAAAAAATCTGGGAAACCATAAAAGACTCAAGGAAAGGAAATGACACCCTCACCGCGAATGTGTACCACATCAAACACCATAAATGTTGGCACCAGATGAGTGAGATTCAACCCCACTTATCATACCAACTCCAGGGGCCCGTTTCTCAAAGATAAGGGTCGATTCACAAGTCCCCAAAAGGTATTCTTAAAGGTAATATAAATCTTTCAAATTCAAATGCTATGTAAAGTAGACCAGTAAAAAAGTCCTAAACTATTTTCTACATTGAGTATATTTGGTAAGTGCAAATTGCAAGGACTTGTAAACTGAATTGTTGAGCTCTTGGGCCCCCAGGTCGAATAATTCGGGTTTTCTTTGTCCTGGCAGGAGACGATGCTCCTTCTGCGAATTCGAACGCATATGTGGAACTACGGAATCAAATTCTAGCGCTGATATAGGTTGAGAGTTGAAAAAATGCTGGATTCTGAGAATGAAGAGCAAAGTAGAATATAAACTACAGAAATGAAATGGAAAGAAAAGCGAAATAAAAATTGGAATGGAGATCTGTGAAACATTCAGAGTATCTACGTATTTCTATGGACACTTCCCTCAATGATCTCACTAATGATTTGGACTGAATTTGGTTGAAGGAATCGGAAAACAATGGGAAATGTACGGCATGATTGATGGACGAATATTTGGAGACACCTCGTCTCCTTTGAGACATTACGGCGCGTAACGTGTATCAATTCGTTCTGCAACATAACGGAAAGTATCGTGTTGAATTGCCCGTGGAATCACGGCGTAATAGCCCTTAATTTCAATTATATCCCTAGACTTTACACAATCCTCACTCAAAATAGATATGGATAAAATAGGATAATCGCATTATAGTGTGTTAAAACCTGATAAAATGAGAATGAAAGGAAGAAATGACATGAGATACTTTTTATGGCAAACCTCATTGCCAAAAACTAATAAAAAATCACTTCACACATTTAATGCATCGTTTTTACCACCAAAAAAAAATAAAAGGCACCGAAACATGTTTTTTCACATCCAAAAAGCCATGAATAAGCGAAAAAATGAGGGAGAAATGAATACTACATATTTTTGGTGTTAAGGTGCAAGTACTCATTCGGGTGAACCATCGAAAGAAATATACCTCTGTCAAAATCATCGAAGAGAAAACACTCCCACTCCGACAATTGCCATCGTTCAGTCAACCTGGGAAGGTGATGGAATGTTGGGTTTGTAAAACCATTACGCAGTTCTGGAGTTCTATATAATTTCATTTCATTGTTAGGGCCCAAGAAATTTCATCAAATTCGCAAAAGCCTCCGTTCCACTCCATATACTCTTGAAACCTAAAATATATAAGTACTGAACTTATATATGTATAAGTTTCTATGTTTTGAGTTAACAGCTTATTAATATATTCCTCCGCTGCTTAACATAACGCACTCACCACGGTATAAATATTTTACGTGTATCTCATATATCATCGTAGGTACTATTATATTCTCATGTGTACCAAACGAGTACATCGATATATTTTTGGTATTATTCCTAGTTTCTCCAAAAGTGGAAATGGAAGTACAAGTCTAATGGGTAGAGGGCTCGGCCAACAAACAGGGTGTTCCGGTCCAAAAATTCCGGTCGTGCCTACAATGCCAACACAAAATCCAAGCGGTACAATTTTCTGAGAATTACAAGTAATATGATCAAAAGGAGGTGCAGATAAAATCTAGTTTCCCTCTACCATGAATGTTTGAATTTCACACACCATAGAGTCTTATGTTCGAGGTGTGCTCTATTGTAGCCTATCAAAGTCAACGTAAGAGTTGTTTGATATCCTGTCGACCTGGTAATTCACTGGCCTACTGAGAGTTAGCCTTACGCTCCTCTCCCGACTCAAATCGCTCGGCTAAGCTCTCAGATTGTCTCTCCATTCATGTATAGCACCAACCATCAAGTTGGCGACCGGACATAGATTAGGAGAGCACAGTTTGGATAGGATGATCCTTTAGTTTGACCTCGGAGGAAACTTAGTGCCGGGACGCTCGGTGCCACTGGTTCATTAACAAGTCAAAAAAGGTGTTGTAAAAACATTTATTCCTCGGAGATGAAGCTGATATCACGACGCAAAAGGTAAAAAACAGACATTTAAACGGAAAATATTTGTGATGTCAATAATAATATTAGGCAAGATAAAAACACAGACAAAAGAGCCTTGAAGGGCTGAATGATACCCGGGAATATATGTCGGAAGTTGAGTTTTAAAAGATTCAAGATATTCCAAAGGAACATTACCGGGCGTACAACCACCTATTACAACGGTACAGTATTCGCATAACACCAAGATTGATGCAGATACACATTTAGCTAGTGAAGTGGGGAGCTAAATCTACGTCGACACCATACCCCGCAAGCCGCCGCAAGGGCGTGTGGTGGTAGGTCACCAGCTATTCTAAATATATTCCCTCTATTTCCGCATGCACCTTAGCCCACTACTCCCTCCACATTCTCTGAAGAATCGGAAGCCTCCGTTGGAAAAGTTCATCTCTTAAACGACCACGAGTTATCATCATTTCCAATCATTCTGAAGGTTAGTTTTTAGCAAATCTCCGTACTATACGTTTATCCTGTTCCTTGCCGTTTCTTAATGCCCTCATGGCTCCTTGAACGGACAGCTACAATTAACTGGTTCTCATAACTCATTATTGGCCTTCCCACAAAGTTCATCCGTTTCATGTTTTCTTTAACTGTGGTACATATTCAATAAACTGTCACCACCCCCATAAGTTTCTCTCTGAAGTAGATTTTCATTTGCTACTCCGTCTATTAATCTTATTTCAACCTTCCTACGTGGCTCCTGTTTTCACACTAGCATTTATTTTCTCTTCTATCATCTACTACGCCTCTGTATCTGTATAAAAAGAAAATTTAATAAGTTTTAATGTCTCTTTTGTCTATATTGAAACTCATTTCCGTGAGTAGTTTCGTCTTCTATTAAAAAACCTTCTTAGCCCTCAATAAATGATTCATTCTTCTTCCTTCTCCAGTGATCTTGCTCCCTGAATGACAAATTTCTTGGACTTGTTCTGGAGTACCTTTCCCTTCTTTCTCTTATAATTCACCCTCTCTGGCTCAAATACAGACAATTACTTTCCCCTTCACTTGTTCACCTTGATGGTGCATTTATTCAACCCCTTTTTCTTAGTCACCAATGCCAAAACAGGATTTATTTCATTCCTAAAGCCATCAGCAAATAACTGTGCCTTTATCCAATGTCTGTGTAATCATAAGTCGACTCTCTGTAGGTCTTATAAATGTATCTGTAATTCTTTTCCCCTATCTCACTCATGCCCATACCGATTTTCACGTTACATATGCGGGATGATGATGAGCTACCCTACTTTACCCGTTTTATGCGAAGGCCGTCCGGGAGGTAACTTAAGTTTTGAAATAAAATGTTAACCTAGCAAAAATACAAAGTTTTATCACATGCATTTGATAGGCACATTATCAAACTATTTATCTGTATAGCCGTTATTCAAATTGAGGTATTTATCGTAACGATGCACCACATTTTCAATTCCGTCTCGGAAGCCATCTTCCGCCTGTCACAAGGCTAGACCGACCACTGCGACCATCGTCGTGAAAACTGGTGCAGCCATTTTTAAACTAAATGCACCACTGCCTCTCCACTACAGCAATGCACCACTCCATCTTCACTCATTATTCCGTCTCCCAACACTTCAGAAAGTTGCCTGTGAATTTCAATTGGCTTGTAGTTTTTTCCTTGTAAAAACCTAATCACAGATCTTACTTCACAACTCGCGGGAATCCCTATTTGCAGCGAACATTTGAACAATTTGAGCAAAGTAGAAAAACCACAGTCTGCACACTACCTAAGCAGGATGGGTGATGAGTTTAGGGGCGTTTAGACACCAAGATTGTGTTTCTAGCCCTGCCCATAGCCACACTAGGCCGAAACATAAGTCACTTTCTGGACGACCCTGGATTGAAGCATATTTCATGTTTCTTCGATATCCGAGAATAATCACTGCCGGCTGCTCTTTGTATAGAGTGTGTTAGTCTTGTTCCGTTGTTGTCCGTTTCGATTTCTTTCATGGCACTTACATCATATCACACCCTCATAAACCTTTTCCGGATCAATTATTGCAGTATGACCATTTCACATTCTGAGAGTAAGAATCGATTCCCATTTTCTTGTTCCTTTTTTTTGAAATCCTTTCAATATAAATATTTCGAGTGTGAACATAACATTTTCGCCCTGGTGTTGGTGCCTTTGTGTGGATACGTACTTCCGCGTAGGTACTTCACCGGTCACTGTCACCAATCCGCCCTACCAATCACGTCACGAGGTGAAGAGGGGGAAGGGGTAAGAGAAATTGTTAAGAGAAGGAGGGAGCAAAGAGATCGACCAAAAGTTCGAGGCGCGCGGATTAATATGCGGACCCACCTACCCATCCCTCCCTCCGCCCATCCCTCTCCCTCTCCATTATACTCTCGCTTTGCACTCTCACCCCATCCAGCTCCCGTCAACCAAAAGGCAGAGGCACGGAGGGAGAGATTGGGACGGGAGGCGCGGTAATGGTGCGGGCGACGATGACTGTGGAAGCGAAAGCGGAGCAGCAACATGAGTATTATAGCACGGGGAGGAGGGAGAGAGGGAGGAGGGAGAGAGGGAGGAGGGAGAGAGGGAGGAGGGAGAGAGGGAGGAGTGAGAGAGGGAGGAGGGAGAGGGGGAGGAGGGAGAGAGGGAGGAGGGAGAGAGGGAGGAGGGAGAGAGGGAGGAGGGAGATGAAGCAAGTGACGGTATATGCATGGGAGGGTCGATAGAGGAGAGACGTGGCGATGAGACGGGGGAGGTGTTTTCGGGGACAGAGTCTGGTTGTGGATTTTACGGGAACGAAGGGGGTTGGCGATTTTGCACGTTGATGGGGATGGGGTGAGTTTGATGTGTAGTTGTGTGTGTGTGTGTGAGCCGGAGGGGGAGAATGATTGAGTGCTAGGTACGCGGAGACAGCGTTTTCGCCGCGGTCGCGTCATCCACCCACTCGCACGCGCGCACACAAACACACACACACACACAGACACACGAAAATATTCGGTGAAAACAAGAAAGCTCCATTCCGCTCGTCAAATTAAACGCGGGTCGGATGGAGGAGGTGGTTGGGTTTCTTTTCGCTTCTGTTCGCTCCGCTTTTTGCGCTCGGAGAGGAGGTCGACGGGAAGTGGAAGGGTGGTGGAGGGTTAAAAAATAAAAAAACCCGAACTCCCTCCCTCGTCACCGAAAACGTACAACCACACCCGGGTCGTGAAGTGGCTGGGGAGGGAGGAGGGGTGCCCGAGGGGGCGAATCCGTTTGCGTAGGGGGAGTTGGACGCAAGGGTTGAGGTGGGCGTGCCCCCCCCCTGCTTTTCCCTCTGGGGACAAGGGGGGGACTTGAAAAGGAGACGTGCGGGCGGTATGCGCATGGGATGTCGCTTTGGATGATCTCGTCTGCCGTAGTATGTTCCCATGTGGTTTGTGTCTGCACGGCGTCAGGTGACTGAATGAAGTATTAACGAAGAAGACACAAGCCCCGAAAGAGCGCCCACGAGTCCCGTTTGATGATTTTCCAGGGATAAGGATATTTCGTCATCACGAGAAACTCGATACTTTGCGACGCAGATGCCTGAAGGCGACAGACAAATAAACAGGTGATAGCGTCATTCATTAGCGTCATCAGAGGTGCGGTCTTCAGAGAATGTCGAACAAGCTTTGCCGCATCGCCCTCAACTCTTTGGTCTCTTCAGCTTCTCATTATTCCTCATGGGCCCAATGGGTTCAATGAGCAACCGTCGATCCTAAATTACTTGATCAACAATCGTAGTTTACTATTCCAGTTGTTATTGCCGATCAATAATAACTGGCAACACACATTCTTTATCTGTCGACATGATGGATACTTAACTACCATTAACGCTGTTACAATTTGATGACTGATTTCTATTTATTTTCGTTCTTGAAACCACAAAAATGATCTAATCATGAAACGATTGATGGTTGAGCATTGCTCGTTGTTGGCGAAACTGGGCTTACCATTCATAACATAGCGACATGCTCATTCGCCCCATTTCTGAATTTTCTTCACAGTTCATCACTTCTATTTTCTTATTTATTTCTTCTAATCCTTTCTAGAATTCATTCTTACGCGTTTTCATCTACCAGCTCTCAATAGTTCTCAGTAGCTATATCTAACTCTCAGATCTTAGACTTTTATATTGCTATAGCGTTCCATTTTATTAAAAATTAGGCCAGATTTGGAATCCGTGGCAAGCATGATAAGGAATATTAACGAATAAACTATTACGCTACTTTAAAATTTAGATATATTGACTTATCATGCAATAAGGTGTATTCTTGTCATCATTAATGCTTTAATATGTGATAAAGCCTCATTAGGGTATGATTTAATACTAAGGTCACAATCCTGAACCTGCAAGGATTTTGATTTTTCATGTGACTGTTACTTTGGTATCAGCCAATGGGTTATTTGGGTTCAAAGTGGTCTCATAATGTTATAAAAACCATGCGTGCAGTTAAGTTAAAATAATGCTGGCGATTGGCTAATGCCTTTTGAATTAATTATTGCATCATTTTCTTACACCTTGGGTATTCTAGTAGCCTTGATAAATAGTGAATAGGGGCAAATTTCTTGACGACATTCTCGTCATGCTGTTCGGTTGATTAATTTAGGAATGTTAGAATGCAAGAGAGAAGATTTGTGGTTGAGAGAGACGTACTTTAGCACGAACAAAACGAGGGACATCCTGTTCCCCGTCTCAGTGAATTTGCGTGAATTATTTTCCACAGAATGTTATAGAATAGGAGCACGAATAGCACTGAATTTTTTGGGAAAATATTTTGTTGAGCCGAACCTTGCCTGTGAAAGAGAGTGGGTATGCGGCCAATATTTCCAGGGCAAATAGATATTCCGGATCACCTGTACCATTATTTATTGAACGTTTCAAATTAACTCCCAACGTCTTAGTTGACCTAATACAGGAATATCCTCAAAAGAAGCTTACTTTTGCTGTCTCAGACCTAATGAAACTGTTTAAATTCTTTATTTTTTGCATATATTCGTTTCCAAAAATTATGTTCCAAATTAATTAAGTTATTGACAGTTACTGGCAAAGTATTATCCACCAATACTTTGCCGTTTCCATCACGCCATTATATATGTTTTGATTTTTAACAATTGTTTGTTCACTTTCATTATATTTATTCATAATGAAAGCGAACTTAATTAACTGATGTTAAAACGTTGAGTGAGTGACATACCAAGGTCAAGCAGTAAAGCTTTCCTGATTAACACCGACGAACATAACCTTTAGTGATCTATAATAATGCTATGCGGTCAACTCATGAACTTTTACTGGTATTCGTCATTATGAGCTATGGATTGATTGTTTGAGTATCTATCGTCATCATTCTTAATTTCTGGGGATTTGAAATCACACGCATCAAAATATGAAGCAATACTAATCAGTAATCTCAATGGAAAATGAGGTTGCTGTCTATGGGGGAATAAGAAACAGTGCTCAGAAAAATTAATGGAGTTTGTAGCAAAATCCTTCACCTATCCTACAGGTTTTCTCATCTTCAATCCCTTCGTCAAATGTATCTATGCGTGTGCACTATTTCCAATCAAGTTCAAACCGTCCCAAAATAATCCCCGCAAATTTGAATAATTTTATTTATCGGACTCTTAACTGGAAAATCGAATTTCGAACCTCACCTTGAGGTTAAATCATTTTACTCGGAGAGAAAATGGAATTTTTTTACGCGAGTTTTCAATCCGACGAATGTCACCTTTAATTCCCTGCTCGGGTTAAAAACGTAAGAACCCAAACCGACGAAATGAGGTTATCGTCCGTTCTTTTGCTCCATCACCGGGCTTCATGTTTGATGACGGCAGCGTTACTCCCCACCCCTCACTCCCAAATACCACTCTCCCTAGTGTCAAAAAATACATGAAGAAGAGAGAGAGAGATACAGAATAATATAGTTTGACCATCAAATTGAATAAAAATAATCCAATGGCCACCTAAAAAAGGCCGAAATTGCTTTAAATTGTCATCCCGCCGGAGAAATCAACCGAGTGAAAGGTTAACTCACCTCCCCTCCTTTCCTCCATATAGTTTCTTTTCATACTACTCCTCCTCCATTTCCCTTTCTCGCGTTTCGGGCGCTCAAAACCGTATCCTTCAATGAAGCTCGTAAAAGGGAAATGAAAGACGGAGTTGAACGCGAACGAAACGGATGCAAAAAGAGAGGTGAGAAGAGAGGTAAAGAGAGTAGAGAAAATAGAGAGAGAGAGGAAAGATGGAGGAGGAAAGAGCAAAGTAGGCTGGGGAGGGAGAACGCAGTGGAGGAAAAAGAGTTGAACACGAGAGAGGAAAGAGGGGAGGTTTTGTCGGTTGAGGGCGGGAGCGGCGCGATATGTTGGGTGAGTGTCTGATGCGAAAGTGGTTCGAGGGAAGGGAATTGAAGTGTTTTTTGCAGAGGAGCGAGGGGGTGAGAAGAGGGTGAGTGGAAGTGGAGAAGGCAAGGGGGGGGGTGGGGTGTGGAGGAAAACGCGGGGGAGAGAGAAGGAGAGATGAAGGGAAAGGGGGAGAGTAAGCTGAAGAGGCCTTTTGATATGACAATGGCGAGTCAAATGAAACCAAAGCACTTAATGACTGGCAGCTTTGTTGGCGCGGGTGCGGTTTTGCCCCAGTTACAATTCGCGGGGAGTATTCGACCTTCCCCCACCCTCTCTCTCTCTCTTTATATATATATTCGCGGGGTGTTTGTGCGCGGATTGGGTGATGGGGAGGGAAGAAGTGTGTGGGGAGAAGGGGGGTGGGGAGGGTGATGGAGTGTGTGTGTGTGGCTGAGCACAGGAGTGAGTGGGGTTGGAAGAGGGGTGGAAATGTGGGGGTCTCTGGGTGGGGAACGGGGTAAAAGCAAGGTTTCCGAGGGATGGGTGTATATTTCGGCGGAGGGGGAGCGTGGCAGGGATGGAAATCCCGCGTGAGGGAGCGGGAAAAGCGCTTGCGAGGATACAAGAGACCGGGAGGGAGGGGGATGGGGGGAGAGAGATAGAGGGGAGATAATTAAATTTGCACGTATAAATATGTTTGCGTAACCGGAGTCCAATCGTCACCGCATTTACCGAACGTGAAGGAACGTCGACTCCGCTTCCCCCTTGCATTCCCCCATCCCGGTTCCAGTCTGTATCCCTCTCCCCCCAATACCCTCCCCCCCTAACCCCTCGAACCCCACCAGACTGTCTGGTGCAGACATTTTTTAAAATAAAAACAAATAACCTCTCAAAAGCGTTCACGGTAATATGTCAGTCGCTCTCAAAATCACACCTAATTTGCCAAGTACTTTTATGGGCTTACCTATCCCTGGAATTTTCTGAAGATGTCATAACACTTTCTGCAAACTGACCATTGAGGTATTGTTTTAACTAAAAGTGGTCTAACGATTGAATTGAGTTTCTGATGAACGCGGAGACCAAATAGCAATACAGCTGTAAGCCTCATCTAACATTACAGGAAGTAAAGCAAGCACAAAGGTTACTTAGCCTTTTTCATGAAATTGAATGCTCCATATATTCCGTCTAACCAATTTCATTCCGTAAAATATACGTAGTCTTTTCTCTCCTCCCCTAACTTAAGCAAAATTATCCCCTCTGGGTCATGATCCTCAATAATCCATTTTTGGCGGGCATATCCCTTCTCCCTTAGCTTGCCATACCCTCAATTTCGTCGCAAGTTTTTCATTTCGTCCATTTTATTTTATTATGTCTCCACCACACTTACGTCTTAAAGGCAGCCTATGAATGCCTATCCTCAAGCCTCAAATACCAAGTTTCTGAGCAATAATAAACCGCGCTATATCAAAGCTTTTCCTTCCCGCGAGCACGAATTTTGTTGATGAAACACGCAGCGGACATCCGATCACTGCCACAGACGATAAACATCGTAAACTCGTTGATGATTTGATTCCCAATGACCGGCGAATCATTTAAAAGCGAATCGCAAACCATATTGGAATATCCAAGGAAGAAGTTTGTCGTGTTAAAGGCAGCCTGGTTCCAGTAAATTTAAGAAACGCTCGTCCACACACCTTGCTGGAGAGGCTCTGCGAAACCTGAAATTTCAACTGTTTCGACACCCTCCTTATTCCCCCGATATTTTCCTCAACTCAAGAGAAACCTCAAGGGTAATAATTACACCTCGGACGATGAGGTGAAGGCAGCCGCAAAGTCCTGAATTCGAGGAAAGTCGGAAGAGTTTTTCAGTGGCGGAATGAAAACATTTGTTACACGTTGGGAAAAATGTGTTAGCCTTCACGGTGACAATGTTGAAAAATAAATATATGATTTTGAAGTTTAAGAATTGTTCTCAAATGTAATTTTTTCTCGATCTGGCCATTTGTTTTTGTTCGTGGTCGACAGGCATGTGCGCATTACCTTTCAACCTACCCTTTTATTTATATAGGTAAAGACTTGGGTTGTATGTATTTACTGTCTAAATGCACGAAGATATAAGGAGCATTAATTTGTAGGGATACAAAGAATGAAGATTAGAAATCAGGAATATTTGAAGATTTCATCCCTTAAAGAAACCCTCATTGTTGATAGAAGTTCAGGCTTACGGGAGTCACCCACTGAAGTGCACAATAATGTAACACTTCCGATGACGAATTACTATTCATCGAGATAGAGATTAACTCGAATTCCCCGATTTATTTCAAATTTCCTGAACGATTTGAGCTGCCGGGAAGTGCCTCGGTTAACTGTTTTATGAAATCTTATTTATTAAACACTTCCGAATATCGAACACTTAAAATATCCGGCGATGAATACCAGTCGTCTCAGTAATGGAATCACTCGAATGCAAAAATATATTGACGTTTTTTTTTATCTGCTGCCAAGTTAGCCTGATTTGATGTATATTCAAGTTTTCAATGGACGATGATGTGGTCGACGAGTGAGAGTAAAACCTGCTCGTGCAACGCACTATTGCAGTCGTATCCTTAAGATCTCGGGACGATGACACAGGATGATGTGTTGGCGAGGGAGTATGTGCCAAAACTTAAAGATATGGTCAGGGAGCTAGTAGAAATGTGTGCTACGAAATACTATGCTCGCAATACAAAAAAGCAACGGTGATGAGTAAATTTTGGCTTAATGAGATTTCATTTATGTTTTTGATATCATATTATTTCTCTATTTGGCAATATTATGTGGAATAATATGAAAAGAATACGTATGTATATATCAAAGCCAAGGTGTGGTAAATGAAGGAGTTATTACCACTAAAACCAAAATTAAAACATATTGGAAAAATTCAAAGAATTGTGGAAAGATGTCGCGAAAGTTACTATAACGGAATTGTCCAATGATAAGCATCGAAATCCAGGAATATTGCATCAATTTTTCCTTTATGAGAAGGATGCTGGAGAAATTATTAATTAAAAATAAATTAGATGACTAAAAGTGTTTTGCTCTGCGTTTTATATTTTCCAAGATATTGAATTTGAATATTATTAAAATGCGATAACTATGGTGACTCGATGAAGACAAAAAATCTATAATACCCTCGATTTAATGTTGGTGACGTTTGTACTATTAATGGGAATATTGTGAGTCTACGTAGATATATAATATAGCTCATATTAATTTTAGTCAAAATTGTTCTGGCCAAATGTTTGAAAAGAAAATATACTCGAAGCAAGATTCAGGTTATGCCAATGGGATAATGCAATCAGAGGCCATATTAAATGATTATTAGCCTTACGGTACGGTATTTCGTGACAACATCTTGTTCCTATAAAACCCTCAACATTTCAGAGTTTAACAGGACGCCTCGACACACTTTGCCCGTAGTTGAAGAGTTGTTTTGCAGGATGACTGTGCTTCAAACCTATCGATAATCCCTACCACATATGTATAATGTTCCGTTACTAATCCAAATTTTCTTCTATATTTTGTGAACCCTGCCTTCACTATATCCTTCCACAGTATTGCTAATGGTCACAATTATATATGCATGTATATGAATGTATATTCATGTATGTATGTGTGTATATGCATATTTATGTGTATGTGTATGCAAATATATATATATATATATATATGTGTGTGTGTGTGTAAGGAAAATAATAAGCTGTAACAATAATCTGTAAGCTAACATGTTTTATGCAAACACAAGCTGTGTAACTTACTAGACCAAATAAAATTGAATTATATCATGGCTAGCTACAGAGGTTGGCCGGAAATCGATGGATCCGGGTTCGACTTCCATTCAAGGTGAATGATTTTTACACTGTGAAAACTTTTGCAATGATCAACCTTGAAAAGTTGTATGCATAAACACCAGCGGCCTTTCCCATAGTAAATGTTTCACCATTTACTGTGGGAAATCCTGGTGAGCAATATTATTTTTATTCAGAGTAATCAATCGGAGGTTTCTGGAATAGAGTTATCTCGAAGGCAAGAAGGAGAGAGATCCGTTTCAGGCGTAATACTCGTTCCATCTCTGGGCGTTCACATCGCGTTGCCTAATTTCAGTCGAAGACCTTCATGAAGTTCCGCCCGTCACCTCCACCGAGAGCGGAGGACCGCCTCTTCGGGTCCACCTCGCACGTGGACGCAGGGAGTAGAACGAATTTCCACACTCGGAATGTTTTAATTTCGTAGGTCTAGGCCTCCCCTCGCTGCGGGGCATGGGGAGGGAGAAGAAGGAAAGAGGGATCCCGGGCCAGGGTGAACGAGGGAGGAATTTCGGTAGGTCGTGGTCTCTCTCCCAACCCGCCCCACCCCTTTGGAGGGAGGGCGGGGCTGTGTGACGGGGGAGAATCGGGAAACTGAGTTTCCCGGGGAGCGTCAGTGCTGTGATGCGTGGAATATTGGAGGAAGACCCCTCGAGGCAAGCAAGGCCGCCACTGTCAAATACAAATGACATCCAACTCCCTAATGTGATGTGTGTGTCTCATGGTGCGATATATCTCTGCGATCATGCCAGACGCTGTACGTCCTTTATCACTCTTGCAAAATATACGAAAGATGAAATGTCCTGCATCATCATTACAATTATTTTAGTGCTAACGGATGCCTTTGTTGATCTCAAGTTTAATTTTAATGCATGATATTTTAACTTTATGTGCGACATTATGGTGCTCGGTTTCGTTTCGTCAGATATTTCGTCTATTCGTTATCCTCTTTAGGCCATGCCCTATTGTGAAACATGTTCTGAGCATAATTAATACAAAATATTGATAATAATAAATTAAGTTAATGCTAAAAAATTTAGCACAAATTACGAACACAAACAAAATTAACCTCAAGAGTTAAGAAAAATTAAATGAAATATAAATAAACAAGTAACACATAATTATAAATGAGAACATAAATAAATTACGACAAAAATTTGCCGATGTTTCTCCCCTAAGCAACAATGCCCGAGCAGAACTCGACGAATTGATAAATTAAAAAAAGGAGCATCAATTTCTTAAATACATCATTCGATTATAATAAATGTCATCAATTGAGATGAAATTTTATCTCAATTAGGTAGATCACTTGTACGACTCTTTCTTTGTAAGAAATGTGCTGCTAGGTGGATTCACAGCTGAGCTATTTAATAAATATTTTACATTATCCAGTTATACATATTCTCAAGCCCTAAGAAATAGTTTAAAATGTTTAAAGAGGAGAAAAATCGATTTAATAGTTTTATCCAGTCACTCCCCTGACGTAAATAAAGATTAACACCACTGCTGCCATTATGAGAGAAGATGGTAAAATAAATCTAAGAGGACTATCAGAAATATTGAAAAATCAATTAGATTACATCAACACGTTATCAACAGAAAAATTTACACGCGAGACGTGTTTATCTTTGGTGGGATACCCAAAAACAACAGCGAAATCACGAGTATCTCGAAAAAATCAGTGTGTACATCATTACCCCATGCAGTTAAGACTACAACCTCGGTTTGAGAAATAAACGAGTCACCCATTTTGACATTCTTATATCTCTTAACGAGAGGAGACGTCTTGGTGGAAAGCTCTCTCCATAAGAAGCAGGCGTAGGTGAACTGATTTATTTTTTATATTTCAGTAAACGTAGAAGACGCTATGCTGGAGTGAAAAAGAATGTAATTTGTACAACATAAAAACACAAATTAATTAAAAAATCCTACATATCGAAATTAAAGTTTTGCACAAAAAATATGGAAATGAATAAATCTATGTTAATTTCTTATTTGTTAAGGAAGCATTCTCGTATCGGAAGTATACAATGTATCAACACTTGTACCAATTTCATGGCGTACGTAATTATTATAAGTGGTTGTGTACCGTTCAGTATAGGTTTGTGGATGGGCTTACACTCAAAATAGTTACATTTCTCAGCTTCATCTAACAAGCCCCAAAATGATACCACCAACTACATTAAAATGTTCTAAAATGTCAAATACTTCCTTCCTTCACACTATTCGCCCAATGTGCCCCAATGTTTCGATGGCACCTATCTCTATGTAGTACCTAAAGTTCCCCTATCTATATCCCGCGTTTCAACATCACATCGTCAATGCAAATCTCTGCATCCATCTCTCCTGCTTTTATTGAATTTTACCCACAAATCCTCTCTCCTCCACCGCCATCCCGAGCAATTCCTCTTTATTTAGTAGGTAGAGATATCAGAAGTTAATTAGTGGTATAGGACATTAGGGGGATATTGAATTGAACTGGATGTACGTTCCATGAAACCTGTGTATTATTGCCATCCAATAGAGTGGATAATGCACTGTCCAATTTAAATAAGATGAATTTGTGCTATATGAATGAAATGAATTAATATGGGAAATTTTCGAGGATGGGAAATACTAAATTGAATAATGTGATTTTACAAGTGAATTAAGGTGAATGACGGGCATCTTGAAAAACCTCTTTGGGATTCATTTAGTCAGAGCAGTTGATTATTGGATGGGGCTAGTGTGCTATTGACCAGAGGACCCCTGATTTTTGATGCGGGTGGCGCCTCTTGACAAACCTTGTGTTATTTCACTTGTGCCCATCCGTCCTCGATAAGAGCAAAGTTTGCCACATGTACTAAATTCTTTCACCACAGTATTGTGGAATCAGTGATACTCACTCCCTTGCTTGAATTTCACCCAGGGTTTATCTTAAAACCATCAACTCAAATTTGAGACCAATTATAAGGGTGGTATTAAAATTCTTATTTGATGCAGGGTTTAAAAAAACCTCGTTTCTAACAGTAGCGGGTGATGATTTCTTCCTTTCTATCATCATTGTTTTATGAGTGCTAATATTCTTGCAAAATTTTCGCGAGCACAAGTTGCTGCCACTATCTGAAATCCCTGTTGCCTGATTTGGATTTTATATACAAGATATTTGCTGGGCACCGGCGTGTGATATAAGGGGAGGAACTGGCACCCCCTCCATAGCTCTGTAAATGTGTGAACTCAGGTTTAATGGCTTAATGGGGGTAAGCTTTACTCTCACCAATAAAAACCAACATAAAGGTTGATAACACTAGATATATTGAGATTAATTTAAAGTATTTGTAAAATTAAATGTCTATTCCCCACATTCCACTTACACAGACGTTCATTATTTTGACAATGATCTCAGCGCCTTCTGAACTATTCCTCCGTTTAATTATTTCAAATATCAGTTGAATGAGAATATAACTATAATGATAGTATTTAAATTCAAAAAAATATTGGGAATCATTGGCCTTACACCACGTTCACGCATGCAATTTTTCTAACCTAACCATTGCAAGATTATAAATTTAGTTTCGCGTGGGGCAACTGGAGGTCTTATTTCATCATAGCCCGAAATCAAATATATCAGTGCCCTTATGAAATTTTAAAATGTTTGTGACGGCGTTTTGAAAAACATCTAAGAATTCATCGGCCAGAGTTTTAACTGAGAAATCTGAGAACTTCATGGAGATAATTACTTAAAAAATTATCCCAATCCACATTTTTATTTCGATTTTTAAAATGTCAAGATCCAACGACACGAACACAAGAAATCCACGAGAAAGGGCATGTTTGCATTCTGTTGTCTTGCTTTGTTCCATCGAGATAATTACTTGAAAAAAAGTTCATAAGGCACTGCTGTATCTCAATGCATCAAATTCAGGTTTTTTACACTCTGAAATTGTTGCATTTAAATGCATATTAGTGGATGACTCCGTAAAAGGCCACTGTTACGGTATCTCCCGCAGTTATTTTCGGAACTGCTCTATCCGTTGAAACAAAGGCTGGAAATCGAAACAAAATATATTTGAACAATTTTCATTCAAAACATTTAATTCGGAAATCTGATTCACTTCCGCTTTGAATTTATCTCACTGTTCTTCATGCCTCGTTTGTGGTTTAAACTCTTGAATCAGGGAGAAATATAAAGGATATTTGCAGTGTAACAAAATAAATGGTAATTTTTTACACGATTTCTTCATAACCGAAAAAATGGAATAAAAAAGTTAAGACACGAGGTCATGCCCGCCGAAATGAAGTTACGTGGAGCAGTTTGCACCGTCGCCGTGCGTCCCTTTTAACACTCAGCGAGACGGTTATTCCACCGCGCTATCAATTTGCCCCTCGCCCCACCATACTCCGCCCGACACATCCCCACTCCGCGACAGAGGAGAGCTTTTTACCCAAAGCCGTTGCTCATGCTCGCGTTATCTTCTCCGTGATGCGCTTTCACACCAAATTAACCTCCCGCCCGACTGGCTGCCGTGTACCGGTTGCTCTCTTTCTTGAGTAAATCCTTTGCTTTAAGCCGCCTCACGTGCCTTGAATTCACTACTACCACCTCCGGAAACTGGAAAACTTCCAAGTCTGTATCATGTTGGGTATAAAACGGATTGTCCCGGATGGAAAATACCAGTTTAATCTATTCGAGTAAACCGCGATGTTTACCGTGCGCACACAATCCTCAAAAGAACTATTTTTCCGGATTTTCGACTCTTGTCCCGACATTGATTCATTGAAATGAAGCAAAGTTGATGTCATTTTGATAAAACATTTACCTTATTTGTTTTGCTTGAAACAGAAAATTACTGAGTGGGACTGAATGAGATCTACTGGGATTGAAAATTGATCATAATTTTTGTTTTTTTCCGCTGGTATGAACCTAAATTACTGAGATATATAATTTTTTTCCAAACATGTAAGGCCAGCTCTTGCTAGTAACATAAGTGTCATCCGGGTGCCAAACGAGTAAAACAATTTTATCTCCTAAAACGTTTAAACTGAGATTTAATTAAAATTGTATAGATATGAAAAGTGTTTATCCTCACCGGTAATCCTCACCAATTTCTGCTGAGAGTGAAATCGGAGGATAAAAGAAAGTAGCCCCGAGGGAGCACGTGAATATTTCATAACACCATACGAGTATATACAACAAGAGTAATGATACATCACAAAGCAGATAAGAGTAAACGATATGTTTATGCCTGGGTGTAGAACTTTGTTTTACCATATCTCTCAATAAATATTAATGAGGAAATGATACGAAATCAGTGCCACTGAGGAAAAATTGAAAAGAGGGTAACAAAAGAATTTACAGACCTTTGGACGGGGTCAAATAACCCGTCGCGACCCAAACTCGGACATGAAGACACGTACCTGCGAAATAAATAAATTTTAAAGATTAATTCAAACAAAATAATTATTTAAATTCTCGGTGAGATTAGGTATTTGCCATTTTTTTAGAGAAGTATGCAAATTTCAAAACTTTTTGCGATCCATTAAAATACAAAACTCAGTTTAAAGCGTAGAAATATATTAACAGTGAATAAAATTTCAAGATATTATTATTTATCAACAAGAAATGACTTCAAACGTTAAAACGTAATCATTGAAGCCTGTTCGTCTCAAACTGTAGTATATTGGGTATTAAATAAGATTTCTCCTTTCCTCCTCGTCAATGTATCGCCATTAAGGAGGCAGGATTGCTGACCCAAAATTCTGTAGCATGGCCTTTGTATCGTGGTGAGTCTGGTTTTAAAATTCCCCCCTATTTGAACAATACGCATTTCACCACATGGGTTTCTCTTCACCTTAAATCTTTAACTAATAAATTATTTTCTCCCTAGAAGATGTCACCTTGGGTAATGCGGAATCTGACTAAACCTTCTATGCTTCGAGGGCACGTCTAAATATATATTTAGTAATACAATGGGTAAAATTTAAGGGGAAAACAAAAGTAGAGTGTTAAGGGAGCGCCTCAAGTGGAGTGAGTCGTCCGTCTAATTGGACGTAAATAAGTGACTGATCCCTAGGAACCTTTTTTATTGATAAGAGTCGGGTAACTCTCGACGCCGGGTTTCTCCCTCCACCAATTATTTATACATTCCCTGAACATCCCACCTCAACCAAATTACTCGCCCAAATCATCCCTAATAGGCGCGAATGACCTTAGCAGTCGGTCACCTCTCCTAAAGAGCCACATGCTATATAAGGAAAGTTTTGTAATTGCATTAACGAAACTGAAATTCGTCATGAATGATAATACTTAATTATTATTTATATATATATATATATATATATATATAACATTTTTCGTTTGTAACATTCATATGAAATGTGGATACATGTGCCTTAAATTTTATTTTAGGGTGATCAAACAGTTTACGAGGACATTTTCCCTTCCTTTACGAAAATACATTAAGTACTTAAAAACCACCGAGATACATTTTATGCAATTAAAATCGTACGTGTTCTCTAGAATTCATGGTCCCCGACAACAATATATGGATAGCAGCTGAATATTTGGTGCAGTGGTTAGTCTACTTGGCTTCCCACCCTGAAGGACACAGGTTCCAATCCAAGTGATAGCATGATATTTCTGAGGTAGCCAAATGACTACTTGGATTCCACGTAGGAAACACTTCAAGCGGAATAAGCCGTCCGTCGGACTGGACGCCAAATTGTGTCTCACCTCTCGGCGTCTTTCTTTAAGAGTCGGCTGATGTTCTACGCCGGCTTACTCATTCCAGCCGTTTTTCCCCTCTTCCTGAAAATTCTATTTCTCATATGAAATTACCCCCATAATTACTCAAATGACTTAATCGGCCGTATCTCCTAATTATAACTATTTCAAGTTCTTCACTTGCTTAAAAGCCCCTTCCCTATGCTACTGTTCGGTTTCTCAGGATATTGTACGTAATTAGTAAAAAATCGTGCGGAATCTTTTTTTTAACGTGTTGTCCCAGGGCATCACCCGTTAATTTTGACCTCTGTGAGCAGCCGTGCACTTTAATGCGTTAATGTCCCTCCATGTATGTACGTAAAGAAATAACTCCTGTTGTCCAATTGTATGCAGGTGTTCATCACTTGGGCGAACATTTTGGTTAATAAGGTTTTAGGAGATTGTTCAATTATTGTGTTTTATTGATGTTATGTCACTTTCACTAGTGAATTGGCGGGCCTATTGTTTGAAAAGGGCGTTGCCTCTGACTTAATAGAAGATAAAATAAGGAAACGACGCCAAGGGTATGCACATTCCAGTTAAGTTCTTAGTTATTATTAAAAGAAAGTCTGTCGCGTAGTGGTGGCCTCCATAAAAACTGAAAATATTGTAAGATTGAAAAACTAGAAATGGAATTTGGAAATATTTTCAGATTTTATGGGTTAATTTCAAACAGAAATCCTCCTTTTCAGCACTCCAAATAGTCAGTCATTACTGTTTCTTGGCTGCACGTAAGGAAATGGTGATGCTCTGAGAGAAAAGTATTCCTTTGAGACAGTTTATTGGTAAAGGGGATTTAAATAGCTTCATAGTCAGCGGAAAATTCAAGACTTCGATTTTGAGCACTACTAGGAAGCTAATTCGACGGAAAAACCCTAAAGAACAGAAACATAATACCAATTACTTTCGACTTGCCAAAAAATGAATACCTGGAAAATTTCGAGTTTTGCAAGTCCAACTGTACTTCTATTTTTCGTAACTACCGTTCCGAGCTCCTAGTCGCCGCATCTATGTAGACGTCACGCTATTGGGAATGGGCGAAGAGTATCATACGTTGCTTTGTTAATGGGAAACTTCCTTCGCTGTCACTTCCTCTCTCTCTCTGCTCACGATCGTCGCCCAAATATCTCCAACTCCCAATTTTCCCTCCCGGCGGAACCCCATCACTCGGATAACCGCCACCCCAGGCATTCCGATCGAGTGATTCTCGACGAAATTACACACACACACGAATGAGACGTGGGAAGGGGGGGAGAGCTAACAGGGAGGGGGTTTGGTGAGGGGGCTCGAATAACGCTATCACCCCTTGGAAACGCCAAAAACCGCATCGCAATGCACGCATCGGCGAGCAGGTTGCGATCATGTGCATTCGGGGGCAAACCACATTGTCCCCCCCCCCCCAGGGGAACTCCTCCAAATGGGGTAAATCAGAGGATGACGCCAAAATGAGTAAAATATAATTGTTTCTCGGCCGTTGTTGTCACCTGATTCACTGATAATCCAAGCTTGTTCAGGGTAGCATTTTTTTTCGTGACCTAAAGGACACAATTCTATCGGGCACAAAATAAATGATGTGGAATATCTTTTTATTTTAAATGCACGACCATGCTGCTTTTCAATAACGTGGAGTAAAAAGCTGACGCACCAATAGATAACAAATTTCACCCACTTTTTATTTTTAAAATGACGCATTAGCTCAAATTCAATTACGCCCTTACTTCAACGGAAAATGGTTTTGAGTAATGTTGGATACGGATAAGTTAAGGATACTAGGAAGCATCTTCCGAATTTATTTCTATGGTTACTTGAATAATGTCCTAGTAGGCGTTTATAGCTAAATACCGTTTAAAAATTAACTCTGATTTATATGAGAACTTGATTCGTTGCTTAATTGTTTATTTTACGTTTTATACGACCAAGAAGTCAAGCCACATACAAGTATTTCCTTGTGAATTATTGTGCGGAAGAATGAACTTTGACACCATACTAATCCTAGCCAATAAAAGTCAAATGTATGACATGTTGAATTTGAACTTGATGAATTATATCCTTTGGTATACAGGGTTCGTCCGGAAAATAAGTGTACTGACTCCTGGGCTGGGTGCGCCGCTCCAGGCGCGCCCAGCACCGCTCTGATGGGCTTCGATTGGAGGGGGGTATGTTGGCAAGCGACGCTGAAAAAGGCAGTCGGCTCTGAGCTGTGGTGTAGTGAGGAGCTCTGTTAACGCGAACCTCCACGCTCGACCCACGTCACGGAACGCGATGCCGAAGTTTTTGGAGCAGCGTTATTCCATCAAATTTGCGGTAAAGCTTGAGAAATCGTCCACCGAAACTGTCGGTATGATTAACCAGGCTCACGGGGAGTCAGCCATGTCCAGAAAAATGATCTTTCGGTGGCACAAGATGTTCGTGGAGGGCAGAGAAGAGGTCGACGACGAGTCTTCGAGAGGTTCCCGATGATGGCTTCGCGGGAGCGTTCCAGGAATGGGAACGCCGCTGGAACAAGTGTATCGACTCACAAGGGTCCTATTTTGAGGAATATTAGCTTAAAATATGTAAAAGTGTAATAAATTTTTTTTCCTGAGCTCAGTACACTTATTTTCCGGAAGAACCCTGTATAACCTTTGCTCAAGGCTCGAATCACAAAAGAGCAGTCGGATATTTTTGATAATTCACCAAAGATATAGTATCTACAAAATGAATTCCCGTCGGGAACAAAACTTATTAGTGACAATTATTTCATAAATTATTTATTTTGTCGACAATTTCGGAGTTGAACAGATTGAGGACCAGAGCTCATGAATTCTTTTAATGACGATAAGGAAAATTTAAACTCAGATGTCTGAATATTCATGGGTTTCCCCAAATATTTAAGCACAACTGCGTTTGATTTGAGAACCATTTGTGTAAAAATGGCTGTCAAAACACAAATGCAAAGCATCCTCTCTGGTGTCTTCACACTTCAAGTATAAAAATAATCAGACCTGGGATATTGGAAAATGTATTTTTTGATCTCATGATATTGACTCTAAATACCAATAATAACCGCATTTGATGCAGCCATTAGTTGTTTTTTCATTTTATTTTACGACGAAACGTTGCTAAAACTATGTGTTAAAGCTGTTGATTGATAAACCATAGCCATTCATTTGCAAGCTGGTTTGATAGATGCGCTCAAGTGGTGCATGCTCGTTGAATTATGTGTTTACGTTATTGCGAAATAAGCTGGATAAGGCACGGAAAATCCCCGCATTCAGAGGGTAGGATTTCAAATTCCATTTCATTTGTCGCCTAAGGTCTTTCAAGAAGAACTGGTACCTAAAAAATCACACAGCTAGGGCAAAGTTGGAGGAATCCAAAATCACCTGGAATCCAGCCCGGGCCATAGAGAAATGGTGAAAAGCTCTAATTACTGGAAAACTCCTAATTATGTATTAATATTATCAATTAGAGTTGTAAATCTTCTAAGCGCACTTTCTTGGCAAACTTTTTTTGACTAAATAAGGGGATGATAACTACTGCCTTTACTGTCCCACTTAACATGACAGTAAACACACACACTCAACCCCTATTGAAAATATAATTTTAATTCAATAACTATAGAATTAAAGATATCCCTAGCACGATGAAAAGTCCTTCTCCCCTATCTCGCTTACTCAAACTCCACCCTCTTTCACACATTTCGACAAGGTTCTCCGTTACCCAATACCTGCTGTATCCATCTATCTCTGCCCTTTTTGAATTTCTCCCAATAAACATTCCTATTCACTCACTGTCTAGAATTTTGGCCATTTTCCATTGCGTTTGTTTTAATCAGTACATTGTTATCCACAACCAACTCAAAAAAGACACTTACAAAAGGGGATCGAGATGGTGCGGTGGCTATCGTACTGGCGTCCAACCCAGAGAGCCTGGGTTTGAAACCCGTCGGCGTTGATTATTTTTCAGTGGTAACTCGATCCTTAATTTAAGTGCATTTTGGAGGGCTCTTTAAGTACGCCGTCCGTCGGATGGGACGTTAAGCTGCGCACCCCTTGGTGCCTTTTGTTAAGAGTAGACTGATGCCGACACCGGGTTTCTCTCCACCCTTTATCCTTTCCCGTCCATCCCTAATGGCGCAAATGACCTCAGCTGTCGCTCGCCTCCCCTAAATACTACCACTATATTTACAAATCGGTACTCATTATTTTACCTCCACGACCAAGTTTCAGAGGCATTTCATGGTAGGGGTAAGGCTGGTGATGTATGTAACAAAACTTTTATTTGACTTTTAAACTTTAAAATAATCAATTTGGCCAATTTGTAAATATTTCCTAGAGTTGAAAGAATTGGAACGTCGCGAGGGATCCGGCAGTTGTCGGGGATTCGCTTTTATCGGAGATGAGTGTCTGGGAGAGGCCGCTATTGGTGGAATATTTGGTTAAATCAGAGCGGAGAGGAATTGGTCGGGGGTTGGGGTGGCGAAGGGAAGTCTCCCTCCAACCCTCCCCCCTCCGAAATGTCTCCTGTCTGCCGACCCGACACAGAAGGCCCGTGTGTTGGACTTCACAAAACGCTCATCCGCGCGACTCATAGGTTTCATTTAATTATTCACTTTCCGAAATATGATTCACCGCCCGCTAATAAACAGACGCGACCGTACACAAACACGCACGCACACAGGCACACACGCGCGAGGAAACGAGTGTACGGGGGACGATGTCAAAAGGGCCGCCGAGTTTTCTGTTTGCTTATTGCGCACGCGCACGACCACGGACTCAGCACTCGTATGTTAGTGTGTGTTTGTGTGCTTCCCTACCCGTCACGCACGGACTGCCCTTTCCTATGGTCATTTTATTTCGATCAGTCGAGTTTTCCATCCCTTTCCTAAGGGCACACGTGGCAAATATATGTGCATGGGAACTCGCTACGCTGAGGTCGGCGCGTTTTACGTCTATCCCCACATTCCATTCCCGCTCCCAATCCCATATACTGCTACAATAAACATAACGCTGGTGGAAAAACTCAAAGACGTACATACAAAAGGTGGTGGATTTTCACTCAAAAAACCAGGCACAAAAAATAATATTAACAACCATTACATTTATTTAATTAAATAAATAAATAAATATATACGTATATATATATATATTTATATGTATGTATATGTATGTATGTATATATATATATATATATATATATATATATATATATATATATATATATATATATATATATATATATGTAAGTGTGTAGATTTTTTCATTCGTGTGTATTTTTAAGTGTTTTTAGTATGCATTATGCAACGTCGCTACTCGATCATTCCTCTACGAGTGTATGTATATGCTTTAATCTTGGTTTCGGTTCCCATGGTTCCCGTGATTGACAAATATCTATTGATCTTCAGGCAATTGAAATGATAAACGGAGCTCCATCAAACAAATTATCACATTATCAGAAGTTGTACAAGAATTCTCAGTTTTTGAGATGTCCCACACTTTATAGAAAAAAATGAATAAAAAATTCATGCTCTAAATAAGAATGTTTTCTAGCCGGAAATCGGTAGTCTTAGTCAGTACATAAATGTAACATTTTACAAGAAATATTTATGACTTCGTCCCAAAATTTAACCGCCCAAAATTTAATGATACACAGCGTCCCAATGGTAAAAACATTGATCGTAAAATACTTGCGTAATTCATATTTTATGTCCCATTGATGTATATGTTTTACAAAAATTGATGCAAAATATTTTAGCTTATGCATTCGAAAGCGCTGAAGATACGAAAAAATATGCGATATTTTTAAATGCTCAGTAAACCTTTCTGATAAATTATGTGGGTAAAACAATATTTGGGAAAAATCCGTTATGTCAGTGTTTTTTATGCAATACCTTTAAGGAGGCTGAAAAAATGATCAATTCAAGAGTGAAAAATTTGTTCAGATGTAGTTGCAGTCATGGTTTTTATAGTCCTCGTGTTGAATAACCATTTACGAAATTGACAATGAATATTATATCACTATTCAGCAACTGTTATGGAACAAAAATAAAAGAAATCCGAAATACTTGGCGCTGCCACTATAAATTGTAAAATGGTACCAGAATTCAATGCTGATCTAAAACTGATATGCCAAGAAATATCTTTTGACGGACAGCAATTTTCCACGCAAAAATATCCTTGATGTTGCCTTCTTGAATCTGGAAAAGATTGTTCACGGAAAAAAGTGCGGAAAAAGACCAGATTCTCCTTTTTATGCAACTGTTACTAAGCAGAGATTGGCAATTTGAATTTTATAATTTGTCAATAATTATTTCCCAAAAATAGCTTTAAATACAAATTATCCCGTTTAGTGACCCTATACATGCCATTGCGTCGGCAGTCCTATTTAGAATTATGGTACTCACGTGGCGACCCGTGACTTACCAGTGACTCGTATGTTTTTGTTTTCACATTTTGCAATGCGCACACGATTTAATTCGTTCAAAATTGCCTTCCTCTCTCTCTACCGTCGCACGATAGAGCTGCCCCAGTATTTTCCTGCAGAGGAAAGTGAAAACGGCGCGTTTTCTATCCCGCGCGGTCTATTGCCATGGATACGAGAATGCTCAAAGCTTTTGCTACGAGAGCGAGTGTGATGAAAGCTTACACGCGGAACATTTCAGGCTATTGTTATTTCCTCAACAAAAGCTCAGCTCTTTCAAATCTCCTTTTATGAAGGAGAAGATTATGTGCGCCGACCATTTGACGCAATCACGTTTTGACCTGACCCAATGTGTTAGCAGGACGAGTTTTTGATTTGGTTTGCTTCCACACATGCGCGCAATTTTTGAACCTCGTTCATTCGCTTTTGGTTCCATTATGGGTCTCCTAAAGGGGAGATGAAAATTGTGTTCCATTAGAATTTATGGAAATATCACCTATATATACTAGTGGCACGGTAGCCTAGTTCATAGAGAGCTTGTCTATTATCTGTGGAGGCTTAAGGGTCCAAATCTGTTTGATGCCTCATAGTGACTCTAGTTTAAAAACACAAGACTGTTTGAACTCCATTCCTTTTCTGCTAACCTCGGTTATTATAGGGTAAGTTCCAGGTTCCCAATGGCTTAAATACTTGAATTTCACATGAATTTGCGTTTTTTAAGTGGTAAACTTCATCATCATTGCACAAAATCAAACCTTATGTATTCATTATGATGATGGACAGAAATTGTATTGGCGGAAACACGAATTGATGAAAGCATGATATTATTTGCAAATTTGAGAAATGCTGTAAGGTTATTGACAAATTAATTAGTTTAAATCAAATTATTTTAAGCGTTGAATGAGAGACTTATTTTGTAACTGATATAGTTGAAAATTTTCAAATATTTGGGAGAAACAAGAATGAGAAATGGCTTCGAAAAATCTGCTATTAAAATAAGAAGTGATAAAAAGTAAAGAGTGAACGGAATACCTGAGAATATTTGAATCAAAATGCACATACGTAACCCCCTCATCCCTTACCTTTTCTTCCTGGTGCTGCACCCCCTGCCACACACCTTTTTGGTGGCTTGCAGGGTATTGATGTAGATGTAGATACATGTGTATATAAGGGTGTACAAATAATACATTGTAATACACTAGTGAAGTAGGAACGACAATAAAGGAAGTGTCTAGCGTTTATTTATTTATTTATATTGGCGAGATTTAAACTCATTAGTCCCTTTTACCACCTAATCCCTATAGCGTTGAACTATAATTTAGGCAAATTGGACTTATATGAAAGACGAATCTTTAGGAATAGAATAGAAATAAACTGCTAACCTCACCAAAAACTGGAGAAGTATACGAAGTAGAAGGAATCTGATGAAACTCATAGAATTAGAGAAAATAGTAAGAAATAGATTAAAGCGTTTTGGTTATATATTACAATGAATCTAAACGAAACGGTTAATCCACTTTTTTTGCTTTAATAACAATAAAGCAAGCTGCATCAAAGTAGCAAAGAAGGCAAAAAGAAAAGACTTAAAGAAGAGTACGCAAAACAAATAAGACTGCCAAAAGGAAAATATTAAATTTATAGTTGTTTCAATTTAAATTTCAAAGGGAATAGAAGAAGAGGAAATTGTGAAAGACAATGGCAAATTATGATCATATGAAATTGTGAGCAATTATGAAAATATAAAATTATAAAAAAATACAAAACGCTTCTTAGAAAAATTAATGTAATTGCCAAAATGAGCAAAAAACAGTCAAGTACGTGAAATAGATACTTTGATATTACGTTCATTAGAAATAATTAAAACTACATCGAGCACTTGAAATTCGGAAATGTGAAGAAATAGTTACTTGCATTACCTTGAGGGTAAAAATGTATAACCGATATTGTTGGAGGTAAAATTACAATTTCAAAATACGAATATGACTAAATATGGACATTATTTCATGAATTATAAAGGCAATGTAACAACCGCCGCAGTTGACATTAATAATGAGTTATCCATTGGAATTTATAAAAATTCAACTTTTGGCCGTCAAGGTTTCCGAAGTCCAATGTCGCATAATACTGTTATGAGCCTATTAAGGAAACAATTTATTTTAGAGGGCACGGGTCCTATGAAATTGTGGAATACTGCTCTCGAAGGATGAATGCGAATATTGAGATATTCACCTCAAAATATATGCAGCGGTTTTCTTATGAGGTTGCAAAAGTCATTAGATATTCATTCATGATTCATGGGATTTATTTGATTTTTATGCAAAAAATAATTATTTAATATCGGTACACGGAAGTTCCTCTCCACTGAAAGGCATAGAAGGGAAGACTATTTAATTGTACGATATCTCATGACTAATATTGCGTTTTGGGAAATAATACAGGTATTAATAAAAGCTTTCCTAAGACTAGAGTATAAAAATAATGTCTGCTTGCCTTTCTTAATTGAGAGTTTATTTTAATCTGTTCGCATTTAAACATTAAACTACCAAGAAGACATTTCCTTCTCGTAATATTGGCTAGGTAAGTGAGGCATATAATTCATTTCAATAATGATTTGAGTAAGGCCAAATCAAGGAGAATATTTGAATTCAAGCGCGTGTGATTCGGTGCGCGTATTTTGAAAATAGTTGTGGCGAGAGGAATAGGGATTATCTTGGGTTCACAAACATTTTGCTAGTACTGCACTCAGCGTCTTCAAATCGAAATTACCGGATTGAAGTTTTGACCGTATTTATATAGGACGCATCACGAGGGTTCTGCTCTCTGATTGCCTCTGTCGCGAATGACTCTTTCTCAAGTACTATGGAGAATATATTTCGCTTCCATATTCATGTTTTGGGACGTTTTAATGATTGAAATGACATCCTGCATTAATCTGGAATGATATTATTTCTCTTTCGCAATGCATTTTACTTCGTAAAAAAATGTTTTTGGCCGGGTTCACTCCAAGTGTGTTCCTCGAAAAGGAACACCAAAGAGTCGCGAAGAAAAAACTATCGCAAATGTCTCCTGAGAGAATTTTGCCCTCTAAAACTCTTTGCATCTCCAAAAATAATAAAGTAGAGACGCCTCATGTGATTTTTAAAAGTTTCCTCCATAATCGCAATCTGGTTTCTTAATTCCACAATGAACGACATTGCACGCGTGTTTGTACGGTGTATCCGATTCAAACGCCGAAAGGCTCTTTGTAGACAGCAATAATAATAGTCATACTCGGTTGACAAGAGAGAGCTCTTTCACTTAATTTCAACCGACTAATTATTTCCTAAGTCGCCCGTCAACTATTTCTGCTTTGAATTCGGTTTCACGCGCGCATCCCTTCCGACGCGAATGGTCCGCACATTAGCGAGTCCGGCCTGCGTAATGCACTTAGGACTGGCCGAGTTATTCACTTATGTCCGGGAGGGAAATGAGAACGCGGGAGAGTTGAGGTAGGCCGTGACCGAAATCGTCTGCGCGCATGCGCCGTCCCAACAAGAATAAAGCCCAAAGATTGGATGGAAGGGAGGGAAGGGGAGTACGGAAGTGGAGGGGTGGTATCGAGATGTGTGTGACTGTGGACATGGGAGGATACAGCACTAATATTCATCTGCTTATTTCCTCATGGACCATGAGCGCAGGTTAGCTCCTTGTTGCATCCGTACTTTCCCGTTTGGGACGATCGAATTCGAAAACGGAAGGAAGTAATAGAAAATGAAGGGAATATCTCATTGGGTCTAATTTCTAGGCGGCTGGTTACGTGCTTAACGTAAGATGCAAATGAGCCTTGCCTCTAGGCGCAAGTTTAATGCTGTTTAACAATTACTCTAACGATGCTGTGTTATATAAAGCCTTATGCATGTGCCATTGTATAAAAAAAAGTCTGTAGGGAGTCACCGGTACGCCGAGAATTGGGTAAAGGCGAAAGCGGTTGCCTGGCAATTAGCGGCTGGTTAGCTCTTGGGTTGCAATAAGTGTACCTTGCGCTGAGTGACTTGAGTGCCTAGAGGCTAATTAATTCTACCATTATTATTATTACCTCCATAAAGAAAGGGTAATACTACCTTGATCAAAAAGTTCCCGGAATAACCACCGTGTGGCGCTCCCATCGTTCCGATTTGAGTTCTGTTTTTTTTTTAAATTGGTACATCTGTTGTTGATATTCCCTTTAAATCTTAGTGTCATAACTTGACATTTGCAAAAGTTACGTAGCCAAGAGTACATCTATCTCTGTGTGTGTTGGCGATTTTTTACAATTTCAGAAATGGATTTAAATTTGCAACAACGAACTTGTATTAAATTTTGCGTAAAAAACGGATTTAGTGGCGCACGGACGTTGGAAATGTTGGAAAAGTGTTTCGGCAACGATTCTCTAAAAAAAACGGTCGTTTACCAGTGGCACGAGCGGTTCAGAAGTGGTCGTGAGTCAATCGAAGATGATGAACGCAGTGGCAGACCATCGACATCGAAAGTCGGTGAAAAAATTGATAAAGTAAAAGAAATGTTGGTCAATAACCGCAAATTAACCATCAGAGAAATAGCGGAGGACTTGAACATTGCCTATGGATCCGCCCAAGACATTGTGGTTAATGATTTGGGTTTCCGTCGTGTAGCAGCAAAGTTGGTGCCGAAAGACCTCAATTTCATGCAAAAAAGAGACCGTGTTGACGTCGCAAAAGACATGATTTGCGAGGCTGAATCCGATCCCACATTCATCAAAAGGATCATTACTGGAGACGAGACGTGGGTTTATGAGTACGACACGCAATCCAGACATCAGGCAAGTGAATGGCGTTCACCAAATGAGCCGAGACCAAAAAAACCACGTCGTTTTCAGTCAAAAAAGAAGGCAATGCTGACGGTTTTCATGGATTACAACGGTGTAGTGCATCATGAATTTTTGCCAGAAGGCCAGACAGTAAACAAAGAGTATTATTTGGGCGTTATGAGACGTTTGCGTGAAGCAATTCGCCGAAAGAGACCAGAAATGTGGGCAGAAAACTCGTGGATTTTGCACCATGATAACGCACCGTCGCACAGTGCTATCATTATTCGTAATTTTTTGACGAAAAATGCAACAAATACCATCCAACAGCCACCGAATTCACCTGATTTGGCTCCTTGTGACTTCTTTCTGTTCAATCGAGTTAAAAAACCATTACGGGGAACGCGTTTTAGCAGCCGAGAGGAAGTAATGGAAAAATCGCAGGAAGCACTGATGGACATACCGAAAACCGAATATAAAAAATGTTTCGAGGATTGGATCAAGCGCTGGCATAAGTGTGTTGCAGTCGATGGGGATTACTTTGAAGGGGACAATATAGATTTAGATGAATAAACTTGTATTTTTAATTTTCTGAATAAATTCCGGGAAATTTTTGATCAAGGTAGTATAATCCCACTGCATTGTGTAATTGTATGTAGTTGTGTAATTGTATGTGTACAAAAGGTCAATCGTGACTTTCACTGAAAATGAACTCATGCACTTTCTATAATCCAAGATATCGATTCTCAAAATTGTGATATACCACTCAGATGGATCGGCCGCTCATAATTGAAATAAGTACAATATACTGAACTTGTCTCTTTGCATGAAATATCTCAACATCCCAGCGGAAAGGAAACTTTACGCTCCCACTAATGGCAAATATCCAATGATGGTATCAGAGTAACGTTGAACAGATTGACCGCATGAGCAAGACGACAGCCTCCCTGTGAGAATCAAATGCAAACACTCCCGTGAAACTATTTAACCGTGACAAGGAGAAATTTGAGTTCGACTACAGAACAAAAGAGGAAGCGGGAAAACTGCCATGTTTCTTGTGAAAGGATTTTGTTCAAACGTTTGAACAAGGGATGTGAGGAATTTTCATTCTGCAAGAGAGGATGTCACAATTAAACAATGGTCAAGGACTAAGCTATACGTGTTAGTTTGGGCAGTTTCAACACTATGAAACAGGGTTCTCATTAGAAGGTTTTTTTGAGATAAGACTTCTCCCCTTCAAGGTGGTAAAATAAAAAGTCATAGTTCATGGGAAAAGAGCTGACTTCCGATGCAAAAATGTTTTGGCAAAGAAAAAGTATTTTAAATGATCTATACACTTAGTTTGCACTCTTTTTATACATAGATGGAGTACAGCGTTATATTCAAATACACCCTTAATCTTCAGTGGTAAGTCTCCAAAATATAGAGTGGATTTTTTTAAAGAGCTCTTGTGCAAAATTCTGAAATATATTGAGTGGCCTTCCCTTTTAGACAAACCGCTAAAACTCAAAACTCTCGAGTCGGCATTTATATAGTCAATCATACAACATCATAAAGGATAAGAACTATGCGTTTCGTGGCACGCATAGCCGGAAGAGCAAACAGAAAACATCGCAGATCTCAGTATGAATTACGTTTCCTGGATAGTTCAAGTGGTTGAGAGCATCCGCCCGGGAAGTAGGAAGATCCGGAGTTCAAGTCCCGGTCTAGGAAATATTTTTGCACTTGTAATCTGCTTAATTCCGCCTTCCCCACCTCTACTGTGTTCGTCCTTTATATGTGTTCCTATCCTTTTCCTTATTTCAATGTGAATGAGCATTCGTTTGCCGTTTAGCGGGATTTCGTGTTTGAATGTGTGTGTGTGTGTATATATATATATATATATATATATATATATATATATATATATATCCTATTTTCTCTTCCTCGATAAAGGTGACTTGTGCCACTGAAAATTCGAAAACTACTGAGTGTCTTTTCTATGTATGTGTTTTTGTCATTATCCGCTAGTTCTAACATAATATACATAATATATATATATACACACATATATATATATAATATATATATATATATATATATATATATATATATATATATGATCTTCTCGAATTTCGTTGGGTTTATTAATTTTACCAAGTACCAGCATTTCTCTCTTTAGCAATGAAGCCTTACGCTCCTTAAGCTGGTGTTATGATGATTTCACGCCATTCTCAGGTATTGTCGAATGGTATTTCCTCCGCTCGTCTCTACGCTGACAATATCGATAAAAGCAGGTTTGCCAATATTGTACTCTCTTATGTAAAGCGGCTATAACGTGCACTAATTGAGTCATATGGAAATTCTTTGTGGTGATGGATTGTTATGTATACAACAACCTCACTTTTCTTTACGAGCTCACCAACGACCATGCCTTTGAATGGGTTAATTGGCGTTCTAGCCCTAAAATGACTGAATTGAATTATTTAGAATAAAAAAATTCAAATTTGATTGGTAAGCATTATCCATTTATAGGATTTTTACATGTTTATTATTAGCAATTTAATTCCATTAAATAATAATGTTAAATGCTAAGTCTGTCCCGCTTACTGGATAGCAATGTAGTACTGATAAATTTGTTTATGATAAGAATTTGTTGAAAATTGCATCTTTATTTTTGTATTTCGATTTATTTGATTGAAAAAAGAGTGGCTGGTGATCTTGAAGGTAATTAGGTTTCCTCATCTAGAAACTGATATACAATTCAACGGGAGCACAAAACATAGTTAAAATCGGGCACAGGAAGCAGTGAGCAAATTAAGAAGTCAGGTAAACTGAAAGATCTTACACAAAAATAATTATTTAAAAGTGCTGGTAAATATCTAGAGAACAGTATTTTCCCCAATGAATGCTCATCCCTCAGTTTCCATTACAGAAAATAAGTGAACAAAATGTTTAAACGAATAATATTGAAACGAAAGTACCTAAATTTTTTTGAGAAAAAAATGTCATGCGAAATATTAGTAAATGAAGAAACAGGAAACAATTTTACATATACACGGCAGAAATATATTTATAAAGAGTTGTCCCAAGTAATTAATATTTAAGCAAATGACACATGATTCTAAATATAATGCAAGCTCACCGGATAATTAAACAAAACAACGTAAACCATGAAAAAAAGGCCAAGGATAACCCCATTAACGATGAATGGAAATATGGTCACTACAGTATCATCCGTGATGTAACAAGGGCAGTAAAACGTACAACTTAGAAGTATGATAATACAGTTCAGTATTGCCAATTTATTTGTCACTGAAATACCTATTGAACAGGTTACCGCATTGTTAAGAAAAAATTGCTTACACTACCATCGTAAGTATGTATTCATGCGACCCATTATATTTGTTAATGACGCTCGGAAACTGGATTCGATAAAAAACGATCAGTCCTGAGTTTGCTCTTTATTCAACTACTTTGCTGACAATACTCCACACGATTAGGTGAATTGAATACTCCACAACAAAACATTTTTCCAGAGTGAATGTGAAAACACAACACTCGCGGGAATGCAACGCCCCGAGTTGGTTTGCGAACGAACCTGGAAAGTTGATAAGTGCGTGGCAATATCACAGATCAAGCGCCCACTCGCCTTCCCCGTCCCGTCCCCTCACTCACACACATACCTACCACGACTCGCCATTTCCCCCACTCTCCCGGCTGCTACATCACCCCGCATGGAAGAGCACGCCGTCTGCCCATTTGCTTCCCCCCCCCTCCGTTCCCGTCTTCACCCTCTCGCCCATCCGCCCCCCTTCCCCACTGACCTCTCTCTCGGCAAGCCCATCACCCTCCGTCCGCTCGCCCGTGGTGCGAGGGCGGCCGTTCGCCCTGGGGGTTAATGCATCGCGACAAACGGAATGAGGAGAAGGCGGCCCCCGTCATATTCGTGCGATTCCATCAATTCCGTCGACACCAACGACGAGATCACTGTTCTGAGTGAATGAGTGGGGAATATGGTAGCCGGCCGCAAATACGTGGCGACACTCCACACCCCATCTCCCCCCCTTTCCTTCTCACACTCAACTCCACCCCTATTTCCGCGAATTCACACAAGCCTGCCCTAATTCATATGCACCCCTAACTTCACTGTCCCCACTTCGATCTCTAAGCCTATACAGCTGGGATACATGATCATTATTAGAAGTAGTCTACCGGGTCAGGTTTGCAAGTTTTCGTGGGGTTCAAACATTATCTGTTGCTTTACTTTGAAGCTCCAAATAACATGATACAAAGCATCCTCATACCACATTCTATATCCATTTAGTTATCTTATGGAAGGAATCTAAAGTTTACCCATTCTACATATTAGAATGCCTAATTTTTTTAGACGCCTTCTTCATCACTCTCACGTCCCCTCTGTCTAAACTCTGCCTACCTTCTACGTCTCTTAATGCCATTCAACATGTTTTACCTTTGGCTCCCAATAACTCGCTTTGGCAGCATTCTCCTCTTCATTACAACCTTTAGGATCTCTTTTCCTTCTCAAATCAACTGATTTTTTAAATGAATGATATACCATTTAGATATACCCATCAGTACGTTAGAGATAAGTTATCAGAAAAACTTTGAAACGTATTTGAAAATCCAATGATAAATTAAAAGCGGATAAAATAAAATTCAGATATTTTCTCAAAAGATGACATTTTAAATTTTATTTTGCATTTTAATTTTACTTTCCTTGGTACTTGCTGTTATATTTCAATTTATAACATGATTTTACCGATTATTAAATAGCAATTCACATCAGCGTTAAATCCATCACATAAGTGCAAAAAGCTGTTTTGAGTTGATTCTGCAAACATTTGACATCCCTGATGAGAAAGTTTTAGCGCAAGGTAATTAATAAATTAAATTTACTTGGAAATAAAGTAAATTTACTTGGAAAACCGTTGGAACGGAATTCGAAATATGCCAATGTGGGTACATGTTAATTATATTTTCGCAACGATTTTCCCAAGATTAGCTAATGGTAGAGCTGTCATCTACTCTCGATTGGAAATAAAAAATGATCCTTATATTATATTACCATACCTTTTTTCTATAATGGGATTGGAAAACGATAAAAATATAGGTAATTAGTTTAATATGTCCATGCAATGTTACATCCCATATTTTATTGAATGTATCCAAAGAGGAATCTCCGGAGGGTTGAGAGGAAAGAAGGCGTCAGAGATTGTTTAACTTTGTTCCTAGCAAGTGGGGATGGAGCTTCTGGGACGTCGTGAGCGTTGAAATGCCTTGCCAAGTCGGTTATATAGGTCACCTTAGTCACGATCGCTGATTTAATGAGTGAGTCAATGGTAAATAACAGTTCCTGACGGAATATTCTCTGTGACCTGGACACTAAATTGCGATGGATTTCATTCTCAATTCTCGCTTTTCCTTCGTGGTCCAAGCGAAACATTTGGACCTAGAAGATACTGAAGGCTTTTCATCGTTTTGCTAGATAGTCAGCTGGAAAATTATTTGATCCCGAGCATGGTTTATTATGTAGGCTCTACCCCAAAACAAGTATACATATCGTCTTTTTCTATTCAAAAGGACTATCTATTCCAAAAGAGAGAGATTATTCAAAGAGACTTCTATCCTAAAAGTCTACGTCACTCAGGAACTGATATTAAAAAAAGTTTTCATGGAATTTATCTGAAGGCTATGAAAAAAAGTGCAAGGTGTCAGGAAGGAGAGATGTTTGCCAACTGGAAGCTGCACCACGACAACGCGCCGTCCCAAACCGCCTTCCTCGTGACCAAAAACCTGGCCAAGCACAAAGTGAGAACGCAGCCCAAGCCCTACGGGCCCGATGTAACATCACCACCGGACTTATTTTGTATCCGCGAATAAAAAGCAGCTCGAAAGGCTACCATTGGGAAACTGAACGCTGAAATCAGTGTGTCGACGCACTAGAATGCCATTTTGAAGAATTTTAGCATGTCCGATCTGCAATATTTTTCCCGAATCGATTCCACTTATTTTTTAACCAGGAGGTGCTTTTGCGATCGATGGCCATTCTAGGAGATCTTCGATGTAATTTTGATTTGATGTCATTCACGAATAGCCAAAATGACCTTTACGTGTGACTCCGTTCATTATTCAATCTTTTACATGCACTGAGTTGTGATAGTCCATCATCGACGACCGACCGCCATCACTTAGGCGCTAGAAAGGCGGCATAAATATAGAAAATATGGACATTTTTGATCGAAGGCGCCAGGGAGAAAATTTAGTTTAGGAAGCCAAAATCCATTCATCCTTCGCATCTAGATTCAATTGGAGGTAAGGGAAAAACTTCAACCACTCTCTCCATGGGAAACGGCCCATGGCAGGAACAATTTCTCAGTGCTTTTGAGAAAAGAGAAGAGGAGGCTTCAGTTTTTCGGAATCACTGCCTGGACAAGCAATTAGCTCGTCCAGGAATTTGATGTGAAAATCCAAAAAGTTCATGTACAAAAAAAGTAAAAAATTATTTTACAAAAAGCCATTCAATCCCTGCAGAATTTTTGACGATAAATTATGATTTGAAGGTGATAGGGAATGTTTCAAAGGGCTTCTATAGAGAAATGCTTGTGATTTTCATATTACAAAAGGCAATTTCAATTCTCATACTATGAAAGGAATTCACACAATTCCACCGTTCGTCTTGATATTAAATTGAGAATTCAGAGACTTGGTCTGTCATCTGTATGGGTCTAAAGGCGCAAATATCCATTCATTATTTTGTAAGCATAGGACAAAGTATAAAATGGACCGATGTAAATCTTTGAAGGAATCCCGGAAACAGAGTCTGTCTCCTCTGAGCATTACCATTTCGGACGCATTACATGGCCATTGGTAATGGCGAGTGGATTCCGCGAGACATCTCAGAGTAATTTGTGAGTGACAGAGATAAATAAATGTGTTTGATATTGTTACAAATGTTTCTAATATTAAATTCTTGGCTTCGTTAAATGTCTTTTTCTTTCAGGGATAAAATTCGCCAAGGGTGGTAGATTTATCCTGGAAGAAATTAACGATGGAGAAAATAAAAAAAATTCTCACAGGCTTTTAACGTTTTTAAGCCTCTCCCTTTAAGGACGATCATTCGAAATAGGAATGGAATGGAATCCTCAAACAAGAATAAATGTAGCGAAACACAGAATTATACCATTAGCAACGGATGAAACGGAAATGGTAGATGTACTGAAGTTAAAAAGAACGAAAGAAATATTAGAAATGTATTATATTTTCGCGCTGAACAACAGTACGACATATATTTTGGAACTTAGAAAAGGAAAGTAGGATGAAATGTTTATGAGTAGAGGGGGTCTTTTTTTAAATAATTTATTTTACAGTTACACATGAAAAGGCACAATTCTGTACATCATTTAACCTACTCTTTTCGAGAAAAGAAACTTAAAAGAAGGATTATATTAAAATGAAAATTTGATTTTATGTTGAATTCTATTACTATGTCTCGCAGTGTGTATTTGAAGAGACATACGTAATACATGTATTTAAGGTTAAAGACTTAAAGTGTAAATAAAAAAACCGTGGATATATTTCGTGAAAGAAGTAGTTATAAAAGCTTCAATTTGCTCAAACATCCAACAAGAAAAGTGAAATTTTTGGGATTAACACATTTTTACACGTAACCGAGGTAGTAATATTGCGTTGGCAAGGATATGTTTTGTAAACTCTTGGAATTCACTGTCATTAACTTTGATGGGTTAGGGATAGGCTCAACACTATAATCTCATTTCCTGTCATTATGTAAAAACATTACAAACTTTTGGCGTCAATGCAAGACTGAAGTAAACGCAAACATACTGCGTTTTCATGAAATTTCAACCTAAGATAAAGAAATATTAATGATGTTCATAATAAATCTTCGGTATGCATCCCAATGCGCAAAGGTCGCTAGTTTATTAAATCCCTGCAGGATTATTTCTCAGGTTTACGACTGTGGAGTTTTCAAGCTCCCTCAACGGAAACAGTAAACGGCATCCAAGAAGACTGTAGCTGGCTTTCGAGAGAGAGAGGACGAAACTTAGGGAGTGAAGCAAAGACAAAGCTGAGGAATGCTGCAAATGCCACCCTAAATCCATCCTACCATACCCCTCCTCGATGTCCCACCCCTTTCAGCCGCCACCCCCTCCCCAAGCTACACGGAGGAGCAATTGACTGGTGGGCGGATTGGGGAGAATCCTTTTCCCTCCCTGATCCTACCCCCCAGTCATTTCCTGTCTCACCAGGGTCCTAGGGGGGAGGGGTGAAGAAGCATGGTTCCACATGGCAAGGGTCCGCCGACCGAGGAATGAAGAATCGGAGGGGGGGGGGAGCACTGAAAGGACAACGTCGGCTTCACGGGGAATTTGTTGGGGAGGGAAACACGAAGGGAGTCGGGAAGAAGCAGGAGAGGCGGAGGAGGAAAAGAATTTTCGGGAGTAATCGCGGTGGAAGAGATGAATAAATAAGCGGAGGCGGTTGCCCGGGAGACGAGTGTGGAATGGGGCGGAAGGCATTTGAAGACGGAAGGCGGTGGAAGAAGAGAAAGGTGGAAGAGGAGGTGGTCCCGTTCGACCGGGGGTACAATTTCCCTTTTCCCCGGGCGCAGGCCGCTGAGCATTACTCATTCCGACCCACGGGGCGAGTCGAATGGGGCAATTCTCCGATCCACCCACCCCCTCCACTCACCCTTCCCCACCTTCCCCCCAAATAAGCCCCCGCCTTAAGATTTTGAGGAAATAAAAAAAAATATATATAGTAATGTATGTAATGCTCTGGAATATCGTTGAAGCGAAAGAATCTCCCACTGGAGGCACGGTTTGGGCTTGGGGAGGGGAGCGAACGTTTTCTCTGATTACACTTCTACCGGAAAATTTTCGTCGAATTTCCGAAAGGTTTTCGCTTTGATGAGACGTCGTTACTTGTGTGAGGTGAGCCAACTTCACTGTCGACTCCTCTGGTTCAGACCTCGTCATTCAGGTGGGTAGAAGAACATGAAAGATTTTTTTAAACAATCCTCCGGGAAACATGTTCAACTGATACTGGCTTCAAACACGGCCGATGGAAAACTATGTTTTGAGAGAGTCACAGATTACCGAATGGGATAATCCAACAATGCCTGTTCACATTTAGATTGCACGGTGTACTGAAGATGACTTGCACGATGTATTGAAGTTGTAATGCAGTGTATCGAGGTACGAGGTACTTATCATCAATAAATCTAAAATCATTTCACGAGCTATTTACAAATGTTGCAAAGAACACTGTTTTAAAATCCCTGAAGAAGTTTCATAACTGCGGAAATATGTCTTTTAACTATTTATTTTATTTAACTATTTAAAATTCTTAATAACTTTGTTTTCCAGGTTTATTACGAATCTGACATGCATTGGTGGATAGTTCCTTCCCCGTATTCCTGAATGCCATACATTTCTATTAAAATGAACTGATCAATGCTTATATTTTACTCCGCTCTCCTATGTCAAATAAAAATTTCCGGGTAGTATCCAGGAGGGAAAAAAATTACTAATTCGAAGCATTTAAGTTAAAATGTATTCTATATAATTAATTACTTGAAAATATGATGGAATAAAATTCCTGCCATAAGAAACCCAGTTAGGTTTGTAAACATCCTAAAGGCTATGCGACCAGAAGCACATATGTGCAGAGCGTACGCATACATATAGGGGGACTCACGTTGAACGCAATGATAAAATTGTTAAAATAATTCTTTTTCTTCAAGAGAAGGATAGTTGTAGAAAATACTTTTGATAGATAATACCTTTCCTTTTAAAGATTGGAAATCATACTTTTTCGGTCACACTCCTTTGGAGAGAACTACTATATTCATGATAAATGCCTCAATAACCATTGAACACTGACTAATAAACTATTCTACATCTACATCAATACCCTGCCATCCACCAAAAAGGTGTGTGGCAGGGGGTGCAGCACCAGGAGGAAAGGGGAACAGGGGGTTACGGTTTGATATATCTAATGAATCAATCAAAACAGCTGGGAGAAAACGGTAAATATCCTCTCCTGTCTATCCTTTCAGCATATTCCTTGATGGGGACGGGACACCACGCAGGTTAGGTAATACCCAGAGAAAAATATTATATCCGGTTTCAAGAACTGATAATAGTGACCAAAAGTCCCTATATCTTATTCTCCATCGAGGACGTATCTATAGGTCTGAAACAAATCTTTTTCGACTCTCTATCATTATAAGATGGCTTCCTTTTAGATACCAGCTGGAAAATTAAATGAGGAATGCATAATTCCCGAGGTAAACTCAAATATAATTTATTTTCTTAGTTAGCAACTGTTGAGCAAAGAATATATAATAGTTCATAGAGATAAATGGGGATGAAGAACGTCAACAAAGACGTAGTTAACAGTTTTTTCATCAGCTTCCGAATGATATCCAACGAAGTGTAATTTACGTACGTAGGGAATTTTATGTATCACTTTATTAATTTTTCTAAAATTACTATTAATATACTCTTAATATTACGGATATTGCAGCGAATAGTGCTATTTCAAATAATATTCTACATTTTTTGAGTTTTCAGGTTAGGGCAGTCTCTACAAAAAACTCCAGCATAAAGAAAAAGATGTGGTTTTTTTAGACAGTACCACCAATTTTAATAAAAATATGGGAAATATTTCGAAAATTGGAAAATTTTAACAATAATATTAGCGTAAGAAAGGAAAATATTCAAAGGGTATCAAAAAATACCACGCAAAAATTTGCTTAGTGACGTACGACTTTACTAAGGGATACAATATTCCCGTATCAAGGACTTGGAAATACGTAAAAAAGTTCAAATTATGGGTTTGCAGATGTAACGTGAAGTCCAGAAATGTAAATAAATTCAGCTTTCTGATCGTAGAGCCGGTTTGGAATTTTAAAATGCGCTAATAATGATATTGATTGAAGTTTTTTATATCAAAACGAAAATAAAGTAGAGATGCAGTCAATTGATTTGACGATCGATTCTATAGTAAATGTAAAGCCATATTCAAAAAAGATATCAAAAATATATATTATTTTTCATTGGACAGTAAATATTTTGATGCGTATCATAATGAAGCGTAAATTTAATTCTAAATCAATATCACAATTACGTTATGAGGAAATTAAAATTATTAATTTTTGACTAGATAAACCATCGTTTGGCGTATCTGGCTGTTCATTCAATATGGCAGTAGAAACTTTTACTACATTAAAATTCACATAACTTTTAAGCAAAAGATAAACAGATCACATAATTGCGTGCGTGCTCACTGAATGAGTTCAATGAGCCTTTTTGGGTTCAATTAATTAATTTTTAGATTTAATCTCGTAAAAGGATAATGAAGTAAAAATAATCGATTAGTTTCGCGGACACGACTAATTTTCCAATCTCCATCAAACGACGATGAAACGCTCGCTTTAGTACCTTTTATTGCAGATTATCGCTAAAAATTACGCGGTATACCTTTGCGGCATATATAACGGTCCCTTATCTTAAAAATCAGTCAAAACGATGATTAAATATCAGCGTCAGGAATCGTGTTGCCTGCGTAGCACCAAAATTTAGAGCGTTGACAAAGTATTCGGTTTTTCTCGCGTAAACAACGTTGACACGTGCCCGTTGTGAATACCCTCAATCATGCTCCTGATTCTATCTTTCCTAAACTGAGATTTTAATCTCACAGCACTCTGAGGATGCTAAGGAATTAGACTTGTTCAAGCCACCTGATTAAACGACTCTTGGTACTTCGCTAAAGTGTCCTGATCTCGAGATAGGCGGGCTAATTATTAAATGAAACTGTCGGATCAACGCTAATCTCAGGATATACACGCTTTCAGGGCGCGAATCCCCTTCTCTGGAAAAAAGATGGAGGGGGACCACTATCGAAGCCACCAACAAAGAGAACAGGGTGAGTGCTAACCGCCTGGGCGCTAACTCATTGGTCGCTTGCTTGATGTGTGAGCTTTTCCGTTTATGTTTACGAGACGAACAAAGTTTCCCGTTTTATTGGATGAACAAAGCAATAAGGGCGAGCGCATTAATAGGATTGAAGCGCTGACGAAAGCATAGCTCCTCTCTCCAACATTGGTTCCGCTGCGGTGGTGGATTAATCGTTCACCCTCCTATCCCTCCCTCTCCACGGCACCCATATTGTAAGACTTTAAATGCATCGACAAATTCACGGAAAGCCTTTTTGGAAAGTGTATCAAGTTGATGAGGAGAGAGAGAGAGAGGGAGAGTTTACCCCCTTAACTGCCAGCTCCCCCTCCCCATCACCCTTTTCCATCCCCTAGCAAGCCCTCCTGGGTCCCAGACATCCGGAGATTGCCGACGGATTATTCAGGGAATTAAGGGGAACCAGACCTTCCCAGTTTCCAGGGAACGCGATGCAGGGGAGAAGGAGGGTGTGATGGTTTTAATGGGAGGGTTGGGGACTCCATGAGCGCGCTGCCATAAGTTTTTTTTCTTTTTGGTGGCTTTTGGAAAAGCGGTACCCCCTCGGGGAAGCAGCTCAGGTGGATCGCATTAGGCCAAAGTAAATGATAAAATGAGAGGCACCGTGCTCGTTCGCGGAGAGAGAGCAGAGCCAACAAATGGCCTCCAGCATGGATGTCTACGTATATTCGAGTGGTATTCCGAGGACAAGAGGAGAAGACAATGATGACGAAAGGTCGTTGTTGTAATAATAATTGATAGGACAGTTTGATTTCTTTATGAATTTAAACCTGCGCATTATAACCTGAATTGCTCTTCTTAATGAAACCCTTGACATCACTAAAACTATGCAGCAGTAAATACTCAATTTACAGCATAAAAATCATAGGAACGTATATGCTTGCATCAATAATATACCACTATTTATCATCTCAGTATACTTTACAAACATAAGTCTCACTATAAACATCAGTATACTATAAAAACATTTCATTATTGCTTTATATAATGATTAATATAGCCTGAAAATCTTTTTAAAATCTGAATATTAATCAAGAAAAAGGCCGTCATTAAATGCTCGATTTTATAGGTTAATGTCGTAGTAGTAAATTGTTTAAAAATAAACATATCAATATAAATAGCATATAATAATTATTATACTTAAACAAATACTAATTGGTTCATAAATATAATGAATATTATAACCTGAATCATATTTTTTAATTGTTTAAACTCATAATTGAAAAAGATTAATTCATATGTGCCTACCGTTCCTGGTAATCATTTTAAAGCGTAAATGCACCGTTATTTAAATATGTAGCTTTAATCTGCCTCATTTCTTTCAGAAAATGGTGTGATTTGAGTACTGAATTTTTAATTCCATTGCAGTCTACGATAGTGTCAAAGGTAATTCGATTTCAGGGTTTATCCAACAAGTAAGGAAATTTATATGGAGACATATGGTAAACAGAATTGCCACATGTGTGGAAGGAAATCAAAAGATTTTTACTAAAAGTTATTACTTCAATATTATTGGAATTCACAATGAAGTATCGCCGAAGTTTTCAATCCCTAGCATTGGCTGCCCACTTCCGATGCTTACGAACGACGCTCATCCTCGCTGACCTTCACCACTCCGAACACACCCTGCCTCGCAACTCCACTTGCCACATCCCAATGAGTTCGTAAACATCTCACCCGTTGCCTCCGGTAATGCCGGTACTTAAATTTCCACTAATCCCGGGATAACTCGTTATCGAGTTCAATACTCCCCTCCATTTGGTCACGTCGTAGTTTGCGTTGTAAAAAAGCTGGCGCTGCTAAATACCCGAGAAGACATTGTCCCGAGAGGAGTAGAGAGATCGACCGATATCCTCAAACGTGCAAATCTCCCAATCGAACGACTATTCAATCGATTGGAATCGTGTGAATTTGGGTACTATGTTGTCAAATTATTGCAAAACTCTCTGTTTTGCTCGTCGAGGAAGGAACGTGGCGAGTTGCAAAATTTAACATCATCATCGCAATTTCCGTTCAAAACTAATGTATCCCGATGTTCTGGAAACAGGATCCACACATGTGTGGTATGGTACCCTTTCTCGAAACATTTAATCTTAGCGTTGATCTGAGCTCGATAAGAACATCAACTCAATGAAGTCACCGAAGTTGGGCGATGCTTTTTTAATGGAGAATTGGTTTATTAGGAAAACAGGATTCATAAAATAATAATAATAATAATAATATTCAAAGCAACAATTGGTAAGAGGATTTTTTTATATCTACAGCAATACTCCCCTTTCTGCTTCCTATCCTACTAGACGGGGTGTGCGAGGGGTGTTACAGGATCAGTAATTGCATGTAGAATTATACACATATGCGTGAGTAAAATTATTTAAAATTATTTTGGTTACCTGCAATGTAATTGTTATGGTGATACGAACTCCCTCTTGCCGGTAAAAAGACGGTCTTTTCGTTCCACAAGAAACGCTTCATTCACAACCCTTTTTGACGGACTGTATAATCTTCTTTCATGCTCCATGCACTTTTTCATGTTTAATTATGTTTCTTTTTGAAGGAACCAGAGTTGATTTGGAGCCTTTGTCCCTCCCCTACGTTCAGAGGGTACTCTTGGTGCACCACTCTCATATCGAACTAACTTCATTCTCCTCTCTTCGAAAACCAAAGCAATCCATGGAGCTTGGTACCCATCTGCACTTAGTGCACCACTCGCTCTCTCTCTTTCTTCCACTCTTCTCGTTGGGATCACCCTACAACTGCCCCAATTCAAATCTCTTTCTGGAGCATACCATCTCCCACCATAACCCAATCCCCTGCCTCTACCTTCAACCTCATGCCCAAACCTCAAACCTATGCCCAAACCTTAAACCGATGCCCAAAAAATTTATTTACCTATTTTAATAATCCCCATTCAAAACCGCTTTTGAGCATCGACGAACGTATGAAAGACTATCGTATATATATGTCGATTTTAAAACCGTCTGAAGTAAATTGTATCAAACTGAACAAATATCATTCCTTTTGTTTTGTTATGGGCAAATTTCAGTTTTTTAACAGGAACATTTTGGACGTTTGGAACATTTAGGCAACATTTTGCACGAGAATCAAGACGTAAAAAGTAAAATCGGAGATAAAAATTTAAATGACCCACCGTGTTTATAATGAACAGATTATTTAAAGTTATGGCACACAAGATATCAAAGTGGTAGGATTTTTAGCGAACAGGCTTGTTTGGCCAATGGACTCATGAAAATAAATCCCGAAGGAGGAGTATTTTTTGAATGTGTGTATTCCGACGACTATATTGGTCAGATAGGCTGTTGAGAAATATTGACGATTATTCCGAATGTATTTTCCGAATGTATTTCGAATGTATAGTATGTATTCCGATACCTGTAGATTTTATGAACAGCCAAACAGGTACAATCCCCAAGAAAGATAATGCAACAGGCTGTGCTTAACACAAAACAAATTGCCAAAAGTTCTATTTAATATAGATGTACGAGACAAGGTTAATGTCTATCACTTCACCTAATTAATTTATTTACAGAAGAAGGCATTACAGAAGTGAAAGAAAATACAAAATTAATTCAATAGAATGGAGAAAGGTTTCATAGTCATCCGCTTTGTAGAGTATATAATACGAGGTATATTCATAAAGTAAGGGCTGTTTGCTTATACTTGGCGCTTCAGAACACTGTTTTTATTCTGCAGCACCATCTACTGATTTATTGAGAAGCTATAGCAGCAATTGTTTTGTTTCAGAAGTCGTTCGCTTGTCCGTGCATGAAACAACAATGCCCGCGACAATCGTTGATCCCGCCAGCTGTGAAGTGCGTTCTGTCATGCGATTCTTGTATGCAGAAGGATTGTCGGAGCACCAGGAGGAAAGGGTAAGGGATAAGGGAGGAAAGGATAAGGGAAGGGATGGGGTTAGGGTTTTTCAAATGGATGGGGAAAGGTAAGGGGAACCTGCAAAAAAAATATATATAAATATAATCGTATAACCATGCGCAGTCGCTACCTTGTAGGTTAATACTTATTACGTCGAGCCGGCTCCTGGGGGATTTCGATTACAAGCATTCTGGTCTCTTATTGTTCTTGGAAAAAATGACCATTTGAACCTGTCTGTCTTGCGGTCAATCTCTCTAATCTTATATTCGTGATCCCTTCGCCCGTAATACGTTGGCTATGTAGATACGGAAGTACTCGAGGTTGAGGCAATAGAAATATACATTTGGACGAAACTGAACAGAATAAGCTGGATGGCTGGAAAAAGCAATGGACATTTTTAGCAGAAATAAAAGGAGATAGATTGATATTACAAACAACCAGAAAATCTAATGATTGGATGAGTACTAAGGCTTGCTCAGTTTCCGACAAACATATTCAACGGTAAAGTTGTGAAAAAAAACCAAGAGAATGAACAATTGGGCATTCTTCAACAACATGGAGCAAGAAATAAATTTTAATTTGCGCACTTACCTGTAGGAATCAACAATGAAATTAGAGACGTGGATACGGCAAGTTAACGGTTTTAAAGGTCGGAGATGAGACTCGAGCTCGGTACATCGCTGTCCGAATAATATGCTAAAATATGTGTAACTTATAAGAAGATCGGATCAGATAACTACTGAAGATCTTTACGCTTACGTACACTATGAAGCAAGTGCTTAGGGATGGTTGCGAAAAGCAGTGATTAGATTACTGGTAACAATAAAAAGAAGAGCTCTCCAATTCGAAAAATTGTTGCTAAAAATTTAATAATGTCACAAAGTTAATACGTACCCTGGAATTTGGCTTTTGAGACTGAAAAACTGAACGCTAAATTAGTGAAGAATATAAACAAGGGAATAAGTGTTGTCACTTGATAAATAGTGTTGATGAAAAAATGAATGGAATACTTGGTCAGTAGGTCATAATAAGATACACACTTTTATGTAGATAGAGTAAAAATCATGAAAATTCTAATCGATGAATGCGAACCAAAATCTTCAAGGATTCCTTTTCCCTCGCATAATTCATGAGCATAACTCGAAGAGATACAAACGCTAAAACATTAATAGAAATCTCCGTCTTAGGAGCTTATTCAAAATAATTTAAAAAATTGGTGTCCCGAAACCCTATTCCATAAGTCCCAATGGAAAGTCAAGGGATTTAATGCATGATAAATATCGCCAAAAAGGATTATCACTAACATTTTCTAGTGATTATTACCGAGCTCGAAGTACCATCCATGATTTGGAAATGAAATTCACTAAACTGAGTGAAAATGTAAACCAACGTAATTGTTCTCTGTGGAATCAAAGTCAAAATTCAACTTATTATAAATCATGTTTGAAGGAATTAATTAACAGTGTTTTCGCTTTTATAAGTTTACATGCATAAAATAAATGATTTCTTGTGAAGTTTACGATGAGACAAACATATTAATTGAGCAGAATACGGAATATAATTGAAGATGCGTGAGTAAAACCCCGAATATTAATTCTGTGGCTATAGATAGGGTTGAGCGTAATTCATAGCCCGCACGCGCAGGGTTTTTACTTGATTGGGGCGCTCGCGAGAGCCCTGAATATAGGTTTGTCGCATCCTTTTATCCCTTTGCGCAGGAGATGAAGCAAAGCGAACGACGCGTGAGTGAAGTGACACGAGTGGCGTGTGCAGCAAAGGGAGAGGAGGGGGTGTTAAAAACCCATTCTCAGGAGATTAACTCAACTTCCGTCTGGCTGAGTAGTGAATAAATGTTGCCTTTTGCGTTCGTGGCATCCCCTTGACGAGGACGGATTTCCAAGTTTCGAAAGTGGAAACACGAGACGGCAGAAGAGAGCGGCGACCAATCTAAACGGCGACGTGAACATAACTAATCCGAGCAATGACATAGCTCCAAGAGAATTTTTGTGGATATAAATATTATATATATATATATATGTATATATATGTATATATATATGTATATTTATATATATATGTATATATATATGTATTTATATATATATGTATATATATATATATATATATATATATATATATATATATATATATATATATACCTGTATGGAATGTTACGACAATGATGAGGGCATACAAATTAGAGAATATTAAGCGAGAGATGGGAAGGGGAAATATAAATATATTAGGTCTATGCGAGGTGAGATGGAAGGATAACGGGGATTACTGGAGTGATAACTATTGAATTATAAACAGCGGCGGGGAAGAGAGCGAGTGGAGGGTTACCAAGGTATTGAATGAAGAGGTAGGAGCGTAGTCAACATAGTATAGGTAACGGATAAAATAATATAAGTAGAGATAAAAGCAGAACCGACGACATTGGTTATAGCTAAGGTATACATGCCACCGAGCACCCATAAGAAGGTAAAGGTCGATAGGATATACGATCAATTAGAGGACATGACCTCGTGTCTTCCTGCAGGGAAACATTTGATAGTGATGGGGGATTGGAATGCGACGGTAGGCGAAGGAAGAGATGGTGATGAGCTGTGGGACTACGGTTTAGGCACAAGGAATGACCGCGGGGAGAAAGCAGTTGAGTTCTGCAGGAGACAGGGGTTAGCTATCACCAACACTTGTGTTAGACACCACAAAAGAAACAGGTATGCATTGAAAATCCAGGTGACTCAGATATGTATCAGTTAGATTATATTCTGGTTAGACACAGGTTTAGGAACAATGTGATAAATTTGCACAGTTTCCCGGGAGTGGATGCGGACTCTAACCACAATTTAGTTGTTATGAAATGTAGCGTCCTTGTCAATAAGATAAGGCAGGGGCTGCGGGTTAGAAAATGGAATGTAGAAGCATTAAATGGAATGAAAAGGAAGGAATATAAACAGGCTTTAGAGGAAATCATGGAGGATGGCAAAGAGATAAGTGCTATTGAAGAAAAATGGGAAAGTTTCAAAAGGGTTGTCTAAAGCCGCAAAAGACGCTATTTTAACCATTAACGCTAAAAGGACTAGGAAACCATGGATCACCGATGAGATGATTACAAAGATGGATGAGCGGAGAATATGGAAGAATGTAAATACAGAATTAGGCAAAATAAAGTACAAAGAATTAAACAATAAATTGAGGCGGGCAACAAATGAAGCAAAAGAAGCATGGTTGAAGACGCAGTGTGAGGATATGGAAAGTTTGCAGAGGAAGGGTGAAATTGGTGCGCTGTAAAGCATTGTTAAATCTTTATTGGAAAGTAAGAAAGGAAGATATATGCTAAAATTTAGAGGTAAGGTGGGTAAGATAATAGTCGGCGCAAGAAATATCCAAGAGAGATGGAAGGAATATGTAGAAGAACTGTATAGTAGAGAGCTTAGACCAACAAAGTTAGACATTGAAAAGGAACATGACGTAGAGGAAGACAGCTTAGGTCCAGGCATACTAGACAATGAGATAGAAAGGGCATTAAGGGAGATGAAACTAAATAAGGCCGTGCGGGTGGATAACATTCCCGTGGAACTTTAAAAAAGCTTAGGAAAATGTGGGAGGACGAGGCTATATGGGCTGATCCGTGGTATTTATGAGGAGGGAATATTGCCGGAAGACTTTATGAGATCAGTTTTAGTTCCTATTCCGAAAAAGGTAAAGGCCACGTCATGTGAGGACTATGGGACAATTAGTTTGATATCCCACGCAGCTAAAGTTGTTCTCAGGATCATAAACAAAAGGATAGAGAGTAGGGCAAATGATTACTTAGGGGATGATCAGTTTGGGTTTAGGAAGGGGAGAGGTATGCGTGATGCCATTGCAGTAATGAGATTATTAATCGAGAGGAATATAGAACACAACCAGGAGGTATTTACCTGTTTCGTAGATTTCGAAAAAGCGTTTGATAGAGTGAATTGGGAAAAACTAATGAGTATTCTGCAGAAAATAGGAATAGATTGGAGGGAAAGGAGGCTAATCCGCAACCGGTACATGTCTCAGACTGCTCAGGTGCGAGTGGGAAACGGGGGTCAGAATGGGCAGTTTTAGGAAGGGGTGTAAGGCAGGGCTGCCCATTATCACCGTTGCTGTTCAACCTGTATGCAGGGGAAATGATCAAAGACGAATGGGAAGAACTCGAGGTAGGAATGAAAGTGGGCGGGGAATTCGTAAAATCAGTTAGGTTTGCTGATGACCAAGCTTTAGTTTGTCAGTCAGCCAAGGGGCTGCAAGCATTGCTGAGTGAATTGGAAATTTAGTGCGACAGGTATGGGATGAGAATCAATATTAATTAAACAAAGGTTATCCGATTTTCTAGAAAGAAAGAGGCCAAGCTTAACATTAAAATAGGAGGGCAAAAACTAGAGCAGGTAGAACAATTTACGTATCTCGGTAGTGTTTTGGACCAACACGGTCAAAGTAGTAGGGACGTAAGGAGAAGAATTGCGCTAGGCAAAGAGGCTTTCACAAGGAGGAGGGAGTTGATGACGGGGACTTTGAGTAAGGATGTTAAGAAAAGACTCGTAAAAACTTTGATATGGGGCGTAGCTATGTAGGGTGCGGAAACGTGGTCATTGAAGAAGGAGGATAGACGTAGACTGGAGGATTTTGAAATGTGGGTGTGGAGAAGAATGGAGAAGGTGAAATGGACAGAGAAGAAAACAAATGAGGAAGTACTTGGTATGGTGGGCGAAGAGAGGGGTTTTTTGGGAGCAATCCTATGGAGGCAGGAAAAGTGGATGAAGGGGGTGTTGACCAGCAGTGGGATGTTGAAGACTATGATAGAGGGTAGGATTGTGGGCAAAAGAGGAAAGGGAAGGAACAGGATAGGGATGTTGGACGGGATGAAGGGAGGAAGAAAGTACTCAGAGATGAAGAGGGACCTGATATAGAGTAGGATGATGGATTTTGTGTTTTGTTAGGAGTAATAAAATATTTGTTTGGTAGTTGTGTCCATCCAAAAACCTACCTTAACCGGTAGATTACCTTAAAAAAATAAAAAAAAATATTTATATATATATATAATGGAGTATAATGGAATATAAAAATATATATGTATAATATAATAATAATATAATATACATATACATATATATATATATATATATATATATATATATATATATATATATATATTTATTTATTTATATTTCGAAATAATTTCAAAATATATCAGGAAAACGTTTATAACAGATTATAGAAGGAAAATACTATAATTCTTTAAAACTCATTTTTATTGAAAAGTCAACTGAAAAGCTAATTCCATGACTAAGTCTTGAAACGGCAAATGCATTACGAAAAAGCTTAATTACCTTTCTTCTATGGCTTAATTTTGCTTTAAAGTAAACGAAGGTCTATTCTTTTTCTACTACTATCTGGTATTATTCAAATCAACGCTCTGATCTGCATCGAAGGTTATTCAATATTAGGCAAGCGAAATAGAACTAAATATTTCAAAGGAATACATTTTGAGTTATTTATTCGTAAAATATGCCATAAAAATTATGTACATGTAATATAGATATAGTGCGTAAAAATTTTATGAGTACATCTATATAAAAAACGTGAAAACATTTTTTCTTTGAATACAATTTATGTCGGAATGTCTAAAACAGATCTGAACATTTATTCGAGGAGAAGCTGTTTTGAAAGTCTGGTCTTACTATATTCAAGAGATAAAATCCCTCAGAAGACAATGGCGTAGAGAGTGTACTGAGGAAAACTGTTAGTTTCGTAAAAATCGTTTTGAATGAACAAAAATAGCCATATTTTAATTTGAATGCTGTAATGGGTGTCGATAAAAACAGCAACATTTCTTACAAGACGTTAAATAGTAGATTGATGTGATTCATTTGGGTTCAATGAGATACAGAAATAATAATTTTAGCTCCGGTTTACCTTTTGCGAGCGAGAAATAAACGAAAAATAGAAAGAAATCGAGTGACAACGCGTTCTATTTGTGAAGGATCCCTTTTCCATTGCTTATCCGTGACCACAGCTGAACTTATCGCACTTGATACTTCGTAATTAAAATCGAACGGAATGTCATTAATTAATCATCTCCTCCTTCTGCTAATGGCTATTAAATCTATCCCCCCCTGCCACGCATCCTCCTGACAATTTTCAGGGTGAAGTGCAGACGTAAAAAAATTATTGGAAGTTCCCGTATCACCTTTCATGGAATAATTGTTTAGAGGGGTTAAAATTAAGTATGGGTCTTTATAAAAAGTGCCAGTGAAAAAGGACAAACTATATATGAGGGAATCAAGTTTTTGAGGTATAATTAAAATCAACACATATTAGCCAATACAGACATGTATTCTGTGGAATAGAATGTATTCTGTGGAAAATTCCTTTTCCTTATCAAATAAATAAGTAAGGATTTATTTCCGAAGGTGTTTCCAAATTTTCCTTCCGCGTATTATTATCCAATAGGACACGAGCAATATGAAAATGGCAATGTGATAGAATGGAAATTAAAACTTTCCACAAAGTGTAATCATAAGTAATGGGCTTTTTCTATAGCTAACCCTATTGATAGTTATTAGATTATTTTCGTTATTAACATACTAAAGCAGAAGAAGATAATTATGAAAAAATGACGATTGTTAGAAGCACGGGCTCATGGAATCTAATTTTTGGGCTGCCATTCCGGTGGGAATCTCACAAAAACCTACATGTTGTTCACCGGCGTCGTACTCATGCAACCAGGTACCCGGATCGAAGTTGAATCGAAAGGGGCGTCAGCCGACACTACACTCAGAGGAGGATTTCTCTCCAAAACGACACCTTGAGAAGGAATCGAGGTACACACTTTGCTCGGTCTCTTGAGTCCCACCACCGTTCGTATTTTTTTATTTTACAGACCCACCCGGGATCCATTCGTGTCGGTTAATGCCGGAGGGTCCTTTCTCCCCCCCCCCCCTCCCTTCCCCTTGATTCAATCCGATCCGAGAAACCGGAGACGTTCGACATAAAAAATGGAGGAGGAACACGGTTAGGGAAGGAGAAAAATGATTGCATTACCCCTTTTTTTGTCGGATGCGCGCGAAGGGATGGATGAGGAGAAGTTGTGGTGAGGGAGAGGAAGAGAGATGGAGAGGAAAGAAGGAAAGGTAAAAAATAAATAAACTGACAAGTCGAACACACGAATCCACGCACGCACCTTGCTCCGTATCCCTCGCTTCCAAACGATGCTCCATCCCAAACGGGGAAAAAAATGAGCCACGAAAAAAAAGAAGGGAGAGGAAGCGAGGTTCGCGGGTGGTCTGACGACGCAGAACCATTTCTCGTCGAAGCGACAAACGCGACCGCACTTTTCCAAGAGACGCATCCAAACTTTCCCTTTCCACCCCTCTCCGCTCCAAACCTTCGCGAGGAAACTCCCGTCATGAACCCTGAAGGATGGAGAGGGGTGCGTCTCGAGGAGGTGCACGGGAGAGAGATGGTCGAGGAGGCAGGGAGATGGAAGGAGTAAGGGAGAGACAGGGCACCCCCTAGGGTTCCCACGGGGTAAAGCACTTCGGTGTGACAGTGACTGATAGGGCGGGAGGGACGTGGAGAGGCGGGAGAGGGAGAAAGAGAGACAGCACTCAAAGATCACCACCGCCGAATCCGAACACCAGCACCACCTCTGGCACCACCACCACTGCCCGCCACCTACCCCGCCCTTGCTACAAGCTTCAATGCGGTCTTCGAGAAATTACCCCCCCCCCCCCTCATTAGATACTTCTCTCCTGTTCCGTGTTTTTTACGAATGGAGACGACGATTCATTAACCTGACTGGAAAACACAGATCGTTTTTTATTTATTTTTCACCAACGCAAAGATTCAAGACTACAAAAGGAGGAAAAGGTATACGAATGAATAATTACCACAACTGCTCTAGGCCTAACACCCCCTGCCACATGTAACCATTACGGCTTGCAGTGTTTGTATATCATTGCCAAGTGTAGCTGTTGATGTATGCACTACTTTGGTACAGGTTTTTCGCACGTTTGACCGAATGTTCTTTTCATTTTTTTCATTTTTTTTCAATTTCATATTCTCATTTAAGATTTTTATTCGGAACCCTTGGGTATTCATATTCATTTTTCTGTCGTTTTTCCTGCGTTATTCCATTTATTGATCCGTTTTTTCTGCTATTATTGTCCATTATTTGCTGTATCACAACGCAAGGGGAAGAGCCTCTACTCCAACAATTTTTTTAGAGTATTCTTTCTTAAACTCGTATTAATAGGTTTCTTCATTGAGCTGATTTAATGAAAACGTGAAGCTTTTGCTTTGTGCTTCCGTCGATCTTATGAATAATATGTGGTATCATAAGCATTTGAAAGGTGTAACTCGTCCTACAATCACGCAATTGATTTTTTACAATTTTACCGTTATAGATACATAGTAAATGCTAATATTTAACTTTTTAAAGGCACACTGTAACGTTATAATTTTATGAATTCTTGTACTGTAGTGTTTGTAGGTAAATTTACTCTTTAAGGGTGCATCGCAATGTTACACGGCTACTTTTCATGATCTCATTGTAAAGTAACTCATTTACCTGTTGGAAATGGTACATTGAAACATTACCATTTCGGTCTTTTTAGGTAAAAATTAACGTCTACATTTTTATGTCCACAGGTAAATCTAAACGTAACATATTTTTACCGATTATTAACATATTATAACGATGCTCTTTTACAACGTTTAGGTGCACTTTACCGTTAATTCGTTTCATATTCACATGCGTATAATACAGTTACCATGTTACTGATTATGTGCACATTTTACTTGCGTTTAATGGCCGAAGTATGTAAATTTTCTTTGAAAACGGGTAGTTTGAATTTCGTGGGACATGAAAATAACAGTTCAAATGGGAAAAATGTAAGTATTTTAAACTAAGCACATTCAAAAACCTAGTGGTTTTGTTATAGTTACCTTTTTAGGATACTATTTTATTCATTATGGGTATACTTCAAAGTTACAATTTTTTTCATTAACACTGTAACATTAATATATTTTGTGCATTGGTACATTTAAACGTTAACTTTGACTGCTTACAGCTGAATCGTGACTTTTCTATTTTACTGTTTATGGATACGTTGCACGTTATTTTTCTACTATTTATACTATTCATTTTTTAATGGTAAAAGAAACAATTAAAAGTACATTAATTGAACTTAATATTTTTTTCTTACAGGTGAAGAGTAGCATCGCTAATTATTTTTACTTTTGTTTCCTTTAAAAATGTTCTATATGTTTTCTATTAGGTATTTTCTGAAGAAAAAACTCGTGAGCTGATTTTTGTAACAATTTTTTTAAATGCTTGGATATTTAGGATTTCAACCACACAAAGTGGAAGAAAGGCCAGGAAATCAAAAGTAGACATATTTTTTTCATCCACTTTCGTGACATGTCGTCCGTAGAGGGATTAAACGACATCGAGGACTAACGGATGTGGGAGGAGTCAGTCATTAGTATGTATCTGGAAACGATACAAACAAGAGCGAGATACACATCGAGAGCAACCAACCCTGAAGAAGTCCTCAGCAGAGGAGCGAAACGGAAGGTAACAACATTGAAGCGGAGAATCCAAAAAAAGCACCGGCTTCTTAATTTTTAATCTTTCTCCGTTTGAAACGCCGACCGCAAACAACGCAAACAGAACATCACTTTATCCGTTAACAGATTAACGCTATATTTTCATGGTAGGAAAGGAAAATGGAATAAAAAGTTTTTAAAATATTACAATTCACTTAAAGTTGACAATGAATTGTTTTAAATAATTCTAAACAAATTCGGTAAATCTGACATGATTCGCACCGGAGCAGTCTCATAGTGATTATAAGCCTCTGTATCGTATTAACAAATTACATACTGTGGAGTTGATTAATTTTAATATGCACAATAAAACCATTGAAAAATAGTTCTCTTGCAGGTTTGGGCCTAGCAATTGTTACTGACGTCAACAATTGTTCAAACACCTCACAAAATAACTGGGTATTAGGTATTTAAAAAAACTTAGTTATCACATAGAAAAAGTATTGAAAAATCCTCTGTGAAATAGGGTTGCCTCATTTTTGTTGGACAGGGAAATAACCGTTCACAGTGAACAATCGAGAACGTTCCAAAAAAGGAACTCCGAAACTAAAGAGTTGAAGCTGACCGCCAACGCTGGAAAATACTCCATTACGAGAGAATAAAACAGTAGATAAATATTGTTAGAAAATAAAATATATTTTTTGCTTGGTTTTGGTCTTGGTCTTATTCTGTAGAAATAAATATATGATAAATGGGTAACTAAGGTTATAATTTATCATCACAGAGTCACGCCTTCAATTTAAGATCCCTTTGTAGCCTTGAAAAAAAGCTTAGAAACAGAACGGTGAAGATTTTTTCTTGCTTATATAGAAATAGAGTGAAAAACAGAATATTGCTTCATACAAAAAAAACATTGAATTTTCAAAATGAATACTGCAGCTCCAAATGGCTTGGTCGTTAATTTGTTCATTTAAGGTTCATTGAACGCCTTAAGTAATTGATAGTGTGAAGGCTCTGAAAATTTTCCAAATGCTGTCATAAGGTTTTTAATACGCCTATAACGGTTCATTAAATTTTCCAGTGATGACTCCAAGTTGCGTCTTCGAAGCAGCGCTCATAAACACACATTTGAGATAGCAAAAATAAACTACAAATCAGACAAAAACTGAGACATCTAAAATTTATACAATTTCGAATAAATATGTATTTATAAATCAAAAAGATCACACAGGGCTAAATGTTTGCATATACAGGGTCCGTACAATAAGTATCGTTACAGGTTCTCTGTAGCCTCAACGGAGCGGTGGATGGGGATCCGACCGGTCGGCTCGAAAGAGGGGTCCCCCACCACTCAGACGCACTTTAGTTCAGTCACCTCCAGGCATGCGTTGAGACAGGAAGTGGATTTTTGTGACGTGTGATTGTTTGTGGTATCGTCGCGCCAGCGTGGAGCGCACCGTCGACCAACTGTACGCTGCGAAGTTTTGCGTTTAACTCGGGAAATCCGCGTCGAAGACCCTAGAACTCATTATAAAGGCTTATGGGGATGATACCTTAAGCCACACAAGAGTATCTGAGTGGCACAAAATGTTTAAGGAAGGCCGGGAGCTCGTCGAAGACAAGAACCGCGTTGGAGGTCCGACGACCGCTCGAACCGATGTTCAGGTGGCCAAATTGAAAAACGTTTTGGACTCTGATATGCGTTTGACCATCGCCGTTATCAGTGAGGTGACCGGCCTCTCAGTCGGAACCGTCCACACCATTGTAATCTTGCGATGAGGAAAGTGTGCGCGAAGCTGGTGCCGAAAATCTTGAGCGAGGAGCAAAAACTGTCGCAGGTGGAAATTTCGCAAGAAATTTTGGACTGCGTCCAGGAAGATGAGGATTTTCTCGACAACGTTAATACCTCAAAGGGTAGCTCCAAAGGAGCTCAAAGGATATCCGTTTGACTCCATCGACGCGGTTCAAGCGGCGAGGACAAGGGCTCTCAACAGTGTTCCGGAAACCGACTTCCAGCGGTCTTTTGACGAGTGGTAGACGCGCCGTACTAAGTGTATCGATGCAGAAGGAATGCATTTTGAAGATTATTAAGTAATTGTAATGATAACTGCAATTAATTTTGATTTTTGGAACCAGTCCCGATACTTATTGTACGGACGCTGTAATAGTAAAATGTACAAATGTACAGGTAAGTTCTAAAGAATGAGATCGTAAATACTTTATATTGAAAAAAAAAACATTTTAAATGGAATTTACTTGTTTTTCAACCTTCCATAGTTAACGTAAACATAAAATTCTGAATTTATAAAAATTTCAGTATATTATGTTTACGCCCAGTCGTCCAGCGACTTTAAAATGTTACTATTAAATTGGGGACAAATTCGAACATTTTCGTTGTAAATGGAATTGCAATAACTCAGATAAGGAGAATTTTCGCAGACTGTGATTGTGCTTATGACTGGACTCCCCCTTCTTAGGAATGCAAGCGCAAAATATGAAGGATCTGGATTATCTTATCAATTAAGTGAATCCCCTTGTCATTTTTAAAAATTTGTGCACCAAATATTTCAAGAAAAATTTGCCGTTTCAGCCACAAAAAATATGTAGTCACATTGCATTGTGTAGCCTGAATTGTATGCAAAAACTGCAAAAATAATGTACATTAGTTTTGTACATCAGATGTGAACAAGCTCTCTTCTATTCTTGGTTTGGAGGAGGGGAGGGCCCAACATCCCCTGCCCATCTCCCTTCATACCCTAACCCCTCTCGGTTCGTTACTCTCGTATGCCTCCCCTCCAAACAAATATTGTCTCCCCTATTATCCGAAATGAGCTAGACCCAACTACGCAGGGAAAACCGCGACAATTATGGCTTGTCCCTAATTTTGCACCGCACCCTTAGATTAATGCAGGTACGTTTTTAATCATTAAATTTTGATTCATTTTAAGTATTTCGTACCTCAATGGCATGTTCTCTAAATGAATTAATATATTTTGAGTACAGGAATTAAGTTAGGCAATTAAGCGTAGATTAGTTTTTGCTATAACCATCTGAGGAAACCCTTGACCCTGAAGTTTGCACGCTATTCTTGAGGGATTTTCCATGCAGTGTCGGAAAGTCTATCGTAAGCTAAATGCATTCACGATTATTTAGTCATGATCATAACTTGGCCGCCATTTTGGGATCAGCTGACGCGGTTAGGAGGCTCTCATGAATCAAAGGCGAATTAGACACAACGAGATGGAAGCTTAATTGAGTTGATTTTGAATAGAAAATGAAAAACTTTCAATCAATCGAAATCAAAATCTACAGGGTAAAGGCATAGTTTATTTCACGTCGTAGGAAGAAAAAAATCGATCTTCGTGCGAACGCGGGCGAAAATAAAACAATTTTTTTCTGTGCACTTCCTGCCGAGGACCATTTATGCTAATGGACTGGCGATGAAGACATCCTACGATCGGCAACCGGAACGGTAGAGGAGATGAGAATCTCGCCCTGGTAGAATGCGTGGAATTCTATTCGATATCTAAATACGAACGCTCCGTAGAATTTTCACGTTTAGCCTCCGTGGCAGGAATGTGTTTGGAATGTAACTTAAAAGAGGGCGTCGAAGGAAATCGATTATCTTCGCAATGAATGAAGTCCCTCCTCCTCCCTCCCTTTATCCATCCCCTCTAGCCCTTTGAATCCAACCCAAGGGAGGGTTTGTTCCAGGTTACTCAGAGGACCTGAAAACATTGAATCATCGCCATTCCCTCAAATCCTTTAGGGGTTCCTACATGCCCCACATTCATTTCCCGCGCGCCATTCCTTCCAATATTTCTCGGAACCCTGCCCTGAGATCACTAGGAATTTGAATGATCCCCCCTCCCAATGAATGGAACAGCTCACGGATCACAGCGAGAGGATTTTGCTGTTTAATCATTGCAGCGCAGTTCGCATTTCCGTCTTGAATTCACCAGTCACCTCCGGTCTGCTAAGTGACAAGAGTCCGCGAATTGATGAATCGGCCGCGTCGATTCACAAAGATGTAAACGGCTTATGTGGACCGTCGCCAAAAACATTACTCGTCCGTGTGAGCAAAGATGTTTTACATTACAGTACCGTGCGATTCCATATTTGGCAGGACTGTTCTTTGGGTTTGTTGAATTGTTGCTAATCTAAAATCATTGGATCCGGTTTGGGTATCAACAGGGTTTGACTAAATTTCGGGTTATTCTCGAACACATAAACAACAATTATAGCAGTTCATTAATAAAATATTGCTTAGAATCAGGCTTAATAATCATAAATTTTAATAAGTGGTAGGATTGATGGAAATAAATAATTTAAAAATTCCACTTCTGATTATTGCTAACTTTCGTTTATAAAACAATAGACCTATCAGGGAAATGAATGGAGATCAAGAAATGGTGGTATTAAAGGAAACAGAAGCTTCATGTGAAATATTACAAAATTATTATGATCATTTTATATTCTGTCTGACGTAGTATCTTTAGTAGTGAAACGATTTCAACAATATTTCTTACATCAAGGATCTTATGGATCTGGAGTATAGTATTGACAAACGCGGAATGGAATATTTTCTCCAGAATCCTCAACCGATACTCTGACTACAATATCACAGCATCGTTACACGAGTGAATGTATAGAATTTATTGGCGATAGTGTTTCGATTTGGTATAAGCAAAGTGAAAGCTGAAATAAGGAAAGGAGTAAGCCAGGGTTCATCATTTTTACCCTTAATAATCAATGTAAATATTGAGAAGATTATTATCGAAGAACAAGGGCAGAACAAAAGGTTGCTTACAAATGAACGCAAAAATAATATTAAACTTGCATTCCGCTGACAAACCCTAGTAATTATGCTTTTAAATATTCACATTTCTAATAATTATAGCATGTATGGAAACGGAATAAACTACCCTAAGTATTGAAATGAGTATTTAAATTTTACAAAGCGCATTATAAACACTCTCTGATTGTGAAACAAAATTGAACTTATGGAAAATAATTTGTTTACTGTAATACATGTATATTTCTTTTTCGAAGCAAGAGAGCCACCGAAGTTACGTTCATTGTATGAAAAAAGCTTATTCAACTAGCTTACTCGGAACAGAAAGAAACGATGAATAAATACTAGATCCTACTTATCGAAGTTTTTGGGAATGCATTCACCATTAGCATTAACTAAATGAATATATTCATCATGTTCCTTACTTCCGAGGGGTCCTACCAGCAAGTACAACGGGATCGCATGAGCGGAATACGGTGAAATATTAAATGAGGAATTTGAGGGGAAAGAGACACACTCACTTATTCCCATCTCTTCCGCATGCGTGAAGGAGGATTACTCGACTGTCAACTCGCGGGCCCCAAATCCCTCGGCAGCGCGCCCTTCCGGCCTGCGAACCCGGCTTCCCCTTCCCCACCCCACGCTTCTATATTCCATAAGCCCCACCCCACCCCACGCCCCGTCTCCTGGACGAAATGCTGTTGTCACTCTGTCAAAAAAAAAACGCAAAAAGGAAACGCGCACATATCGTGCATTTTTTCATGCCTGTTGACCAACGTATCTAGGCAACGAAAGTAGTTTGACTCTTTTTGGTTAAATGAATTGAAGCTCAGGTCTCTAGTTCATTATTTTACCGCCAACTACTCATAAAGAGTAAAACTAAAGGACTGCAATTTCTAAAATATCGAAAAAACGCTTGTATCTTAACTTTATTCAACAAAAGACACACTGATTATTACTTCCCAGGTATATAGACTTAAGCCTTGCTCGAAATAAAGTTTGACTTATGCAAAATTGCATGATGAAGAATTAAAATCACCAAAAAAATGATGAGCAGATAAAAAACGTATGGACGTCCGTAAAAGTAATCCGTTTTGTTTCTAACTGACCCATTTTATTTAATCTTTACGACCGCTTTACACACGCCTAGCTTATTTACTTAATCTTGATTTTCGGGAGGAAAAAATGCATGCATTAATGCCAGAGATGAGTACTTATGATTTATTCATGAAAAGATGAGGGAGAGGAAATTAAAATCAACTTTCGTGACAAAGAGGTATGTTGACAATGCCTTTTTGTGAACATCAAAGGGTTCCATTCCCTCTGATCTTCAATGAAATTCATCGAAAGGTCTTAATTCAGCCGCGAATAATTCTAGAACGGTAATCAAGGAGTCCTTAATCAAGATAAAAATGAGATATTTCTTTAATCGTAATGAGGATAAAAAAAATAATTTTTAAGGTAACTAATGACTTAAAATAAATATTCAACGCGAATTTTTATTTTTATCGGTGAACGTAGAGATAACCTATTAATAAATTTCTAAAAGAACCGTTAACTCCGCAAGTGCAAAGTCGACAATTTCGTTCCTTCAGCACTGAAACTTTTTGGTTTCTCGCAAAGTTCCCTTTCCAACGCTAATTGTTTTTATTTTTAAGCATTCTCTAGCATGGCGAGCAGTTTTGTATAGCTCCAATTCTTAATCGTTAAAGAAGTCGTTGATTTGGACACTTTTGAGCAGAGGAATGAAGAAAATAAATTAGACAGAAAGAAAAACGAGAAAGGTGGTTCTAGGCATGGTGGCAGAAGAAAAACAGATTCTGGGAAGCAATTCTAGGAAGAAGAAAAATGTGAATGCTGACGGTATTGATAGATGGGCTATGAGACGTTGAATGCAGTAAGAGACGATATTGGGGAAACCGAGGTAGAAGCAGGGAAGACTGTGACTTATGAATGGAATGGAAGGCGGGAAAAGTATTTAGAATTTAAGAACTTGGTATTTTGATTGACAGATTGGGAATAAGGATATTTGAATTGTGCTCTTATGACCTTAGAAATCTAACTGTTTTAGATGTGTGAGTCCATCCAAAGTCTACCAAAACCTAGCAGACTACTGCTAATACGAGTAATATACGTATAATTTTACTAGCGTTAGTTTACCATATTAGGGTAGGTTTATGATGGAATCTGTCTTTACACACTGCTTCACTTATAAGCCATTATTAAAATGAAAAAACGTCCTCAGTCCCCATGCCGCATATTACGGTAACTCTATTATTTGCTCTGCATACATTCTACATTCCTCTATTCTATCCAAAAGACCCATTATCTCCCTCCCTCCACCTCACTTTCTCAGCAATCTTCCCTCTATTTCCATCTTCAGCATTTCGATATCTCCCGCATACACGTGTCCTGCCTCCTTCAAACTTCTCCAAGCAATATCCTATCTTTATCTACAATGCCTGGAACTTATTGTTTTGATTACCTTTCCGTCCATTTTACACTATCTATTCCTCTCTATTCCCATATCTCATGAGCCTCCATCATCCTTCTGGTTCAAAGGCCAAGGTTCCGAGCTATATGAGGCGTTTTCACTGGTCTGTCTTACATCATTGTTAAATGTAATGGCTAACAGATCCCGCTTTTTTTTGCAAAGGCTTTGTAACCAACGCAATCCTCTTTCTAATGTTCACAATAGTCTAACCGCCCTCTTACAAACCATTTCCTAAATCGGTGAACTATACTAGTTTATGTCTCTCAAATGTAAAGATTATATTAAGCTTCCCAATTTATGGAGAAACATATTGACTTCGTTTATTTATTAGTCACTTTCATGTCATACCTGTTTCACCGGTTCTGCAGGGCGTAATCCCAAATTGCTTCAATGACGCTTTATCATCCACGATTCTAAATGATCTGAAGAATTTCCCCACCTTCTTCCACTAGATCTTTTCACCTTTACATGCCTCTCTTACCATTTCCTCCACATGAATATTGATGATAACATGTGGTTATGGAGATCCTGTTCTTACCCCCATTCCTTGCACTGCTTATTTGCTATCCAAATATTTGCAGTCTAATAGAGGTGGGTGTTTTGAATAAGCCATGCGATTCCGCAGCCTATTCATGTTATTTGCGAAATGCTCATCAATTGTGTCCAGTTTACTCTAACAAACAAGAACTCAAAGTCTAAGGTGTACGGGTAAATTCGTTCAAATCCAAGTTCTTTTTTACAAGGGACTTCAGTATTGATACGATATTACTAACACCTATTCTGACTCTAAATTAAACTGTTTTTCTACGATGAAATTATTTTCTCTCTTCTCCGTCCCTATGTTGATGGTTATTATTATTCATGGTCCTTGTTATTACTTTGCGGTGAATGAAATCAAAAATATCTATTGTACAAAAAATAATACTTAAATATCACACCTGTGAGATAAAATCAATATGTAAATAATATTTACGTGGATTCAAACTTGTGTGGAAATAATTGATCCGCCATAGACAACCTTGTTCCTTGAAGTAGGGAGGTAAACAATAGGAACGAGAAGCAGTTACATCGAATTTTATCGGCAATGGCATACGATACTCGTATCAGAATAAACATGAAAGAGTGATGCCAATATGAAAAATTTTGGCATCAATACTAGAAAAGTCCATGATTATATGAAACTTCGATGTCAATGACAAAAAAAAATGGCAACAAATTTTAAAACGGAATATTTTTGCCCTTTTCGCTTAATTTTACTTTTGTTTAATTTTGTTTAATTTCACCAATGTGAATATCATTGTGAAGCGGAGAAACGCATTGTGCCATTGTATGTTCCCTGGAATAGTAGCAATGCAACTCTACCATCCCTGCTATTCAATCCTATTTACAGCTTACTCATAAGAAGAGTATACGTGTGCACCTTAAAGAAGTGGGGTTCAATAAGGCGGATTGTAGGAAAAATAAATGAATGCATGAGAGAGAGATATTACTCAGCATTGATATCACACATTAAAAAACGTGGATTTTTGAGAATAAGGATCCATGGGAAAAGTTATTTGACGAATTTATAAAGGCTCAGAAAAATTTCACTTGATTTATTTAAAATTAATAAAAAGAAAAATTAAACGTGACGTGCCTGCAGGAGGGTTTGGATGTGACCTCAAAGACTCACGGTGAACGGAAGCACTATTAAGACAACCTTACGTGTATGTGCATGTATTGCATGTTGTATATATTATGTTATAGCTATAAATTGAACCAGGCAACGTTTTTCTGCATGTTAGCCTAAGATATTGTATTAATTTTATGGCTATTTATTTATCATTTGTTAAATTTATCAGTGAGTTTAACCTTATAATTGTGTGGGAAGGGGTTCGGTGGTAGAAGAGGCTCCATAGCCTCCATCTCGTTACAAAATAAAGACGACTGTCTATCTATCTACATGTACAGAATACTTAGGTTTAGCTGTGACAACCAGGGACAAGGAAAATTATTAAGATGTCAAATTACGAGTATATTGGTTGGTTGGACAACCAGAGTAAAATTAAAGAGATAAGACCCCAGAACTGAAAGTCTCAAGTAGTCGTTCTTCTCTCGCATGACTCACAATCATAACAAGAAAAACGCAACCCTTTTTATTTTTTATTTCAAAAGCGAAATTTAAAGCTTCACTGTAACACACCCATTACTCACGAATGTGATTGGGATGCGTGCATTCAAGTGTTCATACTTTCATTTATATGTGAAAATATATATAAAATTTGATGTTCAACTGTATATTTACACATAAATGGTTCGTGCCATAACACCTCCTGCCACACACGTCCTTTGCGGTGGCTTGCGAGGCATTTTGCAGATGCAGAATTCCCTTACGCCACGACGACATCGCGGGAAGGACCGCCTGGGGCCCTCAAAACAACCCGCGGACAAACATTCGTCAAATTCGAACCGAAAACCCTTCGACCCGCTCTACCCCTCCCCTCGCAACGAACTCCCTCCAACAACCCCCCCCCTTCTGGTCTTCTTGCGCTCCTAACACGTCACTCCGGAGGGGATTCGGTCACGCCGCTGACAACCACCGCTTCATACACACACATTCATACACGCCCCTTCCTCCCGCTCCCTCTCTCTATCTCTCCTTGAGCTACCCCCCCTCGGCCGCATTTCCCCCGCCAAAAAAACAGAGAGGAACCGTGGAGGGGCGGCGGGAACAGGATTTTTAGTCCGGGGGCGGTTGGGGGCGATAGGCAGATTGGAGACGGGCACACTCTCGCTCTCTCCCCTGGGGCGGGACGTCGTGATGGATGACCGCGTGTGCGTGTTGGTGCTTGTGTGCACTCTGACGCGGAAGAGAGGGGGGGGAGGCGGGTTGAAGTGGAGAGTGACAGGACTCGGGGAGGGCGCGTATTTAGGGTAGGGTATCAAGGGGCGAGTGAGGGAGCGGGGGGGGGGGAGGAGAGAGGAGGTTTGGAATGGATTCGATAAAAACAAGACCCGAACTAGAATTCCTTTGTACGACTCGTTTTACGCTGGGAGTGCGGGCTCCGAGGTGAAACAATCTTTAAATGCAACGCTTCCGGGCATTGAAAACGAGCGGACGTTGCGCGCGGTGGCCGCGTCGGAAGCATTTGCAGAGCGAGTGCCGCGCTAACAACATTCTTCCTCGCAGAACAGGTGATCGGGGGGATGTACGTGCGACATGACCTTAATGTCCACAACTATTCGATTTTTCTCGCAGATCTATCCGTTATTTATAATTTTAAAGAACCGATGATCGAAATGGTTCGACGTTGAGGCATTTGAGTACAGGAATGTATGGTAAGGATGTTACCAACCACTGAAAGAAAACTTTAAATTGTAGAGTTGTTTTGTACGGCGCGAATTCATTGTCGATTAAACAAATTGAAGAAGAAATTGGATGATTTTGAAATTTAGATGCGAAGAAGGGTGGTAAAAGTAAAATGAAAAGAAAGGAAAACAAACGAAGAAGAAATAAGTATGATGTGTGAAATTGGAGGATTATTGAGAGATATCCACAGAATGAATGCAGGACATTTTGACAGTGGATAGAATGTAGAAAACTGTGATAAAAGGGGGGACGTTAGAAAGGTGAGGTAGAGGGAGGAAAAGTATGGGAATGTTGCTCGGAATGAATGAAAGTAGGAAGTTATGCTGAATTGAAGAGGGGTTTCTCGTGGGATATGAGGTTGTGTCTTATTAAGTAAGGCTAAGAAAAGTAGGAGTGCAGAAGTAGGCCTTGTGTCCATCAAACAATCTACCTAGAAAACCACTCCAAGGAATAATATCAATGGTCAAATATTAACGCTGACAAATCAATTAAGATGATAAAGTTGATTTGACGATAACATCGACGTGAAAGCCATTGGTGACTTGCCCTTCCTACACCATGTAGATGATGTCGTGGATGTGTATATTGAAGTGAGTCATGGCAGAATTTGTATCAAATTGCCTTTTCCTTAATAGAAAAATAGGGAGGTATTTTCAAAATTGAATTGAACGGTTTAATAAATAAGCGCCATTACTGATATAATAAATAAGCAATAAAAGCAATTATCTCGACTTGTAATTAAAAGAAGATGCTTTAATTCGGCCACCATGGTGCACCGACTGCTGCCGACAGGGTGCGTTATGATTCAACACCAAATGCTAACGAGATTGTGCGGGGGCTAACGTACTGGCTTCCCACCCTGAGGGCGCGGGTTCAAATCCCGGCGGTGTTGAATATTTTTCAGAGGTATCTCGATCCCTATCGAAGTGCCTTGTAGAGGGCACTTTGAGTGAGTACACCGTCCGTCGGATGGGACGTTAAGCTGCGGACCCCTTGGCGCCTTTCTTAAAGTGTAGGCTAATGCTGACGCCGGGTTTCTCTCCACCCTTCATTCTTTCCTGTCCATCCCCTATGGCGCAAATGACCTTAGCTGTCGGTCGCCTCCCCTAAAAACTACTGCTACCAAATACTAATTTTTTATTTACTCATTAGTTATAAATAAATAATTGAAACACTGGAGATAATTTTAAGTATAGATGTCAGTAAAAACGATAGCTGAATGATTTTTACTGAGCACGCCAGTAACATAGCAAGTGGACAATTATATGTGGGTTAGATTAAGTAATGACAAAACAATGCGTTGGGGAAATGAGTGGTGCGATTAAATTTATGATGAACCATCGATTTTGTTCAATTTACTTAATACTACTCAGTTATCGATGTATCATTTCAAACGCACTCATTTATTAAATATTAACGATCATTTTTGAACGATAGATACCAAACAATCCTAGAATGCTGCGACCATATTGAGCATCGTTATACATCGATCCATCGGCATTTACTTGTAAATACCATTGGTCGACATCTGTCGACATCGCCCACGATGTGCCGACAAAACCTCACTCATGGTCATCAGGTTGAGATTGAAGTTAATATAGACACCCACTTGACATACCGAAGGGTCGCCAGCTCAAATGTTAAGTTACGTACAATAGTAGTAGTCTCTATCGTCATATTGGGAAAAACCTTATCATACTTGATTATATTTCCCCCCTGGCGCATCCATTTAACTTACTCTTATACTAGATGGGTTGAGAATCAAATTAGGCAACTGCCATTAGTTTTTTCGCCTTCAGATCTCGTCAAATAAATAAATACCTATACTTAGGATTACATATCATCGCATTTAGTACCGGTAAGCTTTGAAAACATTGACTCTTAAAATTCTTGGCGATGGAAGTGAGGAATTCTAACGTGAAAATTTCGATAATTTTTGCGAATTAGTTCCATTTCGTACAGAAATTTCTCATTATTCGAGCTAAAAAAGTAAATCAATTGACATAATCATGAAGCGAATACAGTTACGTGCACCAGACTCAATCCATCACCATTTGCAAAAAAGGCAACACTAAAAAATATTTTTTTATGGTCAAACTCTTAGAATACGTATCCATAACAATTAAAATAAGGAGTTATCAGTCAAGAAACCCGATTGCTTAAGATGTCCATAATCCGTCGGGCCATAAATAAGAGGCAATCTCTGCCCATATTTTCGCCCATGACAATCTTGAAGATGCCCACACGATCATGGAGAAGATGAAGGGGGAAGAACTGCATGTGTAGGGAGAAAGATGAAGGGGGCATTTGTCTTCGGTCCAGGGGAAAGCGCCTGTTCTAGATTTCCCGCCGTTCGAGAGAGGAGGCTTTGGCGGGTGAGAAGTGAGTGGTTAATGATAAAGGCGGCGAAGGTTGATTGTGGATAGGGCCTCCAAGCTTCAAGAGGCCAAGGGGTGGCCGACTGAGAGAAAGTCCGTAAGGCCCTAAGGTCGCGGGAAGAAACATTTATCCACAACCCCTGGCACTCCAAAGCAATACCACTTGATAACCTCTCAAAAAGAGATGAAAGTTTTACTCTGGCTTAGAAAAGAATTGTAAAAAAACTAATTTTTCTAGTAAAAAATCAATTTTATGAAAAAATGAATCATTTAAAGAAAGTATACGTTCACAGTATTTTTTTTCATCGCCAAAGTGACATCATCAGGTGCAAAATAGTTCCAATGCATATTATATACCGTGTACGAGGGCTGTTCAGAAAGTAACATGTTTTCGTGTAACGTGAGAAATACTGGAGGGATACAAATTGTTGCTATATTGACGCACACAGAGGGTCAGTACACCTCAAACTGCGGTGGTTGGAAGGTCGCACCACAAGTCGTTTGTTTACAATAGTGAGTCAAAATGGACAATGCAATTGAAATTCCAGTCAAATGTGAAGTCCGTTCATTGATAAGGTTTTACTGATAAAAATACTTGAAAAAGACTGACATTCTTCGGAATATAGGTTCTCTGTACTGACCAAATGATGGCAACAGTGTGATGAGTGACAATGAGAGTTGTGCGTCAGTGTTGTCGTTCGTTTGAAAGAGTGAACATAATTGTGTATGGTGATGGGAGAAGTGGCCGCCCGTCAATGCTGAACAATGAAATGTGCCGGAATATTGACGAAAAGTTCGTGAAAACCGGAGTTTTACGAAATCTTAAATTTTTAGAAAGTTTGTCACATATTTCTACGACTTTGTTGCTTTGAAACACGACTGTAAGTTTAGGCTACCACATTTTTGGTGCTCGTCTCCACGAAGAACGACAAGATGCCATATATCATCAGTTTGCAGCGATCTTAGGCGGCAGAAGTTTATGCTGAAGGAATATGAAAACTAGTTCAGAGATATGGTAAATGTTTCAATCTGCTTGGTCAATATGTATAATAAATAGTGGAGATATGTAGTTTTGAGATGAAAATAATAAACTTTCTGTACCTAATTCAGTGTATTTTTATAGCATAACCGATATTACTTTCTGGACAGCCTTAGTACATCCTTGCAGGGGGAGAGGGGTAAGGTGGTAAAAGAGGGGAGAGGAATGATGGAAAATACCTTCGATGGTGTATGGGCTACGGTAGGATTAGATGGAAAACACTTGATTCAGGTTTATAAAATCTGCAAAACGAAAATATCTTGATGTTTGGAACAGATTTTTCTTGTCCTTACCGCCACAAACTCAGTTGATGTATTTAAACTTACTAAAACGAGATAAGCGAAGTCTAGATACGCTAAAATAAACAATCATGACAAAGTTGTTTGAAATTTAAATATTCAGCCCCGACAAATACATTCGTCTATTGCAAAAATCTTCACTCCCGTTTCCTTCATAACCTTCCTCAAAGAAGAATTTTCAGGAAGCGTAAAGTTGCACAAGGTTTTTCTTGTCATTACTTCCACCCTTACAGTGGAAATTCCCGTATTCACATCCATTCAATGCAAATAAAAGACGCGTTACTATGCAGTAAGTAAAAAATATTCCGAATTCACATGAACTTAACGATACGATGCGGCGAATGGAGTCGACGCAATGCTATGGCTAGACTCACATCGACCTATATGTTTTTGTAGATTGACTGTAAAAACTTAAGAGTTTTCTTTTTACCTGTTTGTCGTATAGATTTAATTCGTATTGCATTACGGATGTGTTCATTATTTTTACTATGTTGGCACATCACGTGATGCTCACGAGGGTTGTTTGTGCCCACGACATTATAATAAATTGTTGCTCTTATTATGACACCCTCGAAGCATCGGCCCCCGCCTCCATAAGGGTCACCCTCTCATCCTATCCTTGCCCCCCCTCTCTCTCTCTCTCTCTCACTTCCCTTCTTCCTTTGGTAAGCCCCCCCTCTCACCTCGCCTCTCTTCCCATCGCCCTGGACACCGTCGATCCATCTCAATTTTGGGAACGGCCGGACGAAATACCCTGGGGCCATCAAGTCCGCGGTCCTGTCAGGAGCGGGAGACTATTTTATCTGTTCCACGGAGCCTCGAATGTCGGGAAACCGGATTCTGAGCGCGAGAGTTTTGGCGAGGAAATGAAAATGATGAATGGACTATGATTGATTGCGCAGAGGGGCATTGGTGGGCCAAAGGACAGATAACTCTCGGCTAGAAGCTCGTCTCGGATGCGTAGAGCATCTAGAAACTAATTCAGATCCTTTTTTACGGCTAAAGCGTTAGCTAAGGCCCCAGTAATTACAGACTGATTTATTTATAATCCTCTAAAATCTTAGAAAATAATAAATGTAGCAATATGATAACATTTATCGACAGTCGGAACAAACTCTGCCGTATCCAGCAATTGTTTAGAAAAATCAGTTCACTGGGACTTATTATCGATGATTTTACGACCGGGGGAAGGAAAAACAAAAGTGCTCGCCGTATTTTTAGACACCAAGATTACCTTAGAAATGGTCCCAGACGATGAAGTAACACACAAAGTAAGATGCTATGGTATTAATCAGAAAGCGACCAACTGAAATGGGGATTTCTTATCTAACCTTCAGCAAAATATAGCGGTCAATCTCATTAGAAGTGGACGTAATTGCAATTCCTTCTGGAATACCCCGCTTTCCCATTATTCTCCCTTCAATTATCATCTCCAGCATTACAATGCCTCTCAGTATCACCTGTATTAACTTCCCTCCTTCGAATACAAGTATATTCCATTTATCACTTTTAAATTCCTAATGTCTAAACTTAAGGTGACTGTCATCGATTCCCGATTCTTCGTTAACGCTTCGACTAGGAAAGGAATTCTTCTTTTAAGAGGATTTTGTTAAATCTTCTCATAATTTCCCTAATTTCCACCCTCTTCTCAAAAACTTCTTCAGCAGTTGAAATACTCTATGTTAACCCCCAGACTTAAGCTAAATCAAAAAAATCTTAATTTTAGACTTCGTCTGTCTTGTGAGTCTTATTTTTCGTTATCTTAATGTTAGTTTTATCTCCATATCCAGCACACTTATTATGCAATACGCAAAAAAATAATTTTTATCCCATGGTTAACTGGCTAGCATATCATCATCCCACACTCAACCTGATTTAAAGTTTCACTCCTACTTTCAAGCCTGCCAGCTACCCTTTCCATACATCCCCTACCATGCGCCCGCATACACATTAAATATAACAAATAATAATTGGCACCCCTGTCTTACTCCCCTACCTGGTGCTGCTCATCACGATTCTCCATTTGCTATCCGCACTTGGTGCTCTGCAACTTGTACAATACCCGATGCATGTAAACAAAATACTATTTGATAGTTATTATTAATAAACATTGATTTCTTCACAAAAACTTAAAATCGTCTTGTTAAATCGATATTATTTTTATATTTTTATTTATTAAGTGAATTATATTTAGAAATTTAAGAACACATTTCGATGAATAACCCAATGAACCATTTGCTGTAACTTTTCGATTTGGTGAGCCATTTTTTAAAATGGTGCGCACAAATCAATGGCGAGAGTATTTCTATCTGTGCCAAGAGGAGTACTCAGGCTCATACAATGCCTTGTTCTCCGTAGACGCCCTTTAAAAATATGGATATTTGAGAAGAGGAGGAACCACAGCATAAAATCCAATTTTCCCGACCGTCGAGAAAAGGAAAATACGTATATCTCCAGTGAAAGTTTAAATCCGCGCAGATTTACTGAATTAAAACGCATTTCGGTGACTGCATCTTTCTCTTATTGTGCTCCCTTGCGTTCTACGAATGGATCTAAATATGGATTACACAAAGTTGACGGTTGAAACTGAAAAGTGGGTAGACAGAAAATGAATTAAGGGACTTTATTTTCAGTAAAACTACTTACAAATTTAATTTTGTCTGCGGTCGTGTATGGAATTAAAGTTCTCATTTGCGAAGGTTTTTATGTTTAAATTCTAAATGGTTATAATATGCTCTTTTTATTCCCAGAAGTTTCTCTTTTCACTACTATTGCCGTATCCTAAATACTTGAGCTCGAAAAATCTAGCAAATGGTGAATATCACGTTTGTGGAATTTTTACTACCCTAAGTATCACATTGTTTCGTAAATTCTTGTGCAGTAGATATTTAAAAAAAATTTTTATTATTAAGGAGGTTAGATCGTGACTAAACTAGTCAATGTGTCACCTCAGTTCATGTATAAATGTCGGGCTATGAAAACTAATGAAAAATAAATTCATACGTAATTGGCTAAGAGTTACGATGTGAAATTTTCATCCTTTTATTTTTTATTTTCATACTTCAAATCCCCTGTACGCTGAAATTGATTAAAAAGGTAACAATTGCAAACGGAAATACGGAATATCAGACAAATGACTTGGCGGTACCCATAGAAGTAACTTATACATCATCTTACTGTTTAAATACTTCCAGTTATATTAATGATTTTATTCTACGTCATTTTGTTTTGCAATAGTTTTCTCGCAACATATTTAGAAGGTTGGATCGTCACCGCATGAGTCAACGTGTCAACTAAATTCACGCAATAATGAAGAGCAATAAAAAGTAATCCCATTCAGGCGTAGCTGGTAAACAGATATGATATAAATTTACAGTTTCGTAGATAACGTAGCTCTCTAAGAGGTTCCTTTTATTATTTTAAACACGCTCTAAAACTTATTTTGGACTCATTGTGAGGTTAAAATTTTGAAACTATGTACTTCGGCTACCTTCTTAAACATATTCATTGATATCATTTCAGGAAAAACGAGTTGGTTCCGTTATTTAAACGCTGCTACAATTCTTATGTACATGCAAATGAAATCAGTTGTTCGTGATAACGGCATGCATTTCTTCGAATTAATATATATTTATTCTAATGTTAAAGGTTCTCCAATGCTATAAGAGTATGTGTAAAACCTTGGATTTTCGATGCCAATTTTTTATGACAACCAACATGGGGATAGTCCTGCTCTTTTATCGTCATTTCAGTGCGCTCAAGATTAAGTATTCACGAAATTTTATCAAAATGACAAATACTTGCGATCTCGATTCCGCCTCCTTAAATTGGGAATTAAAGTTACAGGGAGAAAGTGAGCTATGGAGAACGGGGATAGAGCGCGCGTTCGTCTGCGCGGATGGCAACCAATTCAGGGGTGGGTGGTGGGGGTTGCCACCCTGCTCTCCCCTCTTTCAAGCCCCTTTGAGAGTCTCGGGGGACCTCCGATCAATCTCCGCCAAAGCGTCCGACGCCCACTTTGACCGGCCAGCCTTGACGGTGACCCCATCCATCGCCCCGCACCACAAACACTCTCTCTCCCTCATGCTCTTTTCTAGAGTGGCTTTCTTTCATTAAGGACTTCGTACGGTCAAAACATTACTATGTTCCCGCTGCGGTATACCATATATTTCATTACTAATCAATTGTCAGTGTATTTTCAAACATTTCTTCTTCATTAAGATTGGGTTGGTTCGGTAGCGTAAGTACGGACTTCCCACCCTGTGGTCAAAGTTTCGTATCACGTCATTTAGACTGTGCTAATACATGGTTTCCTAGAAATCAGGTGCCCATTTGTTCCAGGCATTGCCGATCATATTGGATAATTAAACTGTACCTTTCACAGCAATGAAGAGTTCTATGCTTGCCATGGGCAAACTGGTTCCTAAATTATTTAGTCATGAAATCCTTTTCTTTCCGTCACTTCATTTTCCTCTTAACTTCCCCCGTGCTACGTTTAGCTATGAGCTACACCCATTTTCTCATACTGCGGTCGTTTCCTTGCTTTTCATTCATTGGCGAATTTTTTCCTTTGATATTGTCAGGGGTTTCAGCGTTAGTTGGGTCATCCATGAAATTACATGCATAGCACGTCTATAAAGTCACATCTAAATGCTTCAATCATTTCATCGTTGTGTCCATCTTGAAATCCTATCCCTTCCAAATTAGTTTCCCTGACAAGAGCAGAGCTATTGGTCACCTCCCAGAATCACTATTACAGTGTTGCCACTACCCTCTTCATCACACTGCCTTTGTATAAATTTATACTCTTGACAATGGTCAAACTAGTGGTTTCTACTTTTTGTGCTTAGTTTTTTGTCTTTCACCAATTTTACTCTTTTAATGTTCGGCCTTTTAAATACGAGCAGTGTCCGAAAACTATCCGACCTACGTTCATATCTCCGCATTGGCGCTAATCTTCGTCATCCGGGCCGTGGCATTCTTCGAAGTAGTCCCCATTTGATGGAACCACACGCTCCCAACGGTGATTCCCCATCTTAAAGCAGTCCTCTGTAGACTGTACAGAGGCTGGCGAAGCTGTTAACTCTTCTGTGTTTCGCCAAAAATTGCTTCACAAGTTTCGATGGATGCGCTGGCGCGTTATCGTGGTGAAGAAGCCAGTCACCGCTTGACCAGAGACGCGGTCCTTTTTATTCTTCAAGGTATCACGCCATATTTTTAGAATTTCAACTTAATATTCTTTGTTGATCGTCTGACCTCTTGGAGCAAATTTGTAATACACAACCCTTACAATAAAATATATAATAAAAAAACGCAGAGTGGATACTTTTCGAACATACATTGTAAATAGCATTATAGCATAAAACGATAACGAGTTTTTCCCTGAGACAAGGGGTTAAGCAGAAGAAGGGAATACTAAGTCTTTATCTCGTCCCAAATGAATCGCAAATATCTAGAGATCTTATCCTACTACGGGCCCCCTCCGCCAATGGCTGACTCCATCCATCCTTCGCCCCACTCCTTTACGCTCCCACCACGAGACTCCGCGGAGGTCACTTTTCTATGAGTTAGATGGGACGAGATCTTCTCTAAAATATCTGAGTGATATGACCACTAGGATTTATATGGTATTCTTACGCGGTCGGTTTGATGGCCAAAATACGTGTAGATCGCGTGCAGTAAAGAAAATTAGATTTGTAAAAATTTTTTATGATACAATTTTCAGCATATCCAGAGTATTAGATAAACTAGGCTGAGAATAACATAGTGAAAGATTCTCTGCGTATTTTTGAAGTTTGTTGCGGCACAAAGGCACGTTGATATTTTTTGAGCATATCTTGTATTATTGACCACGTAATTTTTATCTATAAGGAATGTTGTTGATGTCAAGCATATCAATGAATTACGTCCATATCGACAAGTCTCATACATGTTTGTCATTACCATTCCATCATTGTCAATACCGTTGGTTCTGCTGACTGCATACAAATCCGTACGTTGATTGTTTACGTTGAGACATATCCAGTATGAAAAACCATTTGCCGCAGGTGTATAATCCCTAAATGTTTTGGTGAACGCGAAATTAAATGCCTTTTTGACGAAATAGATTTGTTTGATTGGGACCACTCTTTACATCCAAGACCTCTTGGACAATTTTTCTTGTCAAAGAGTCGTTGTATCGCGAGAAGGACACTTTTAAACGAAACATGCCGCCATGCATTAACTTAAGGCGAATTGACCATTTTAAGACACCTGTTTAACTCGCGTTGACATAGCACTAGAACAAGTCTCCATACTTCTGCTTCTCAAAATACACTGGATGAATGTAACGACCTCAAACCTGTGCATGCGTTTTGAGGGGGAATGTTACTTCCACATGTCACCAGGAGTGTTTCTGAAGGTCATTTTGTTTGTGGTTGTTCAAGCATGTGTGCATTATTTTGCAGCCTACCCTCATACACTGCAAATGTTTTAAAGACACTGCCTACACATTGCTCGATCGGAAATGAACCATCAATTTTCCGGTAGATTTTATTAGGTAGGATGAATGTAATTGAGAATATGGAGTATTTCCTGCTTTCATTTCATCGTAAAACAATCGGCATTGTTTTACAATGAAATGCAAGCAGTATATAATACTTCAATCTATTTCTCAGTGTTACACGTTTACACCTGAATCTGCGTAACAATCTGAGTTTATTTCCTCCCCCAAAACGGTCATTTAAATGTCATCATATGCAGTGGGTATATCAATTTAATTTATTGATGTAAAATATGTCATGACGTTCATTTGGAGCTCCAATTTAAAAAAGTGACAACCAACCACTTGAATCGTTTACTTTTGCCAGCAACTTAGCCGTCGTGAACTTTTTGTATTGGCGTATTCCTTGTTGGTCCTCGTGGCTTGCAGATACTGCAGGGCGTACAAAAGCGGAAAATATTTAAATATATAACCAAAATAAATGGCGATTTCTATTCTTTTAGAACTATCTAAAATAAATATTTTTGAGGAAATAAGTGTTCTGGATCAAAATGGCCAAAGCAGTAGGAATATAGGGCGAAGAATAGTTTTAGACCAAGACATTTTAAGAATGGGGAGGGGCTTTATGACAGGGACGTTGAGTAAGGATGTTAAGAAAAGGCCGGCCAAAACTTTGATATGGATCATGGCGTAAAAATCATATACGGTGTGGAAACATGGTCACTGAACCAGGATTATAGACATACATCGGAGGCTTTTGAAATGCTGGTTCACAGAATATTGGAAAAGGTGAAGTGGGCTGAAAGGTAAACAAACGAGGAAGTGGTAGACATGGTGAGGGATGAGAGAGAACTGTTGGGAGAAACCAAAAAGAAGAAGGGAAGATGGATTCAGAGCATTCTATTTTGGCGATGCGGTATTGGAAACTGTGAAAGAGGGTACAATTTTAGGCAAACGAGGAAGGGGTAAGAATAAGATAGGAATGTTGGATGGAATGAAGGGAGGGAAGAGTTATACAAAATTCACGAGGGGAATAATGTAAGGCTGAATGTCGGGTTGTGTTTTGTCTTGTTAAGAAAGACAAGGGAATTATCACTGTACTGTTTGGTAGCTTGTGTCCATCCAAAACCTACTTTAACTGCTAGAAACACCAATAATAATTAGTACGAGCTTAAAGAATCAACTAAAAATAAAATGCGAAAGAAACATTAGTTACACAGGGTGTGTAGTATCTATTTTTTAACTGCATGAATCCATGTAAAAATGTTTAAATTCCAATTTTTTTCATTTAGTGCACCTAAGCCTCACCAAATTCATGAACTAGGTGCTTGTCGATTGTTTTTAGATTTTATAATTGGTGGCCTCAATGCATGCTTAACGTGCAAATAAAGAAAGCGCAATCATTTTCTTAATCAATCAAATAAATTTTCCATTTAAATATTGCTGTAATGGATAGGGAATCTCCGAAAGGGCATGATGATATCATTTCTGTCATGGATATATTATTTTTTGTTGCATACAAAATTTGTGTTTATTCGTACCTAATTTTTTAAATTTTATTCTTTTAATGTAAGGTATTCGAACAATTGTATTCAATTGAGAGACTGATAAAGGAGTTCACATTAATAGGCCAATTTTCAACATCTCTCAATTTGCATGAGTAAATAGTACTTGCTGATTGCCTAGTTAGAGGAATTATGACTAACTGATGTTCATTTAGTATTGACTCGCATAAGTGCACGTGATTACATAGGCATGCGCCGCGTTGTGCGCAAGAGGGCAAGGAGATAATAGCCCATGTCCGAGCGTGAAGAACTCTCCGGAAAGATGGAGACGGGAGGGAGAAGAATGAATGGGGCGTAATTGTCCCTTTCGGCCGGGCTGAGGAGGCTGGGAAGGAGAGGGAAGGAGTGAGGGAGGGGGGGGTGAGCTGTGATGTGTTTAATTGAGGAAAGGGATCTAGGAGAGGACCCTTTCTCTCCCTCTCACACCCTCCTGCTCGCGTTATTTTTGGCATAGGGGGTGGGGGGTCGGAATTCGGAGAGGTGGTGAGCGGGGGGGATTGGGGTGGGGAAGGGAAGGGAAAGGGGAGGGTCAGGAAAGGGCGTTGGGAGGAACTTCAGTAGCGTGAGCCCCACAAAGTGCGAATGTATGTCCCCTTTGGAGCCCTTTGCTTCAAGCGGCGACAGTATGGCATTAAGGGCCGCCTTAGCCCTTTAAGGGTGTTAAGTGAGTGAGTGAGTGAGGATCCCTAACTCCCCCTTCTCCCCTGCCCCTTTCCCCCCTCCCCCCCACATACTCTTAACGCCATCCCCCCTCCTTACTTCCACATCAGCATCCACCCCCCCCCCCTCTCCACCCCCTCTCTCGCCTCCTGTCCGTCCCTTTGCCGCACCCCCAGGCAGCAGTAGCCACCCGCAAGCCCACAGTGGATCTTTCATTCTGCCCGCTGACCTCCTAATTGGGGGGGATTTTGGGGGGCGATGAGAGGGAGTGATGGCGGAGGAATCGAGAGCGTGTGTGCGAGGGGAGAGACCCTTCCGAGTGGAGAGAGCTGGGAGGGAGGCAAAGAAAATATAAAAATACATCCGGAACCTTTTCCGAGAGAGACAAACGGTGGCTTGAACATTTTTATTTTCACGCCAATTACGCTCTCGTTTGAGTATAAAGAGTTATTGCGCCGGGCACGGTCGATGGACCATTACGGAGTTAAGGAAGGAAGAACGTGAGCACGGGAACCAGAGCTGGATTGTCCTGCAGGGCATACCAGAGAGAGAGATAAGGCCCTGGAAGGAATGAGACGAATAATAGGCTGGCTCCTTTGCAAATTTATGGAACTATGGAAAAGGAAATCCGTGCGTTTAATACTGTCTATGTGCATGGGAGGAATACGTTCAGATCCAGACGGACACGTGAAGAAAAATTTGGAAAAATTGAAAGGGATTTAAAATGGAAGAGGGTTAAAAAATGGCATGGTTTTGCAAGATTAAGCAAGATAGTAAAATGCCTAGTGAACACAGTTGATACAAAAACGCTTACTTTCTTTAAATCTCATTTTATTGTTTATTCTTTGGCATTCTACTGGTATACATATCGGTACAATTACATATTTCTTTACCTCTCTTAAAAAACACAACCTGACACTTAACACTATAATAGACCATTTTTCAGTTCAGTAACCTTCCTTCCTCCCTTCATTACGACTAACATGCCTGTCCTTTTCCTTCCCTTAACTTTGCTGTCGAATGATCTAACCAAAATCATAGTCAACAATTTTATATGACCAATCAAAATGTTTAGTTTCCTTTTTTCCCACATCCTTTGAATTGATACTTGAGAATTTTTGTAACTTGACCAGTTTCTTCAAATTTAGCTAAGAAGAAATATTTTCCCTTACCATCCTCACTCTTGGAGAAATGTCGAAAATTTCTTCATTAATGTATTATCATAAAAAAGGGGTAACAAATCTCCATCTGCGGCAAGGATATTTTGAAACGCCCAATGGCTTCCTCGAGCTAAGAAAGATAAATGGATTTTTCAGTGAAGAGGAATTGTTCAGGATTAAGTGGGTGGTAATTCTTTCTTTCATAAAAAATAATGATAAATCATTTAATTGAATTACATAAGCATTTTTATTGGCCTTTTGTGTATTAATTCCGGATCCTCAAACAAGACATTCAAAATGTAAGCGGTGACTCTAAAAGCTCCAAGAGCAAGTTGTGTGCGATACTTGGAGTACCATAAATTTCCTCGGGAAACACGATTATAACGATGGAAAGGAATTTCACTCTGCTAAATGCGAAAATTTCACACACCATTAGGATTAGTTTGGGCTGAAGCTCTATCTCCATCCATCAAATCAAATTCCTAGGGGACGATTTTGTCGCAGCGGGGGAAGTACACATAGGAGTCTAAATAGAAACCCCAAAAATTGTTCATTCCATTAATGTCAAGGGCACAAACCGTTATTTATAGTAATAACTCGAATATCCTTAAATGACGAAGGGGCTCTACACCGAAATTAAACGACGGCCTAGGACATTTGGAAAGCGAGAGCCAGTAAAAATATGAACAACTTATAAATGGAAATATACGCACTGCCTTGAAAAAAACCTTTATCTTACTTTCCAAATCACAGTTAATGTCAGCATTGCAGTTAACGTGATCCAGTTCCCTCCAGAGTGTGACATATGGCTGAACAGCATTAGGCATGCTTGGACATGGAAACTGGTCCACGGACTTGGGAATAATCTATTCCAGGCTAATATCTCAGTCTTTTCTTTAATATCCTATGGTGCTACTTTCATGTTGAATGATTCATGTCACGCAAAGTTTATATACGAAGAATTGGTAGAAGTTCCATAGTCATTCTATTTCATTCACTACATTGATTTACTACTGCAATGGACCATTTATTATGTCTTTTTTAAATTTAATGCATATCATTCATAGTTAAGTTCTTGAAAGAGGAGAGAATGTTATGTGAGCGTTCTAGAGGGAGAAGTTTAAGCAAGTAGGATTGTGTGAAAGGTGAAAGGAAGTAGGTGGATATGATTCTAAATAGTGGTTTTATTTCATTTGTTGTTTTAATTTGTTTATTATCAATTTCAGTGATGTTTAAAAGAGTAAAACCGCCCTTAGTCCCTTCTGATAATGCATTTTTTAATGATATTTTGAACAAACATTACAGCGAAACTTTAATTTTGTATTGCATACCTGGTGTATATTCCCCCCCTGCCAGGCACCATGTTGGTAACTAACAGGATACATGTAGATTCATGACCATGAAAAACTAATTTACCTTGACTGATTACTGTTAACAATGATAATATATGATACAAGGGCATATATGATTACACACGCAAACACTACATATTAACAACTACAAGAATGCATTTGCACTGGAAATAGGCCTATCACCCTCAAAAAATTAGTATCAATGTAAAAATAATGCCAGGGATTAGAAAATTATCCGTGTTTTTATATTTTAATTGATAGAATGAGGCAAAAATATCGACGCAATCTGCGCATGTCCAAACAATACCAGAATAAGATCTGCGGTCGAAAGACACATGTTCATCTTCGGATAGTCGGACGACTCATAAGTGGAAATGACGGTTGAAAGATAAAACTGATAATTCATGCATTCCCAGTGCCATACAATAATATATTATAATACGCATAGTGAGGATCCATTTTTCTTGTCACTTTAAATATTTTATTGGCATTAGGTATATTTCTACGTCTGGCTATACGTTAATAAACTTTCTATCATCCTTTTCGAAAATCCCATTAAATTTCGACAGTAGAGGAATGCAGAGTGAGAGACTTTTACTGCAGAAGTGTTATTATTTCAATATTCGTGATGAGATAAAAAATTACGGTAGAAAAAGAGCACTCATTTTGTTAAAGTGTAGTGTTTTCGGGAACCATCGGATGCAAGTGCTCCGATTGCCTTGCATTTCACACCAAACAGATTTCACACCAAAAGAGTTAAGAATTCTTTGAGTTGTAAGCGTAGCGTTTATTTTCATTGTGTAACAGAGAAACATGTTTTCTAAATCGCGTGTGGAGCCATGAAACTTTAGCTTAGCGGACTACTTTGCATACCTCCACAACATCCTGGAGGACGTGAATGCTACCAGCTGAATTCCGCGGAGATTTATAAAAAAATGCCCTCGCCTGTTTAAAACCAGACATGGCGTGGCGGTCGGGATGCAATTGCCGAGGACGAGACGCGAATATTTTGGTGCAAAGTGAAGCTGCGGAAAATTATAATTTCTTCCTCGAACATGCATATATTCTGATCTTACACAATACCATACGATGGCTGATTGAATGACATGTTGATGCTGATCTTTTATAGATGGGTGCACATGCGTAATGCTTCGGACTTTTGAGTTTCCAAGTTTATGCATATTTCCACCGTCGATCCACAAAGTTAAAAGAGCGTTCGCGAGTAGCAAGTCCACCGCTCACACTCGGGGCATACATGGGCAGAGTGCATTCGAAAGCCGTCGTCCGTTCCCGCGAGAGAGCGCGCGATCCGTCGTCCTCTCTATCTCGCCGCCCTATCGCCGAAATACCCGCCTTACTCCCGTGGCCGCTGACGAGAGGGGGGGATTAATTGCCTCCCCCACCCCACTCCAACTCCCCCCCCCCCCTCTTTCACCCCCTGCGCCGATATCCTCGCTTAAGCGCGCGCTCAACACCATCTGCGTTTATTTCTCCACACCTAATTTTTTCCTTCCTTTTTCAAAGCAACATTTTTTTTCCTCCCTCTCCCCAAAACCGTTCCCTGCTACATTTAGCCCACCAACTTCCCTCCCGCACACGCCCTCCCTCCTTCTTTGGTTTTCTCACTCACGGAACAAACGAGCATCGAGTGACCTTGCCCACATCATTGCACGCGCACGAAGGCACAAACGGACGCACGCACACGGGTCGGCTGGAGGGGAATGCAACGAAAAAAATAAAAAGGAGATGCAAATACTTTGGTGAAATGGGGCCGTATTTGGAATACTCGACAAACGTTTATGATCCACGTGAGAAAAGGATAGTATAAAAATTGATGAAATCCAGGGAAAACCCACTAGTTTTCCAAGACATTGCTACGAGAGGAGAGTAAGCGTGACGGATATACAGAAAGAATTAGAATGTGATACCCTCCACTCACGAAAGTAGTGGACCAGATTGAAGATTTTTAGAAAGGCACAGAATGCAGTTACATGTTACATTACCAGATAAACCATCAGAATGAAATGAGAGAGACGGAACCAACCACTGACAATATTCAAATATGTACAATAGTAATAACATGACCAGACGTGAGGTCCATCATATTTTCAATTTAAAAATCGAAGTTTAAATTTTTACTCGAAAGCAATCTTAATTGAATGATGTTAAGAAGGCATTCACGTGTGGTGTGCGCATGCTCGCGGAACTTTGAAAAAAATATTCACGTAGTTATTTAAGGGTGAGTGAATTTTCATTCATAAAAGGCCGGTGATATAAACTACCGCGCCGCATGACCTTGGGGGGGGGGGCTGCTTACTGACCATTGTGAAGATGTAGATACGTACAACGCACGGCCGCGCCATCTCCCGCTCGCTTGGCGGATCTGCGCTCTTGTTTTTCGCTTCCCGTTCTTCGTTTTTTTTTAACCTCTCTCTCTCTGTCTCGCACTCTCGCGTCCACTCGATCGGGTGAAATTTTCCAACGCTCCCCTTTCCAACCCTTCTCCCTCTCCCCTCCCACTCCAACCCTTCTCCAAGCGGATCGATGGATTCGTTGATGCGCGGCGGGGTCGCAAAGGTTCGTGTGTTTTTTTTACATTTTTTCTCAACGCGCGCGAGGGAAACTCGATTACCCCGAACGGCCAAATGACCGGCGAATGCTTATTTAACACGCCTCCCCCCCCCCCCCCCCGCACTCACCCCACTCCACCCCCCTCCATTCGCCTCCACAACTCGCCCCATTATTCTCGTAAACAGATTTCTCTCGTCTTGAATTCGAAAACTGTTCCCGGTACTCTTTCCATTGAACACGGTTCTGCGCGGTTCTTTTCCCATGCATTTGTCGTCGTCACCCGAAAGGAATGTCATTTTAACCAATGGAAACATCCACGCCCCTTTGATTGTTCAAGTGTATTGAAAATACGGCAACTTGTTCATTTTGATTGAAATCATCATAGGTCATAGGCAATTTACCTGTTAGTGGTAGATTGTGAAATAGTGTAACGAGTGAAATATTGGTTTATGCCTATCATAGGGTACATTACATCATATAATATCATATATTTGTATTTTGAAATGACAAATTTCTTGGGATGAAATTCTTGGTAAAAAAACTACGAGTAGCCATGACTACAATATATTAACTCAAATAATATTTTACGGATATGGTAAAATATAATTTTATTTGAGAGTTCGATAAAGAAAAAACTTCCCGGTTGACTTGAATTTAACACCTTTGGCCTGTAGTATTGTTATTATTTGTCTCATTTTGTACTTCTGCCTACTTTCATTACTTTAACAAAATATTTTAAATGTAATGATTTGGCTCAGAACTCTGAGAAAAGAATTTTATGTTCGAAACACTGTACAGGGGCATTTCCTCTGCTCTATTTTGGTTTGTCAAACGTGATATTTTTGTAGATTTAGTTCAGTGGAATGGAGTATTATGCTCCGAAATTAGGTACCTCTGACCATCCTATAATGAAAGCACCTTAATGGATATATGTGTCCATATACCTGTCCGTTGAAACTGCAATGAAATATCGCGAAAGGAACTTAAGAGGAGTGATCCGCTGAGTCACAGATAATTGCGAGAATATTTCAAAGTGAAAAAATTATTGATCCGGAGTGGGATTTAAACCCGTAACCTGTAACTTCCGGCAAAGTGGATTGGATATGAAGTGTTTTAGCGAGATAAAATTTAGAGGCGTCCTCCGGTATTGTGTATTCATAACAGCCTTTAAGGAGCAATTTATTCCAAAGAAAGTTATGATCAATTTCAGCGAGCAATTTATATTTTTAAATTGTAATAATAATCGTAAAATGCCACGTAATTAAAAACAAAGAAGACGTAGTCTTCAGTATTTTTCATTTCCAAATTTAATAAACCTTGTATATCGACGGATTGCCGTAGTTAGCGCCCGTAGAAGAACGGATTCTATGATTTAATTAAGGCAAGGAAATATTATCTGAGATTACAAAATATCCACATGCGTACAAAAAGAGAAGATTAGCACAAGTTCAGAATACATTAAGGACTAAGAGGAACAAATAGGTATATTTAACATAGAGTCCAGCAAAGAGAAGATTTTAAATAGAGTATATTTCCACCATATTTCAGTTAGGTTATGAAATCGTGATTGCATTAATTATAATTACATAAATGTTACGAAAATAAATATTTATGCTGGAATACTATATGAGCGCAAGAGATCAAGCAGCAAAGTCTCAATTAAAGCCTATTGTTCAAGAAAATATCAACATGCAACCATTTCAAATATGAACTTGTAAGTAAACTAACCGATTGGTAAAAAAAGATTAATTTCTCATAAAAAATGCTCAATTTCACACTCCACGAAAAAGCACAAAACGATATATTTATTCCACTAAATGTTTCCGTGGAAATGTAAAAGGAATTTTTTTCCATTCAAATTTTATGTGAATTTTTTCTCATTTTTTCTTCATGGGTAGACGCGTGATCCCTGCCACTCCTTCATCCCTTGTATCCTTCCCTGTATAGGGCCTTTTGCGGCCGTAGATCTTACGTCAAAAACCCTTTTTGGGTCCGATTCCTCTAAATTCATCCCGTGCGGGATATTGCCCGGACCCCTTTAATTTCCTCTCCCTTCTCTGAAGGATTCCTTCTCATCCCCTCTTTTTCCCTTTCCCACCCCTACTTCATCCCCTTTGGGAGAGCAGCCGCTTGCCTCGACGACGGAGTCTCAAAAGTTAGTTCCCAAATCCCTCCCTCGATTGCTCATTAAAGCCACTGGCTAGAGTGCACCCCTGCCCTCTCGACACTCCCCCTAATGGTAATTTCGCGATAAGCGAAATCTCAAAAGCAAGGTTATTAACGAGGGCGGAAGCGCCAGGTCTCAATGCTGTTGCGTCCGCCTTGTGTCCATGGGTCATATACTCGACGGCGAAAATGCGGTTCCAAACAATCAGCGTATAAATCCTAAAAGTAATGAGACTTTATAAAGACGTTTTGCGCATGCTCTGTAACATTTTAACACGTTTACTCTGTCATGTTTCCCCCTCCTGTAGGAATTGAGAAGTGTTCGATAGCCAATTTTATTCTCGGCACACTTCAAACACGAGAGAGAAACAAGAGAGGTTTAGGGTATTCAGATCTCGGGTGATTATAAATTTAACTTTTTTTCAATTTCATCGAAGTTTTACTGTAGTATTTTTATTATTTAATTGACCCTTACAAAAAATATATTATTTTAATTTATATGCACTCAATTCTGATCCGGGTAAAAATCATAAATTTGATCGAAATTAAAATCTAAACAGTGGGAAAATGTTCGGTTGGAAAACAATTGGAAAATTCCCGAGCCATGTTTAAGTTTAAATCAACGGAAGTCAGCTTATTATTTTTTGTTTCCTCTCCTTATAACTTCAAGAGTGCCTCAATACGAAGTCTTTTCAGAATATACACACGCACGAACAAACAAACACACACAAACACCAAATACAATAAAAGAAGAGATAACACTTGAAAGGAATGAAACAATTTTTAAAAATATTGGCCTCTGACATTTTCATCAATATGAGACGAGCGTTGCATAGATGGTCGATATATTTTCAAAAAGTGGGTCTTTACTTTCCTTTAGGTATGTTTTTAAGGTAGGTTTTTGATGGACATAAGCTACCAAACAGTACAGCGACAATTCCAGCCAGCCTCTCTCAACGAAACACAAGCATGCCCGCCATCCAACCTTACTCTAGGCCACCCTTCATTCTTCCGAATGCTTCTTTCCTCCCTTCATTCCGTCCAACATCCCAATCGTCCCCCTGCCCCTTCCTCGCCTGCCTAACGGATTAAGCTTGCCTCGCTCCTCTATCACAGTTTTCAGCACCCCTTTATCAATCAAAGCATCCCGGATCCATTTTTCCTGCTTCCTTTGGATTTCTCCAAACAATCCCCTCTCCTTCCAAACCATATATAGCCTACTTCCCGGGGATCGAGATTGTGCGGGGGCTAACGTAATGGCTTCCCACCCTGAGGGCGCGGGTTCAAATCCCGGCGGTGTTGAATATTTTTCAGAGGTATCTCGATCCCTACTTGAGGTGCTTTGTGGAGGGCACTTTGAGGGAGTACGCCGTCCGTCGGATGGGACGTTAAACTGCGGACCCCTTGGCGCCTTTCGTAAAGAGTAGGCTAATGCCGACGCCGGGTTTCTCTCCACCCTTCATCCTTTCCTGTCCATCCCCTATGGCGCAAATGACCTTAGCTGTCGGTCGCCTCCCCTCAAAACTACTACTAGCCTACTTCCCACTTCTTAATTTTTTTCTTTTAGGTTCATTTAGTCTTTTCCATCCTTCTCCACACCAAAATTTGAGAAGTCTACAAACTACGTCTATCCTCCTACTTCAATGACCATGTTCCCGCGCCATGCGTAGCTACGCCTCCGTGTGAAAGTTTTAACGAGCCTTTTCTCAACATCCTTACTCAACATCCCTGTTATCAATTCCTTCCTCTTTGTTAAAGACTCTTCGCCTAGCGCAATTCTTCTCCTTTTGTCCCTAGTATTTTGACCATTCTGGTCTAAAATACTTCCGATATGGGCAAAATGCTTCACCTGCTATAGTTTTTGCCCTCTTTTTTACATGATTGGTTTAACTTTTCTCCTCCTAAAAAACCACATAACCTTTGTTTTATTTATATTTATTCTCATTCCATACCTATCTCACTGACCTTTCAATTAACTCAACAGTGTTTTCAATACCCTGGCTGACTGACTAACCTAAGCTTGGTTATCCGCAATCCTCACTAATTTATTAATTTTTCCACCGACTGTCACTCCTTTTTCCAATTCTTTCCATGCCTCTTAAACCATTTCTTGTTTATTTTAAATGTGGTTGAATACTTTCGTCGCAAACTCACAGCCGTGAGTGCTGCACTAAAGCACAATACATATTACACACAAACTTTACAGAAATATCGGGAAAACAAAAAAAGGAAATAAACATTTTTAATGCATGTACGATAAATGCCTTCTATTACTTTCGTACAATTATGCCTTTAAAATCTCTCACTGCCAACAAGAAACTAAGTCAACGAATAACCAGTCATTTTCATTCCGTTGGAGCTCATTGAAATCCACCCAGCTGCAAAACTGATTACCGTATTAATAGCACCGACTTCCTCATTGTCGCAATAACTTCAAAAGGTAATGCTTAAATCATTTCACCGGATATTCCTTCCGCGAGTAATACTGTACGCAGGAATTAATTGAGGTGACTTACCTTTGTACACGACTTTGCTGAACGTACTCGTGATGATCCTCAACTCTGGGTTGGGCATCTCGCCGATCTGCGATTAGAATAGAAAGATAAACCGATTGAGAGATTCTATTGGATTATACCGTGGAGCATTCATATTCGAAGCATAATATAATGCATTAGTCCATTGTGTGACCTCCTCGCAAAAGAGCTTAAATGCTGCAATGCATTGGTAATAAAGAGCTCACATTGCGTCAGTGAAATGTGCCTCAGAGATTAAATGCATGGAATTGATCTTGAACCAATTGTCAAGATCATACTTGGATAGATGCTTAGAGAGTAGGTATTTGATGAGTATCACGATGAATTCGTTTCTTGAACACTCAACCTGTTTATTTAAATGATTTGAGGGATAACAATTAACATGCTCCGTAAAAACGGAAACGGTGGGATCGACGATAAACTTAATGTCCATAGAGCTTTTGTATTGTATATTCTCTTATTTCCAATTAGTGATAATCATAAATCTATTGCCTTTTCCACATAAATCATTTACATGTGACTTTAAATGGACTCTGAAATCAGTAGTGATTGAGTAAAATGTATCTTGTCGTTCCAATTGGGTGTCTATTTACACCGATGGTGACAAAAATCAAGCGCAGTCGCTTGTTTCAACAATATGAACTTTGTATGTATTCATAAAATACGAATCCTTTTCATATTTTGCATTGGGTTCAAAAGGGATGAATGTCTAAAATGTGAAAGTGAAATCACGTGTTGATTTTTACTTTTATTGAGTTGATCCAAAATAAAGAAAATTAAACAGTGGTATGAGGAATAAAGTTTTTCAAAAAATACAAGTTGCGTCAACGGCTCAACTTATCATTTAATTCAGGCTTCTAATTTCTTTTCAACATTTGGCGGTGCCCCCAAAAAATAAAATAAAATTACACGCAGGAAGCGCTTTACTAAAATGTAAATTGAAAATTTAAATAGAGCTATATTAAAAAGAGACGTTTCAGGCGTGATATGGTGGAATATAATGATTAATTAAAAATAGCAATTTTCCGCAAAAATAAAGTTTAATGCGACCGGTTTCAATGTTACTACATCATCATCAGGTGACAGTTAAACCTTCAGTCCAGTATGTATATGATTAAGGCAAGTATATACTGGACTGGAGGTTTAACTGTCACCTGATGATGATGTAGTAACATTAAAACCGGTCGCATTAAACTTTATTTTTGTGGGAAATTGCTATTTTTAATTAGAGCTATATTGTAAAAAATGAACATCTAGAATGGTCATGAATCATGCAAGACGATGTAGGTAAATCAAAATTTAACGTCGTAGTAAATAGGAGTAATTAATTTAATTTTTTTACATTAAAGTTAAGATTCTTTGAATCAAATTATTGCTTTATGTATTAAAATAAAAAAATACCCAGAATCCAATAACCCTACATTGAAGTTCGTCTGTCCATTTAGTTCTCAATAACAAAGCAAAATGTTTTACTTTGAGAATTCTAACAGTTCATCTCCATTTGGTTTCCAAAAGTCAAGACATAGTTTACATACTTTTCGTAAATACAATTATCTTCGTTCAGTTATTTATCTCAAGTCATCGCCTTGCTAAATTAATTTCTTGAAATCGATGATGGAATATTCACCATATTATATCGTAATCCCTAAGCTATTTTTAACAATGGAGTCTAAAAATATACCTTGCCATATAGTTTAAAAATCATTTAAATGAAAAATTTTCGATAGGTAGATTTATGCCTATTGGCATATTACAGGATTAATTTGGCGCAAAGTTAATCGAAGTTAAGCGTGTTTCCGTTTCCACATGCGCTATGCACTTTATCAGCATTTAGAGGCAGGTTTGTTTGATGAATCTCCCTAAACATGAGACCTATGTAAATGAATTTTTAATGCTAAAAACCTAAACATTCGATCTCATAGCCTAAAGATTTTTATGCAAATCCTTAGCGACTAATTGTTAAATAATGTCAATGCATACAAGATAGAGTCAGTATTTAAAATCCTCTATTTGTTCATAAAACAAAACTAACAGATACTCTGAGTGATTTTGTAGCATCATTAATGGATGTATTTTTCAATTCTATGATAGGATAAATCGTTTTCTAGTTCCAGAAAGCAGTTGGCATTGCAATACGTTGGGATACGTACTATGGGCAGAGTGACAACTTTTGGATCATTTTCATTTCCAGCAATAAATATGTTTGTCAGCATAGTTACCGAAAAATCAAATTCCCCTCTTGATATTTTGTTAACACAAAAGTAAGAAAGATTCATTTAGTGCATCCTAATCTGAGTGATTTGAAGTAGATTTCACCAATTGAACTTAACTTTGATAGATTACTGAAATATTAATCTTAAATATAATCTATCAAACGTCAATTTTGAAAAAAGACCGCCCAGTTTTTGTGTTTGTACAACTTGGTATGAAAAGCACATAATTTGATGAATACTCTTGTGGCATACGAGGATTACCACCGCACGAATTATCCATTAATCATGGTACATGGATCTTAATAGATTATGGATCATCTTGGATACATTATGGTTTATGGTCTATTTTTGCAAACGGACTGGAGAAACTGTAGGAGTGGAAATAATTGAAAATAATATCACCCAGTCTTCCTTGTTCTACGGATATTATTTCATTTACAGGGAAAGCAGACATAATCGCATGGTTTCAAAAATTAGCTCCTCCCTTCGAAAGCAAATTTAAGAGCAGATTCCAGAAGAAACTTAAAAACTGCGCTTGAAGGCTGTTTATTGACTTCATACTATACGTGTACGCACTACACCATGAATAGTGCCACACTACCTTTAATCATTCCTGCTTAAACGCATAATTTAAGGTATTACATTGACTTTTTCATTTTTCTGTAATATCATCAATATTCATAGATCCATTATAAGTCAAAGATATGTCCAAGTTTTAAAACTATGCAACAGGTTTTTAGTAATTTTAATTTATTTTAATCATAATTTATTAATAGGATTTTTTCAACCCAGCATCATAAAAATCCTGAAACTGTCGAGCAACTGTACATTTTTAAAAACAAAGAAATGTGTTATTGCCAAAAAGGAAAGGGTAAACATAATGCACCATTATGATTTTTTGTACTTGAACATCCTATTTCATTATATAAGTCTCCGTATGCGCTCCCAAACACTTTGTATTCCAAGAATTTGAAGCTTTTAGAGCTGCCAAAATTCGTAGAGGATGTTTTCTTTCATAAAATGCAAGGATTCCATTTTGCATGGACACAATATTGAAATCAATGCATCTTCAGTGCATTTATATTAAATTAACGAAGGAATTCTTTGCACTGAGTTATCACGATTCTAGGCATTGCATTGATTCAAATGACTTTCAGAATTTGACGTCTAGCATGGAAAGTTAAATGGGTAACTCATTGATTTCTATGAAATAACGATAATCACCTGGACCATCAAAGAAATTCCCACGATTCCTTGAGACTTGTGCTGAGCTTCAGACATGTTGTGATAGAGTTCAGCGTTGAAGCCATACAACTGGAGCTGGAAAGAAAGAAAAATATACGCCATAGTAATTGTGCAAAGATAATAAAACTAGGAAAATTTTTGTGAGACATGAATTAATATACTAGAATATCAAAAAAGAATTAAAAGAAGGGAGAGAGAGGAGAAAGTAACTATTAAATAGTTAGAAGTTAATTTATATTCACCCTCGTCTATAGGAAGTTGTATTTTTATGGCTCTCGTATTCAGATAAATCATATATTTATCAATACCATGACGACTGCCGAGAGAATAGTTTTTGCAATCAATTTTAATGGAGTACATTATTTTCACCTTTCTGATCTAATGAATCTACACAGGTATAACACAATATGATGTCCTCATATTGGAGAGTCATGGATGAAAGGCTTATCAAATCGATCTCCTTCAACAGATTCAGGCGATATTTAGTGGAAGTTCATCAGTATAAGAAAAACAAATTTCCAATTTTCCACAGAGTTAAATCTGTGGAAAAGTGCAACTTTATTTTTCCCAAACTGAACTCCTTCGTCCCATTGTGGAAATACCGAGGAAATTTGAATAGAAATGAAATGGACACGAAGCGTTTCAACACTAAGATTATGAAATTAATAATACAAGATTATTAATATTATGTAGATGTAAGTTAAAAGGGTTTTTGCATGAATGTATACGCCACTGTGGGTGTAGATATATAGCTAGAGCATGGTAATGGCTATATTCCCTTTGTATTTATATTAATATCTTTGAGCTAACTCTAAGTTTAACTAACAGGAACCTTTTTTTTTACAATTTCTCCGTATTTTTTACGATTCAATTGCAATTTACTAAATTCAAAAAGAAAATATGTGATAAATATTCTGATAAAAAATTTATAAATTATTTGGCTCAATGACATCAAAGACGATAATTAATTAATTATATATGAATATAATTAATATTATTTAGGGAATATACAAATTTTTGCTGCCTTTAATTGTAATTACAGTCCTTTAAAAGGGCAGACTATGTCAAAAATAAAGCCAATAAACTTTACATTTCCTGATGAAATGTTATAAAAGGGAATGATTTTTTATTATGAATGAAATTTCTTAAGTAATGATTGCAGTGCTTGTTATTTTTTGCACTAACAACCTCTAGAAAAGTCAGAAATATGTGAAAATTGCAACGGCATTTTGTTAACTGTCCGCTTTGTACTTGCTTAAATGTCTTATTTGACCCCCTTCGTATGACAGGTTAGTGAATTTACGTAAATGGACAGCGACAACCGTCAGATTGTTATCATTTGAGATGATTAATGGCGAAAGCGTTGCGCAGGAAGATATTAATCTCTACAGCTGTCACCAGCTTTTCTTTAAGGTTACCTGAATGGTCTATCACGAAAAGTTGAAAATTCGGTGCGTTCAATTGAAGAGATGAAATTATTCCACAAGACGGAAAATTAGCCCATTTTCATTAAAGAGATAAACCAATTTGCCTCTAAAACCCTGAAGAAAAACATACTTTATAGTATGTTACGGGAGCATAAGAAATAAAACCATGCGTAATATTTAGATAAATTGGAAAATACACCGATTTATATAATGTATATATATTATTATTATTATTAGGTAGTCTACCGATTAAGGTAGGCTTTCGGATGGACAAAGCTACCAAATAAATTATTTGTGACTCCTAAAAAAACTCAAAATCCATCATCCTACTCTACATCAGGTCCCTTTTCATCTCTGAGTATTTTCTCACCCCGTCATCCCGTCCAACATTCCAATCCTGTTCCTTCCCTTTCTTCGTTTGCCACACATTTTCCCCTCTATTACAGTCTTCAAAAATCCCACTGCCGGTCAGTACACCCTTCATCCACTTTTCCTGCCTCCACAGGATTTCTCCCAACAAACCCCTCTCTTCGCCAACCATACCAAGTGCTTCCTCATTTGTTTTCTTCTCTGTCCATTTCACCTTCTCTATTCTTCTCCACACCAACATTTCAAAAGCCTCCAGTCTACGTCATTCCTCCTGCTTCAATGACCACGTTTCCGCACCGTACATAGCTACGATCCATATCTAAGTTTTTACGAGTCTTTTCTTAATATCCTGACTCAAGGTCCCTCTCATCAACTCCCTCCTCCTTGTGAAAGCCTCTTTACCTTCTCCTTACGTCCTGACTACTTTGACCGTGTTGGTTCAAAACACTACCGAGATACGTAAACTGTTCTACCTGCTCCAGTTTTGTGTGTGTGTGTATATATAAAACAATATATATACACATATATTTATATAAATAAAAACAAAAATGTAGATTTTTAAACCATAGAGACACAAAGAAAGAACACTCAAAATATGTTGTTTTGACGTGGAAGGAAAGGCAGACTACGGCCGAGCCGTCAAAACGTCAAAACAATATATTGTGTGTCCTTTCTTCTTGTCTCTATGGTTTAAAAATCTACATATGTTTTTATATATTTGTGCGTCGCCGGAGAGCGTTCCATTATATATATATATACATATATATATACATTATTATAAGATATATATATATACATTATTATAAGATATATATATACTATATATATATATATATATATATATATATATTTATTTATATATGTATATATATACGTATATATATATATATTTATATATAATTATATATATATAATATATATAATTATGTATATTATGTAATATTATATTATTATGATATTATAATTATTATATAATAGTATAATATTATACTATTATAGAATATATATATATATATATATATATATATATATATACATATATATATATATATATATATACATACATATATATATATATATATATATATATATATATATATATATATATATATATATATATATATATATATATATTCTAGCTAGTGAAATTGAAAACAATTCTAAGCCCCAAAAAAAAATATGCGCCTGGAAATCCTTTATATACACGTAGTATCCCTCGCATTATATTTGTTTTAATTTCCCTTCCCTTAAAATTCCAAGTCACTATTCTAACCTGTTCGGTTCTCTTTTTGGTTTCCTTTTCTGTTGCTCCTCTAATAAAGAAGAAGAATATACACGCATAATTTCCATTCATTTTCATACAACAAAACATGCTTGTGTCTATAATCATTGTCTTTCCTCAAAGAAAAGATTTCGGTGCCCTCCATCGCCACACTTCAAATACTATACGTGTTTACTGAAATCATTTTTACGTCTATCTTAGTGCGCATGCAACCTTATCTTTTGCCAACGAATTCTCAACCCAAATTCACCCTTAATACGCCTATTTGTGCCCATGATACTTTTAGTATAAATTAAAGAGTGTGACCTAAAAATAATTGACCGTCGGATAATTGTTAAATGTTATTATTGATATTTAATAACAAACAGGGGAATTGACCCATGATCGCATGATCTCAATGATTACATATCAAGGCTATTGAAATGAAATTAACCGTGAATGACGTGAGGAGATACTTGATACCAGCATAAAGATTTCCAAAGATTACCACGCAACGAACACGTAGAGGATAAAAGTCTAATAAGAAGACAAACCTTTTGAGCTCTTATTAGCCAGCCATTATTCGCCATCATATTGAGCATCAAGAAACAATGGGACCGATGCCTGAAACAGCAATGGATGCTGTTGCTCTCTGCTATTGATCAGCCCCTCAAGCTGTGAAGTGTGACACCTGAGAGAAATGGGGTCGTCTTCCCTCAATACGAAGTCAATGAAATAACTCCGCTGGTATGAATGTCGTTAAAACTCTTTTCTGTCGTCCGTGGGGAATGAACAAGGATCGTGGCAATTTGTTTACATTTTCGGAGCGCAAGATGGATTGGAGGAGATACGTACGTGCGAGGTTGGGAGGGCGAGGCGGTGAGGGGGATGTGGCGATAGAGGGAGGCAGCTGAGTTAAAAAGGCGTGGCAAAGATACGAAAATGGGGTTGGGGGAAAGGACATATCACTAGAAGGTGCCTGTTGGTAGAGCTGAGGTGGTGGTCGGAGTACAGCTGGGGACGTAGAAGGGCGAGAAAGGGAATAGTAGCAAGGGTAGTCGAGGGATGGTATTTATAAAAATGAGTGATTATACACATTTAAAAATATTATTCTGCTTCTTGGAATCCGCCCCGTTTTACCATCACGACTAAACTTTCGTCCTTTTTAAATGTGTATTCTAGTGAAGTCTCTCCCTTGAGAAAGGTGGTATCCCCACCGAAATTTCGGAATACGTGACAGCTTCTTTCTTATGTGTTTTGGTTCGCTAGTGCTGTCTTGGTGTACATTATTATTCACATCCGTGACAATTTCACTCAAGTTATATATATATATATATATATATATATATATATATATATATATATATATATATATATATATATATATAATTATATATATATATGTATACATATATATTTATGAGTATATATATATACACACACATATATATATATAATAATATATATATATATATACAGATATATATATATATATATATACAAAAATATGTATTCACATAGGCACTCGAAAAACACTGGATAGCGGCGACATCATATATGATTATGTGAGTGCCCTTTTAACATATATCAACCATATGTTTAACCATTTCATCATCAATATATATATTTTGCATGGATATATTACATGGATGCATCTATATTCGTTTTCATCAATATGGCTACAAGGGAAACGATAGGAACAATAGTGGGAAGGCGGAATCGAGCAGATTACGTGCGCAAAAACGTTTCCTTGATCGGATCTTGAACTACGGATCTTTCAACTTGCCCCACCGGTGCTATAATCACTTGGGTTAACTAGGAAATGTGGACAACACTGAAATCTTTAGGGGATTTATGCAACCATAGATGCTCCCATTTATGCAACCATACATGCAACCAGAGTGCTCTGATTCCTTGGCCAGGCGATGACATTCGGGAGCTGTTTCATCGACCTAAGGAGAAATGGGCGAGGACACAAGAGGGAAGGATAGTAGGTGAAGCAATCATACAACGTCATAAAGGATATGTACAGTGCGTTTCGTGGCACGCATAGCCAGAAGAAGGAAACGAGCTACATTGGCCTAATTATCATACAAACACGAAAACCGCCATATGGCGAACTAACATTCATTCGCATGGATAAAGATGGAAGAAAGATAGGAACACATATAGAGGACGAACACTCGAGAGGTGGGGAAGGCGGAATTAAGCAGATCACAAGGAAACTATTTTTGGCTTGAAATCCGAAACCTTCCACCTCTTCCACGAACTTCGCGTTCGCCCCTTCTGTGTGCTTTTTCATATTTTTATGCTTATTATAACATAAGGATAAAATCACGGCAAATATGTAAAGAGTACCTTAAAAATGGCATATAAACGCTTAGGTGTTCCTAGTGTTTTCATCAATGGAAGTCGACTTGTATGTGTGATTTAAACACAACCACAAGTGTAAAAAAAATTATTTCCTAATGTTTAACCTTTTATATTTTTCCTAATTTATTTCATATGCAAATAAATGGCGAATGCATAAATGCGTACGTAGACGCACAGGAGCCGGAGGAGGGGGATGGGTGGAGAGATAAGTCCCTCCCCGCTCCGTGGTGTGGAGCTACTGTTCCGCCACCTCTTCCCCCGCAACCCGCCTCTTATCCGCGTCACTTCCGCCGCGCTTTTCCGACGTTACACATTTCCCCCTCCCGTCCCCCATCCCCCCTCGCTTTTCTTCCACTTCCGGTTTCCTCCTCCTCGCTCTTCGCTCCACGCGCCGGAATCGGTTTTTTTTCTCTTTATCTTTTTTTAAAACGCTTATTTTTTCGCCTGTCATTTTTTCTCCCATCCATGCCCACAGCGAACACGGACAGTGAGATCCAACCACCGAAAATTCTACCGGAAGGCATTTTCGTGGTTTTTTAAACCAGGCGACGTGTATCCCCCCCCCCTATGCCACGATCAAAACCCGCCACCAATACCTGCCACTCCTGTCCTTGTGCCCGAAAGTTCCCTCCTCTTGAAGAGTTGTTCACGCCCCCGCTCAGGAGGGCAATGCTTCAAAGCGTGGCATGTAAAAACCTCAATGAGGAAGGTTCTCACTCGATGAGAAACGTCATGAAGTTTCCCTTATTTGCATGATTAATTCCATCCATATTTTATTCGCACGATATTAGCGAGAAAATTGTACAAACGTAAACACTATCAAGATGAAATTAGTGCATTTGATCGTTAATGTTATCCTCAAAGTGTTTATTTGCTTTTCGCGTTTCGGCGTGCTAGCATCATCAACAGATTTACTTAGACCTACCCTAAGCATATCTTACATGTATCTCTATCTACGCTCCCTGTCACTGATTGACATATCCTTTTTCAGGGAAAGGTTAAATTCGCACCCAAGGACGTAAAAAGGTAAAGTAAACCTTTAAATTGGAAAATTACGAACAACTGACATTATTTCAATGTATCACCAAAACATTTCCCTAAACCTTTCCTGACACCATTATTCATTTATTTATGTACCCTGCAAGCCACAGCTAGGGTGTGTGGCAGGGGGTGAATACATACCAGAAAAAGTTTTACTCGAACATGACCCTACAGCGGTCGAACAATGCTATTATGACCCCATATCGTCCGTGGAAAAAACGATATCCTAAATTTATCTATTCTACATTTAGTCTCTCCAATTTTATTTGCGTGATCCCTCCTACCGCAGTAGAATGGGGGTAATAATAAATTTTCAGCATCACTGCTAAAAGATGCCCTTCCAATTTGTGCAAGAGATTTAGTCTGCAATATAACCTTCGCTCCGTGAGCGATTCCCAGGCTAGCTCCTCTATATATTTTGGATGCGCTACTAAGCTTATAATGACAACGTTTTACAAACCTAGCTCCTCTACGCGATCCAATTCGGCCATAAATCCAACTGCTTAACACCGTTGTGTTTACGGACACTTACTTCCTTCGTGTGTTCCTTTTTTGGGCGGATATAGCAAGGAAAACCAGATTTAAGAATATTATCATATTTGTGGTAATTTATTCCAGATTCTCGCATTACTTGCACATCCATCATATTTTTTCATTAGGTGAAGGGGAGTTAATTTCCCGAAATAGCTTTTTTTTAATTTGCCTGCTCCGAAAGTTAACAGTGAAATCGGTATGAAATAAGATATATTTTTTTTGACATGGATATCCCATTCTGCATTGTAAACATATATGACAATTAATTAACATATACCATGTCCGTGTACATATGAAAGTGTGGGCTAAGGCGCTTCGAAAATGAGAGCTACTGAATAAATTTGTCACTGCACAGGTGATAATGTCGCCATATTCACTTGATAAGTCATCAATGCCGCGGACGAAACGTTTGGTCCCGAATTCAATCAATGTTCAGGACGCGTGAATAAAACCGAACATCACGTCATAACGTTAAGAATAATTCGTTCATCATCACAGTTTCTACCACCTTGTACGTAATTTACGCCAGTTAATCTTTGAAAATTCTTCACGCATTGATTTTCTGCCGCGTTCCTGGTGAAAAAATTAACTGCAGAAAAGCACGCCGCAAAAGAAGTCGGGGAATGCGGGAAATTACCGCTAGGACTAGGACTTGCTCCGCAGACAATCTGCCACACAGAATCCTCGAAGCACAGGCAATTAACTGCTTGTGTAACAGGCTATACGGACAATTTGATGTGCCGATGACTAGTTGTACGGCACGCGTTAGACTGGGGTGGTGTCGTATTAGCCCTTCCTCTAATGGCAGCAGATTGCCCATGCAGTCAATTTTCCGCGTAGCTAATTTCCCCCACGCAGTGAGTAATCCCTACCGAGCGGAACAAATTACACTTATTTACGCAAAATTGTCCCTGCTGCGAGGCTATCCTTCCGCGAATTGTCCCGTAGTGAATCATCCCTGCAGAGGAACGTCCCACAGCAAATTATCCATGCATCGAAATTTCAGGTAGCCTTGAACTGCGGTTCAAGGCTACCTTGAATTTCGATGCATGGACGGTTAACCCGGATGAAAACCTAGAGCCGCTGGATCAACCTGTGGTCATGTTTCTATCCCATTCCATTGAGGATGTATTTGACGCATGACCACCATACCAATGGATGATGATGTAAATATAAAATCAATGCTCAAGAGTTCGAAAACTTCCAATTCCTCATGCATTTTTTCGTCATTCAGTGATAATGATTATTTAATTGACATCGCCGTATTAAATAATTTAAAGCACCTCTACTAGGCAGGCTATCTGAACTCTTACCGCGAGTAACATGCTGTAAACGAGCGGAGGAAAATATGGAAGGGCCGATGAGAAATTAGTCAAAAAAAAACAACGCCCCAAAATATTTCATTCACATTCCCTCCTGGGATCATAAACAAAAGGATAGAGAGTAGGGCAAATGATTACTTAGGGGATGATCAGTTTGGGTTTAGGAAGGGGAGAGGTACGCGTGATGCCATTGCAGTAATGAGATTATTAATCGAGAGGAATATAGAACACAACCAGGAGGTATTTGCCTGTTTCGTAGATTTCGAAAAAGCGTTTGATAGAGTGAATTGGGGAAAACTAATGAGTATATTGCAGAAAATAGGAATAGATTGGAGGGAAAGGAGGCTAATCCGCAACCTGTACATGTCTCAGACTGCTCAGGTGCGGGTGGGGAACGGGGAGTCCGGATGGGCAGTGTTAGGAAGGGGTGTAAGGTAGGGTTGCCCATTATCACCGTTGCTGTTCAACCTGTATTCAGAGGAAATGATCAAAGAGGCATGGGAAGAACTCGAGGTAGGAATGAAAGTGGGCGTGGAATTCGTAAAATCAGTTAGGTTTGCTGATGACCAAGCTTTAGTTTGTCAGTCAGCCAAGGGGCTGCAAGCATTGCTGAGTGAATTGGAAATTCAGTGCGACAGGTATGGGATGAGAATCAATATTAATAAAACAAAGGTTATGCGATTTTCTAGAAAGAAAAAGGCCAAGCTTAACATTAAAATAGGAGGGCAAAAACTGGAGCAGATAGAACAGTTTACGTATCTCGGAAGTGTTCTGGACCAACACGGGCAAAGTAGTAGGGACGTACGGAGAAGAATTGCGCTAGGCAAAGAGGCTTTCACAAGGAGGAGGGAGTTGATGACGAGGACTTTGAGTAAGGATGTTAAGTAAAGACTGGTAAAAACTTTGATGTGGAGCGTAGCTATGTACGGTGCGGAAACGTGGTCATTGAAGCAGGAGGATAGGCGTAGATTGGAGGCTTTTGAAATGTGGGTGTGAAGAAGAATGGAGAAGGTGATATGGACAGAGAAGAAAACAAATGAGGAAGTACTTGGTATGGTGGGCGAAGAGAGGGGTTTGTTAGGAGCAATCCTATGGAGGCAGGAAAAGTGGATGAAGGGGGTGTTGACCGGCAGTGGGATGTTGAAGACTATGATAGAGGGTAGAATGTTGGGCAAAAGAGGAAAGGGAAGGAACAGGATAGGGATGTTGGACGGGATGAAGGGAGGAAGAAAGTACTCAGAGATGAAGAGGGACCTGATATAGAGTAGGATGATGGATTTTGTGTTTTGTTAGGAGTAATAAAATATTTGTTTGGTAGTTGTGTCCATCCAAAAACCTACCTTAACCGGTAGATTACCTTAAAAAAAAATTCCCTCCTGGGTGAAACACACGTGCAGTGTAGAGGAGCTAGGTTTGTAAAACGTTCTCATGATAAACTTAGTAGCCCATCCAAAATATATAGAGGAGATAGCCTTGGAATCGCTCACGGAGCGAAGGTTATACTGCAGACTAAATATATTGCATTAATTGGAAGAATGCCTCTTTAGCAGTGTTGTTGAAAATGTATTATTACCCCCATTTTACTACGGTAGGAGAGATCATGCAAATAAAATTGGAGAGACTAAGTGTGGAATAGATAAATGTAGGATATCATTTCTTCCACGGACGATATGGGGTCATAATAGCATTGTTCGACCGCGGTAGAGTCAAGTTCGGGTAAAAATTATTCCGGTATGTATTCACCCCCTGCCACACACCCTAGCCGTGGCTTGCAGGGTACATAATTAAATAAATAAAAAACATAATTGCTTTATTATCAGTAACGTAGTAAACAGGGTTGGTGTAGGTTTTGAATAACCCTACTAAACGTTACCGTAATCCCTAGCAGACTAACATGAAACCCAATATTTTCTAATTCCATGCAACATTATAATGAGAAAATAGCAGCACTGTCTCACTATGCAATGATTTATTACACTTACATCCATCGGATATTATTGATCGCCATCAATATGTTCTATTCCACCGCATCACGCCTGATACAACACGATCCCGCCTTGCTACACATTACAATAATTTCTACTTTAAATCTGCATTTTTCAAATTTCCTTCATTCCACTAAAAATGCTTTTTTCCACCCTCTATTAAACTTACCCAACATTTTGCCCTCCGTCACCATCTTCACTATCAAATGGATTGAGTCTCGAATCAAAGTTAAGGTCAGGACCACAAGAGGTAATGGAATATGGAATGTCAAAGAGACTCAGTCAAATCAGAAAAAAGATTGTACGGTAAAAACCAGGAAAAATATTGAGAGGGCTGTTTAGTAAGTAACTTACGTATTGAAGTAAAATATGAATATGACTAGACAAACTATTACTATATACATTAGAAAACTATTTTGCTCCACCAAGGTCACCATTCAACTTCAGGTATTTATCATAACGATAAACAAGGTATTCGATTTCGTCTCTGAAGAAATTTGTCGCCTTACATTTTAACCACTTGTTTACACCAGTATGCAATCCTGCGTCACCATCAGAGCACTGTGTTTGCAAGCCACGTCTATCGAGAGATTCGCAATCGTAAATTGGCCATTTTCACCAATTTTTTCTATAGTTTCAATCATCAGTTCATCTGTGCCAAGACTGGACCGACCCCTGCAGTCCACGTCGTGAGCATTAGTGCGGCCATTTTAAAACTGAATGCACCACTGCCTCACTCCACCTTCACTCATTAATCCGTCTCCGTGCCCTTCTCAAAGTTTCCTATGAATTACAATCGGTTCGTGGTTTTTTGCCAGCAAAAGCTTAGTCACAGATCGCACTTCACAACTCGCGGGAATTTCTATGGCAGTGCGCATTTTAACAGTTCGAATAGAAGGACCACGGTCTGTGGAATACCATAGCAGGATGCATGGACTGAGTGTAGGGACGTTTAGACACCAATATAGAGGCTCTAGTCCTACTCACGCTAATGGCTAGGTCCAAACGTTAGTTACTTTATGGTCAGCAATCGTTTAATTGAATATCAAAAGTATCTGATTACAATAATGGATGGCGGTTAAAGGCCCCCTGCCAAAAGTTTGGATTTCAAAGCAAATTATAGAAGTTAATATTAGTTCGCACAAGACTAGTAATATTAATAATGTTATTAGTCTTATGCGTAGACCCTCAGCACCTCCCATGCGTACCACTAGAACTACCCCCCTTGTAATGCCAGTAATAAACACCCCTCAATCCTTCGTTTCAGCTTCCGGGGTAGAATCGATAATACACTCCTTCCAGCCTCCACCAATGATGCAAACAGAATGGCTTCGATTTTTCCAAATGAGCGGAGGGGTGGGGAAAGTGGCATCGAGGGCGCGCCTCTTACCCGATAGCACCGAAGTATCCTTTGGATGCTCCTACCACTCCATGGAGAAATATGAACCCGGGTTGATTTTGTATGATACATTTTTGTTTGTTGGTGGCATGCGGGCGAAGTGAAATGGTAAAGAGAGGAGGCGGAGAAGAGGGTGAGCGAAGGGAAATAGTACCGGATTCGTCCGCTCACATTTAAATTCTGATTTAAATCAAATATTAAGGAAATACTACACCCTTGTTACATGAACAACGGCAAAGAGGAGGAGGAGAGGATATGGCAATGCGAATTAAGCGCATTTTCACCTCTCTGGCACAATAAACAACCGGAATGTTCGTTACTAGGTGACTAACAACCTTCGAAAACTTCATTCAAAATCTCTTCATAACCCCAAAGTGACAGTTTGGTTCGCTCTGTCCTCCATAGGCATTATTGGGCCTCACTTTTTTGATTCTCGAGGTTCAACTGTTACTGTGAACTCTGTGCGCTATTGTGAGATGCTGGGGAATTTTTTACTCCCCAACATGGTATGGTGCATTGTGAGGAATACAACACAGAAGCCTTTTGGTTTCAACAGGATAGTGCCACGGCCCTATCGCCCGTCGTTCACTCATAATTCCTGCAAGAACAATTTCCCGGCCGTCTGATCTCCTAATGAGGGGATGTTCCATGGCCCCCACGCTAGATGTCATAGCTGGAATAACGCAAGATATGCAGAGTTTTCGAAAACGTTTTTGAACGACTCAATATGGCCATCGCTCACCAAGGTCATCACCTGGGTGAAATAATTTTAAAAACCTCATGAAATAAACTCCTCTGAAAATAAAATGGCAGTGAATGTAGATGTAGTTTTCAGAAATGAAAAACTTTTTAAACTATCTTGGTTGGTTTTTTTACAATTCACCCGTTAAATCAGGGAGTCCATTCTGTGTCACACTGTAGTTAACAAATAATTGAAGAACGAATTGATAAACAAGAAAGAAGAGAAAAAGTTCTCCCATTGAACAATAGACAACAGTCGTTTGAAATCGTCAAAAGGCTACCTTTAGTGCGTAGACTACATGCATACCTTGAATGAATTTATTTGCGTTATCCATACTATATTAATTGACCGTAGTACTTCTAAAATTAAAATATGTATATACGAGTATTATTGAAATTTAAGGAATATAAGTGAATGATTGGCATCAAGGCAAAGAAAGCACTTTATAATAAAAATAGAAAATATTATTTCAATCGATAGTAATTTTTTCCTGAAATATGCGGAAGGCAAAATTTCCTCACCAACATTTACTTCGATTATTTTTCTTTCACTTTCCCTTTAACTTTCCCCCATCCATTATCCAACCTGGTCAAGTCATGGCATGGAATTCAAGCATAGTAAATGCCTGGCCCTGTCATGCTAATAATTATATTAAAACACATCACACAGAGCGTTGGTATATGAATTTAAAAAAAACTGTGTGTACCCGATTCAAGAAATCAACTCTTTTTTAATTTTTAGACACATTCAGAAAAGCTTTCTTCCATAATCAGAATTATCGAGGTTACACGTTTTAATTTCTTTTCGTCTATTTTATTTGAAAGAGCTGTCATTTTCAGAGTGCCAACGCTCTAAAACAGCAAAAGAACATTCGATGAAGTAATTCTTCTGGTAACAAAATTTTCCCTTTAACTGTACATCCAGCTAAGTCCATCCCGTCATCTTTAATTCCGTTTTAGAAAGTTCAACCAAGAATAAACATATGTAACGACTGAGGACTAATTTAAACAAAATCAAAGAAAGCCCATTCCGAATAGAAAGACATGTCCCCTTTTATGAAAATTATTAGGCAACCTATAAAACGGGGAGTAAATATCCCCAGCAGGATATATTGAGGGAACGGAAGGAACAAAAAAGAAAGGATTCAGCAATCGTCGAAAAAAACAGCAATAATAGAAAAGTATAACATGATACGTATTTACCATCTATCTGAATATTTATAATGAAAATCCATAGTAAACATATTTCAAAAAGGTATTTAAGGCGCTCTCCACTTTAACACTATTTTAATAATTGTTTTCACATAAAAAATCAATTAAAGTTGAATGAGTTCGAATGAAAACGGAGAAGTATGAATGGAAAATAGAGATAAAGACATTTTTAATGACAGGATTGGGTACGTGTGCCGACGATAATGCTGATGGAATTGACACATGGTGAAATAAAGAATTATTTGCGATTCACCACCCAAAAAACACTGATTTCCATTCTTGGATATTTATCATCTGATGATGAAGTAAAAAAAACGAAACAAGACGAAATAGAAGACCTTTTCATGGAAAACTGCAGATAAAACTCATTTAAAAGCGGGAATATAAAATTTATTCCAATTAAAACCCAGATTTAGATTAAGACACAGATTTTCACCTTCAATCGATGTGAGGATGTCATTAATGGAATTTCTTGTAATAATTAACTGGTAATTATGCAAAAATAATTTTATCCTACTTAATATTAGTAAATTGTCTCCAATATTATTCTCAAAAATCCAAATAAACTTACATGACAAATGAATACTCTCTCTTTTGTAATTTAAAATTTCCCGGAGTTTGACAAAAATATTACAAACATGAAAAAATTTAAATCAAAATTTTCCTCGCAAAAGGGTTTTGTAGAACGAAGGACGAAATCGTTTGCGTATTTTCCAAGTAAGGATGTCTTCTGTGTGTGTTTGCATACTCATGTATGTTGTTGGAATTTTTTTTAGCCATGTCAAGTCTACATAATTAACAAATTTTAGCAAATAAGCCACATGAAGCTTTGAATATACACTTTTAACAACAGCAGAGGAAACCTCCTAAATCGCAAAATGCTCTACTGGATCTGACACCTTACTAAAGGTCGTGTTTAAAGTGTTATCGATCAACTCAGTTAAAACTTCAACATTTGCCGCAATATCAAATAAAATTATAGCGGACAAGGTTAACACTACATTTTTACTGCACAAATCTCTTTAAAATGTATTCTTTATGAAATATTTGCACTATTTCGGCGTTTTATTGAATGTGGAATACTTCCTTTAAGCCTAAATTGAATGATCCTGGAGGAAATAATTTTTATAGAAAAAATCTTGGATTTTAGTTCAAGACCAAATTTTGTTTGACTTGTAGTGAAAGAAACATTTGATTTATCCACCAGTCTTCTGAAAAAAATTAATCTAATAACGTAGAAAAGTGAAAATTGTTTCAAAGAAATCAGTTGAAGAGTTAAACACCACTCCATTTACATTGCCATTGAATGGGGTTACCAAAAGAACCAACCTATATTAAAATAGAATGGCGTAGAGTTAACTCCTTAAAAAGAAAAACCGTTACTTCAAGCAAAAGTGAAAGGTTCGCCCATGCACAATTGAGGGAATAATGTTATATCACCAGTAGAAGGCATACAGTTTTGTCTTTTGTATATGAAAATAAGATTCTTTCATATATATATATATATATATATATATATATATATATATATATATATATATATATATATATATATGCTTTCGTAGACGTAACACAGAAGTGCCGAATAGTACAATACACAGTAACACACAATATAGAAACACAAAAAAAGAACACTCATACGTATTTACGTAAATACGTGTGAGTGTTCTTTTTTTGTGTTTCTATATTGTGTGTTACTGTATATATATATATATATATACACACACACACACATATACCTGTGTATATATGTGTATATATATATATATATATACACAATATGTGTGTATATATATATATATATATATACATATATATATATATAAGGAAAAAGTAATCCGTAGAATCATTCGTGTTTAGCATGGAACATGGTGTTTGGGTGTTCGACTCCCTCCCTCACTACCAATGAACAAAGGCATCTAAATTCTGAGAACTTTTTTGGTTCCTAGAACTTCGTGCTGAAATTAGCTTTTGTTAAGATGACCTTTTCCATGACCGTTATGCGTAATGAAGATGAAATTTCAGACGAAAAGCAGACGAGGAAGTAATATACACCAACTAAACCCGATAGTGGATACGGGTGTCGAAGATCAAATGCTCAGAAAAGATGAGAAATGAAGCGGTGTAGAGGAGTAGTAAAATGGAGGAAAGAAGGCTAATGAGTAGAAGAGAGAGACATGTTAGAAAAATAAACTTTGGTAAAATTCGACATAAAAATTTGTATTATGAATTTGTTGTAAAAATTATTCAAAGGGAATGCACTTCGATGAAGAAAAAAGAAAAATAATTAGAATGAGGACAGAGGGATGTACAATGGAACAGATATCGGGGAGCAGACTTGAGTTAGGCTCGAAGAAAGAATGAAGAGCTGCAATCGATCAATCATTTTATTTAGAATGTGATGGTGATGCATTTTTTTGGAGGTGTCTCGCGTATTCTTATGCAATGATTCCCCGGCGTGCCTTAGCGCTCCTTCGTCCGTATGTTCAGGTTTTATGAAAGCGGATACCAGGCCGAGACTCGTCCAATTGCTCTTTCTAGTCTTCCCTTGATTATTACGGATCATAAAGTTCATCGGAATGTTCCTTTTGCCTTGTGCTCTTTTGCCTTTTGCCTAGGGAGAGGGCAAAAGAGAAATGAAGAGGATAAAGAAGTTCAAGGCGGAATGGAGATAGATTGGGAAAAGAGGGATTGGATGGCTCGGTTTTCTCCTGGAGACACAATTGATTTGCCAGAAATATAATTAAACGAGAGTACGAGGGTGGTCTGAAAAGTTTCCGGCCTCAAAAATTTCAGAAAAAATGTCTTGTATCTTTGTTAGGTCGGAAATATTTCAGACCACCCTCGTAGGTGTGGGTTCATAAAATAAATTGGAATCGCTGATGATAAAAGTCAGTTAGCCGGAAAACCAGCAACGTAAAATCGGCGATTTAGTAATGGGATGAGAATCTATAAATCAGAAAGTGTATGAGAATTGCGAGACACAGAGAGGCTAAACTAAATATCAAGACTAGAGAGCGTTAACCAGGGAAATAGAAACAGTTCACCTTCCTTAGTAGTGTTTTCATTCAAGAGGGTTAAAGCAGTAGGGACGAGGGAAGGAGAATGAGGTTATGCAAGGAAGATTTCACAAAGAAAAAGGTGTTGATAAAAAAGTTGTTGACAAAGTATTAGTGATATATTCGATGTTTTCAGACTTTACTTTGCGAAAATCCATTCATTATCACTGAAGTAGAAATACCAATGCATCTCATCTTTGCACACAGGTACCCCTCAGGTGCCTTGTACCTGAGGGGTTCCTGAGGATGACGCCGATACGTCATAACTAGTTGTACCGAATAAAATTGCATGGGAAGACCCATCAGTGAAGCGTAAGTGACTATATGATGGAGCGTAGATTTTATAGTACCTAAAAGTGGCATTTGATTCAACATGGCAGGCTCTCAAAGGTTTTGTGATGTGGAAATGGAGAAAAATCAAATGAGTGAAATTGATGGAAAGGTAAGAAATAGTTGTTAGGCATAGTAAAGAATGAGTGATTCTTGTAGTGAGCAAATCCACGGACGAATGAAAAGTGAATGCAGAATATTTACGAGGGTCATCCGGAAAGTAGTACCCGTTCGTGCCGCATGAAGTGCTGACGACGCGAGTAGCCGCTGGACGAGGTCAGATAGCTTCAGTGGCTTGTCTGCCTTCTCTGAGCCAAGTTGCGTGACGCTAGCATTGCCTGTGTTGTTTCTGTGATTGTTTACAATGTTTAAAAAAATTGAGAACGCCGCCAGTTGTGAAGTGAGGGCAGTGATTAAATTCCTCAATGCAAGAAACGTTCGCCCATGTGATATTCATCGCCAATTAAAGGAGGTGTATGGAGACAATGTAATGGACGAGTCGTCTGTTCGGCGGTGGTGTCGCAACTTCAACATGGGGAGGGGGAACACACACGACGATGAGCGTTCGGGGAGACCGTCTGTCATTACAGACCAACTGGTGAGCTCAGTTGACGAATTCGTGAGGAACGATCGGCGCGTCACAATTGATGACATCTGTGAGCATTTTCCCAATGTTTCTCGAACAATTGTTCATGAAATTGTTAAACACCATCTGCATTATGCAAAAATTTGTGCAAGATGGGTCCCTCGCGTATCTCAATGAGCTGGCGGCGAAGGACTATGCAGCAGGAATACAGAAACTTGTCACACGTTATGACAAATGCCTTAATTTGCTTGGAGATTATGTTGAGAAGTAGTTTAAAGTATCCTCTTTCAAATAAAATTTTTTATGTTTGTTAATATTTACTTTTGTGTCTTTATTTCACGAACGGGTACTACTTTCCGGATGACCCTCGTACATAAGCGATTGATAGTCAAAACCTAATGAATAATGAAGAGCCTTAGGCAGGCGAGATAGGGTTTTAAAAAATGGATGGGTATACTAGACGGAATGATGGGAAATAAAATGCATGCGGAATAAAAGAAAAAATTATTATTACATAGCGGAGAGTCAAGTTGTGTCTTTCTAGGTGAGGCTTTGAAAGGCATTGCTTTATATTCTTTTTATGTCAATCCAAAGCTAACATTGAACCAAATAGTCACCATGTGACTTCTTATTACACTAATTAATCACAGAATATTGTTAACAAAATGTTTTCCTTGCTGCCATTTATATTTATCGCCAAATTCAGAGAGTCCCTGGCAAATTTCAACGCAGGAGACGCCTTTGAGTAGGAATAGGCCTACTTCTATTTTTTTGGATTTATTCGTTATTTTATATATCAATGTTTTTGAAACGAAAAGTGCTGTGTTAGTATTTTAAGGTTTGGTATCAGTTCTATCTTATTATGTGAAACTTAGAAATGCAGTGGTTGTTAATTGGTCTGCTCATTTTAAATTTACTTAAACAAGTTGGCATTCAGAACAATAATCCCTCTCCGCGGGGGCAAATTCCTGCTACCTGCAACGTTGGGTCGCATTCCCTGCCTTTTAGAGACTCTTTGGGGGTAGAGTGTTTCGTGGTGCATTTTCATGTGGTAGTGATGTTTCAATTTCTTGCTTGTTGTGTCCTGGCTTCCGTGTTGTAGAATGTCTTTCGTGCTGCATCATGGGGTGCAGTTTTTTAGTTGTTTTGCGGTATATGTGTTTGCATGAGTATTGGATGAAGGGATTTTTGCATGAGTGTGTTCGCTGCTGTGGGTGTAATTTTCCGTGTTGTTTTTTTTGCATGTGGTATTTTTCTTTTTTACGGTTGGTGACCTAACACCCCCCGCCACACGCCCTTGCGGCGGCTTGCGGGGTATTATGTAGATGTAGATGTAGATGTAATGATGAAAGAATAAAAAAGAAAATGTGGAAGACAAATCAATTGATCAAACAAAGAAGGATGTTGTACGAGAGACTTATCCGGCAGAACAAGAGATTCACCATTAGAAAATAAAGGGGGGAGAGTTTCATCAATCTACTATGTTCAGATGTAAGTACCTATCGATGATAAGAACGGCTCGCCTAGGTATTCCGCCGTCAGTCTAGCCTAGAGTCAGAAATTCGATCGCTGTTTGGATCGCTTAACCGGAAAAGATTTTGAAATATCCCGATCCGTTTGAAGTGATGCTGGGATGGGAGGTGCGGGAGAGATAGATAGAGAGAGAGAGGATCTCTTTTTCTTTCAGCACTGCGAATTTCCAGCATTAGCCATTAAAGGGTTGAGTGCGGAAGGGATGATATTAAGCTGCCGTGCCGGAATGCGTCGAAAGGTCTCAAAAGCGAACTGAAGAAGAGTTAAAGGGAGTCCCCTTACAATCTGAGTCACAAGGGACTACCAGGAGTCAATCGGGAGGCGGGAGAGAACGAGGGGGGGATGCGTTTTCGAGAGGAGGAGGGGAGAGTGTTCGGCGGGAACAAAGGAGAGGAGGATCCGGGGGAGGAGGGAGCTCACAATTCGCCGCCCGCCCACGCTCTCCTCCCTGGAGGAAAGCGGGCGGGAGAAGAGAGAAAAAGGTATCTCACCCTCTTTCATCCCCTCCCCCCTCCTGCCCACTCACTTCCTTTCAAAAGTCATTCGGCGTCATCACTTCTCTGACCCTCCTTTTACTCCACACAGAGGAGCCGCCGTATCAGTTTTCCGGAGAGGGGGAGAAAGGAGTTTTTGGAGGCGGTGGTGCGACCAAGGCATGGTTTCCTTTTTGGGGGAAAAATAATGGTGTTTGGTGCGTGCGTGCGTGCGTACGCGCGAGAAGGAAAACCTTTTCGACACGGTTTTATCGGAGATGCGCGATTTATGTCCTAGGTGATGCAAAATTTTCGATTCATCGAGGTCGAATCGTGTCGATTCGAATCGCTTGAATTGCAATTAGTTCATGTTTCCTGTGATAAGCATGCCGATCTTTTCGACCACTTCCATTTGGGAGATATCGATGCGTGATAATGGTATATCGACACGGAAAACATCGCCAATGTTGTAAGTTTAGCGTTACCGTTCATGCCGAAAGCTATATTTTCCATAAAGGATTGGAACTCTATATACTCATTATTTGCACCGCAATATCACTTTTGAATGCCGTAAACCGGTGTAGAAAATCTTCTATTTCCTCGAAATTGAAACGCCATTTCGAAAGAGCATCGTATTTCAGTGATTTGCGAAGTAGTTTGAATAGTGATTTTGATATGTTGGACATTTTGGGTTTTTAATATACTTCGCTCTTATTAGAGTTTACATATTTACTTCATAACCTGCAAATCGAATAAATAGTGTGTGATAATAACTGCTATTTCACTGCTTCTAAATATATTTTTAGATTTGTATCTCTTTGAGGAAATCCGGTGCGTGACATTCCATTGTCTTTTAAGGTAAACGATCCACTGATTGAGTTGATGATGCCCCTTTTCAGCTTTCAAAAAGGTTTATTGTAAGTCACTTTGACTGCTGATGGGTTTAAAACAGCCTACAAAATATTCAAATAAAAGAAAAAAATAACCTTTTTGACTACAATAATTTTCTCATTACAAAAATGAATCACGAATATTAATCCCTTTCATCGTACGCACAAGCAAACGCTCAGAAAATATAATATGAATATAATATAAGAGAAATCACTTCATACCAAAAGCATTCTGAAATATTAACCAAAAATCTTTGAATATAGATTTATACGGTGTAAGTTCTAATAAATTTGCTTCCATTGATACTCCCTTTCCCTTTCAGCCATATATTTCTTAAAAATATAAGGTTTAAAATGTTCTATAAGGGGCAATGTTGATATATTAAGTGCCAAATCTTATTTAAAATGTGAATAAATAGCCGATTAAAAATAATGCATAACTTTTTTTTCCACTGCATGGTATCTGGCGTAGCTTTGTGGCTTTGAATACCTCAATAAATGGTAATCGTCCAAAAGAAATTATTGTATACACGTTATTAGCAAGGTAAAAATGTATATAAAAACCGAACCGTTGTTAAAATAAATAATTATGCATAAAATTACTGAGCGACTTTTAATTATAATATTTAAAGATTTTTACTTTAGTTACAAATTAAATAAATCATATCCACTTCGTAGTTTTCGTATTTCCAGTCCTGAAAAGGAAAGTCCATCTGTATAAAATCCTAGATTCTTGCGTTAATGAGTACAAATCACAGTTTAAGAAGATCGCAAGGATTACTATAATTATGCCGGTCTATATACCAGTTTAGGTACTCAATGTGTACCGTTACTTCAAAAGAGTTAGCAACCGAAGCTATGCAATCCGGCCGAGGATAAGAATTTCTTTCAAACCACTTTATTGTAAAGCAAATAAAAGGAAACTATGGAAAATTACAAAAATCTCTTCTGGGGTGGGTATTTTGTGTGGATATTCAAAATGCTCACGGATATTGAGAAAAAACTTACGCCTTTAAAAGACTTAATATCTGTTCCGATTAGTTTAGGTTGAATTGAAATGTGGTTAAGTCTTGTGAGTGGCAGGCTGTACTTGTGACTGGAGTAACTCCCATCGCATCTATACGTTTACAACGTTTACACCAACTTCCTTCTAACACCCTTTTTTGGGGAATTATTTTTATTTATTATTTATTTACACAATTACGTTGCAATTAGGCATATTTCCTGGTGGCAACGGTCAGGTTAGGTCAAAGATAACTACTAACAACGAAAATTACATACAAACACATAAAAACAGATAAGAGACAAAATATTTTTACATAATGACACTTCCACATCACATACAAACAAACTTCCACATCATATACAAAATGACGTCCACATCACATACAAACAATATTTTCAAAACTACAGTGAAGTTTATTACCCAGTGGCTGCTTTACATTTCAACTTAAAACTTCTAAAATTGGATGGAAAGGGCTCAAAAAAACCTCCAGGCAGCTGGTTCCAATCAATTATATTTCTATTTAAAAAAGAGTATTTTTTCTTATTTGTTTTTTGTTTTAATATTTTCGATCTTCCCTGATCTGCATTTTATTCAATACTTACCAATTATTCTTCATAGGAATAGCAAAGAGCACAGAGGAGATTTACATTGAGATTGAACCAACAAGTTGCTGAAGTACTCAAGTATTAAACAAAAAATATTATGATAAATTATTATTAGCATTTTAAATGTTCTATCGCTATTCTGATCAATATTCTAATAATCATCCCAATGATAAGTTTGTTATGATGCCATTAACCGTGTAATCATCGTCGGGCAATTCGGACAATACTTGTGGGGTCGTGTAGAAAGTCTCGAAAAACTTCCCTAAATTCTACATGTATTTGCGTTCCTAGAATAATGAGTAGGAGTACACTATGTTTATCCCATGCTTAATTTTGACTTTAACATCTGAAATGGATGTTTTTACCACAAACGTTTTAGGGAAGCATTGCAATCCCAATTCTTGTCGGGCTTTTTTAAATACTGCACGGATTTTACATTTTTAAAATTGATGAATTAATCTAGGAAATGAATCGTTAGGGATCTACATTAATTAACCTAGAGTTTGGCTTTGATGGATTGGGGTACACCTCAAGCAGAACTAAGCCCTTTAAGACGTAGGAAATCAAAATTTTAGCGTAAAAGAGAATCCAGATCCTTTCCCCGTGCCAGGATTTACTATCCCAAAACGTCTAGTAATGACACCTCTCATATTTTAGATGAAGTTTCCCCGGAAAATCACCCAATTTCCATATCGTGGCAGTCTGATTAACCTACTTAACGACATGCCCACTAGACTACCACATTTCTTGGTGTACAAGGTAATAAGTGTTAATATTTTTGCTTAAACAGTTTATCCATATTTATTTTATACTTTTTGTACAGCGAGGGAGGAAACTTGGCTCAAAAATGGCAATTGCAAAGTTAATACGTTAGACGAAAGGGTGTCCTCCAATAAGAATATTTTTAGTTTGGAATGAGAGGAGGAAATGAGAGGAAAATTACAATTTATAAAACCAAAAATCTGTTTTCTAAAATGATTATTCTTGTATAACTCTTATTAAATCGAATTTAAATTATCTGGATTGAACTTCTTATCTCATTTAGTGAAAATTATATTACGTTTAAATTAAATCAGTTAACTTTTAAAGTTAACTTCACAAAACTTGCCAACCAATCGCATTAATAAAAAAGAGATTTCAGTGATGGTTGACGTATTTTTCAGGTGAATGCGTTCATAAAAAGCAAAATAGTGATACGAATAACTATGCTCACTAAAATAAATATATTTGACATTGGGAGAAGAGTCAAACTAAATAAATTCAACATTTTTTCCAATTTTGCACTTAAATGAAAAAGTGAACGGCGAATGGCTTATTTCAGGCGTGCCTCTCTCCTGTGATCTGACCCAATGGTTAAAAGAACATTAGTAGGAGAAGTCATTGACGTCGCTCATCAATATGATTGGTCCTGTTACGATCACCACGGTCAATAGTTGAGAGGGGCAGCGGGGTAGGGAATTCCACGCAAATGGGTGCAATGACGCAATTTTGAAGGAAACGAGAAACATGGGATGCGGTCTTAAGTAAAGAACATGACGATCAAGAACACCCTTTTTTGATCATAATGTGACCCGCAAGAAGTGTTTGGAAACGAGTGTTATAAGCAGACCAAAAGAATAAGCAGACCAAAAGAATAAGCAGACCAAAGGTGGGTGTTAAAGCCATAGAAATCTCGTATTACGATCGCTGAAAGATCAAATGGACAGGGTAAAATGAGAAAGGAGGGTTACTTAAGGTTGTTTGGGGAAGAAAAAGTCATCTGAACTTCGTTTAACGGAAAAACCAGATGATTGATGATGAAATGATTGCATTCGAAGAAATCTTTTGGTTTTGGAAACCTTATTCGCGCAATGTATTTCAGGCACATTTAATTCACGGAAAACTTCTGAGGCGGCCAAGGCAAGATTACTTAAGAGTTAACAAAGAGTGTAACGTGAGTAATAGAAGCGCTATGCACGTATAGAAAAGGAACATTTTTGATTGGGAATAATGGATGGCCACAGTCAAACCCAAGTTCCAATTGAAATGGATGACGTTTCATCAATTCGGACATGTCCGTTCAAGATAGATCGTCGGGTAAATTCACAGTATGGGTAGCAATTATTACGAGGGTCATCCGGAAAGTAGTACCCGTTCGTGCCGCATGAAGTGCTGACGACGCGAGTAGCCGCTGGACGAGGTCAGATAGCTTCAGTGGCTTGTCTGCCTTCTCTGAGCCAAGTTGCGTGACGCTAGCATTGCCTGTGTTGTTTCTGTGATTGTTTACAATGTTTAAAAAAATTGAGAACGCCGCCAGTTGTGAAGTGAGGGCAGTGATTAAATTCCTCAATGCAAGAAACGTTCGCCCATGTGATATTCATCGCCAATTAAAGGAGGTGTATGGAGACAATGTAATGGACGAGTCGTCTGTTCGGCGGTGGTGTCGCAACTTCAACATGGGGAGGGGGAACACACACGACGATGAGCGTTCGGAGAGACCGTCTGTCATTACAGACCAACTGGTGAGCTCAGTTGACGAATTCGTGAGGAACGATCGGCGCGTCACAATTGATGACATCTGTGAGCATTTTCCCAATGTTTCTCGAACAATTGTTCATGAAATTGTTAAACACCATCTGCATTATGCAAAAATTTGTGCAAGATGGGTCCCTCGCGTATCTCAATGAGCTGGCGGCGAAGGACTATGCAGCAGGAATACAGAAACTTGTCACACGTTATGACAAATGCCTTAATTTGCTTGGAGATTATGTTGAGAAGTAGTTTAAAGTATCCTCTTTCAAATAAAATTTTTTATGTTTGTTAATATTTACTTTTTTGTCTTTATTTCACGAACGGGTACTACTTTCCGGATGACCCTCGTATTATGCAGGGTGGAAAAATTACGTTGTCCATCTAATCTTTATGCAATGCGTTGTTTCACTGTGTCATTTGATTTTTTAACGGTGAAGTTTTTGTGCGCAAAGGTATGTTTGTGCACTAAAATGCATTTTAAAAGGTGATTAAAACAGTATTTTTAAGCTTTTTTACCTCTCAGTTACGTTACCGATATCTCCCTCTAATTGCTAAATATGTAAATGTGCTTGATAGTTTTTTGACACTCATAGTTTATTTTAACCTCATAATTTCAAACGGCTACTGATTTTCTTAGCATGAATTTCGACAAAAATATTACTTCCTTTTCAAATATAGCCACACTTATTTACTTTAACCAATTACTCTGTACTGAAATAGGGTGCAACTCGTTTAATAAATTTTTACGTCAATTTAAAACCTTAAACACGAAGGCATGACATGTAAGATATTCAACTGAGCACAATTTGCAGTTGCCTTGCAAGAAATTTATTATTTCAATAAATAGTATTTATGATAAACAGTTTAATTCTATTCAGTAATATAAAATCATATCGCTAATTTCCAAAAAAGGTAAATTTTTGGATAAAAACATAGTTTGACGATGCATCCTGGAGCTCGTTGAAATATCACACGCTATCACGATTTTTTTCTTCCTAACATTATATACGAGGGCGATTCACAAAGTAAGGTTTCCTATTTTTTTCATGAATAATAAAATTTATTCCTAATTTTGCGTAAATCGTTGAAAAGGTCAAGCATTTAGCTATTTTTCTACATAGTCACCTTCACGATCAATCACTTTTTGCATCCTTGTAACGAGCTTTTTAATACCGGCGTCGTAACTTTCTCTCGCCGCGTCACGAAGCCAACTGACGACTGTTCCTTGCACTTCCTCGTCTGACTTGAATTTCTGTCCTCCAAATGGAATTTTGAGAGTGGGAAACAAGTGGTAGTCGCTGGGGGCAACGTCCGGGCTGTAGGGAGGGTGGTCGATGATATTACAACCGAGTTCATTTAGTAGGGTGGTCGTTTGATGTGACATATGTAGACGTGCATTCTTATGATGGTGAGACACCTTGTTGTGACCTAGGTATTTAGGAGAAATAAAACCATAGGAAGTTGAGTTCATTTTATTTACCTGAAATGCTAAAAAAGTATGGTATAACGCTATGGGCCATCAACAAGAGGATGGAAAAGATGAGGTTCAAAAGTTCCTTACCCCCAAAAGTGATTTTATGTCACAATTACGATCATCAGTCATATGAATTGTGTAAAACTTTATTATTCATTGCTCTATGCGTTTACAATAAAACTACAGTTATAATGAACAATCTAAGGTAGCCTCATAATAATACTGCAATGCCTAAATTCTACGTTGCTTTCAACGTTCAGGCAATTTATTAATGCTTTAATTTCGACTATTTTTAAAGTAGTATCGAGTAGATGAAATTTTGGCCATTCCCTCCATACGCTTAAACTCGTAATAACCACGGGTTCCACCAAGATGCCCCATGGTCGGATCTATAAGTAGGTATTAACTTCTATTTGCCAAAGTTACCAACGCCTGAACTGCACAAAATGACCGAAGGTATGTCACGTGACATTTTTATTCTCTAGCAACAGTGCTGCTACCGATTCGGGGCTCAAATGAGGTTTTCTTAACTACTCAACTATTAAACCTGAAGATAATCGATAGTATTTGGTGCAGAACGTACATGGAAACTCAAAAATCACATACCGGTGTCGAAGTTGACGCAAAGGCAATATCTTGGATGGTCGACTTTAAATAGTTTAATGAAGTCCAGTCTGTTTTGGCTGCTTTCAGCCAATCTTAACGTGCCACAAACCTCCAGAGAATGTACAACGAGTTAGATTCGTGCCGGCGTTCGCTTGGAGGGCGAAGTTAAGTATATCGCTCCTAAACATTTTGTAGTTCATTTTGAATCGTGACCGATTTCGATGCATAGAATCTAAATCAGTTTTCCTCCTGGTCAAAATATGAGTAATTCCAATAATATTGTTTGAGGAAATCTTTGGGATTGCAGCAGTAAGCCAAAGGCGAAATCCCTCTCAACTGTATCAAGCGTCAAATTAATGGTACATTTATATAACGAACAAGGAATAATTTGACCGAATCCCAGCCTTACTACCCACGTAACTATCGCGATGACAGTTCCGCATTCCGTATGAACACCATTTGTCTTTCAAACTGATTCGATTTTATATTCGATTCGGTAAGTATCAATCAGTCACAGATCGATTCTCGTGAGAGTTCATTCAAGTTCTCGGGTTTTTACGTCGTCTTTCCGAGTGGACTATTAGACGGGCAAAACCATATGAAGAGCAATTGCCATTAAAAACCAGTGTAATTAAATTTTAACGCCACCTCTATCCTCATTCCGTGCGGGTAAATCTTTCACCTTTCATGTGCATATAAAAAGGAACAACATTAATACTGCTATTCGGGAGCTGTTGCTGCCAGGTTCGTTCTGGATTTAAGTTGAAAGATACCCAAGAGGGAGAGAGAATTTTCTGCGTGTCTGTGTGTATGAGAGTGAGAGAGTGAGGGTGCGGTAGGCTCTGAGTAAAAGAGGTTATCACTGGGTGGGGATAAAGTGAAGTGGAGAGACAGAGGATGGAGAGAGGGATAGAAGAGCATCTCTCTCCTGGGAGGTATGGAGCGGGGGAAGGGGGGATGGGGAATGGGGGGAGGAGGGAGAATTGGAAAGAGGGAGATGAACACGGTGGGAATCGAGGGGAGCTTGCGGACTCGTAAGAGGCCCGTGGCGCATTTGGGGTGAGGCTTCTGGGTTTCGGAGTGGGGTGCTGGGAGGAGTGGGAAGAGGGGAGGATGGGGTGGGGGAGAAGAGGGGTGGCAGAGTGGAGGAGATGGAGCATATCTCTCTCCCCTTCAGAAAGAAAAAAAGGAAGAGATAAAAAAAGGGAGGGGGGAAAAGTGGGGAGGGTATTTGAGAGGCCGGGGGAAGGAGGGGTGGCTTCACCACGAAGGGGGTTAAAAATATTGACTCCGAATCGAGAAGAAGAGTATTGAGTGGGCGGGCGCATGGCGGAAAATATATTTTAAAAAATTAGAATAAAACGAAAATAAGGATGGTAGAAGTAGGGATGATTAAAAAAAAAATATTATTTCATTGAAAACCGGGAGGGGGAGGGAGACGCGCGGCCGCTCCATTCATTTGTTCTGCGCTTCCGGGAAAGCGTGGGAGGGAAAGGAGAGAGAAAGAGAGAGAGAGAGGGTTTTGTGGTTTGGGGTTTACGAGTGATAATGTTTAACCGCTGAGTGGAGCTTGATAAAGGTGGTGATTTAAGACCATATTCGCACGCTCAGAAATATTCAAGGGGGAAATGTGAAAAAAATGGGATAATAATAAAAATAAATAAATAAGCAGAAAAGGGAGGAATTCACACCCACAAGAACGATCATTATTTTTCTTTCAAATGCACATGCTCGAAATTTTATTTTATTATCTTTCTTCCTCCGCTAAGCGTTTTCCGTGTTTGATTCACGCCATCTCTCCCATCCCCTCACACCCCGAAACACGCCCGGAACAGATTGGAGTGAAGAACGAGGGATTCAGGAAATGCTTAGAAATTAATAACGTTCAAGATAATCTTTATTTTAAAAAAATATTTCGACTATCGTGGATTCGTTGGAGAGAGGACTCTGTACCATTTTGCATATCTCTAAGAGTTCGCTATTTCATTTCGCCAAAAGAATCTTGATTTATTACATTTTAACTCATTATTCTCACGTCCGCTCCCTGAGCCATGCTTGCTTATTTCATTCTCTTATCTACTATGGCTTTAAAGTGTTAAGGTCATTGTTTTCTATCTGAAACCTATGATGACTGCGTCTTATTTAATAATCATTCAGAGCCCTAATGAGTCGTCCAATACTTCAAAATATGATCTATTTTTATTGAATACGGAAAAGTTAATTTTTGTAATGCTCTATTATTACGTGATTGATATGATGGTAAAAAGATTTTTGGTCATAGCAACGTCCTGGCCCTTCCATCTTTGAGACGCTTCCTATTCAAAGAACCTGTGGTCCGTTTCTCCAAGCTACGCGTCAGTTGGCAATTTCTTATAATTTTAGTCAAAAAATGGTCGAGTACTTGTTTCTAGTCTACATTACACAGTGTGAGAAATTTAAAGCTTTAATTACACGTAACACTCTTTACAGAGAGCTTATGTGGAATTGTAGTTTGGAAAAACGGGCACTTGGTGAAAACTAATAATTTAAGAGGTATTATTCTTATTACTTTCTCATTCCGCACTAGCTAAATTTAAAATTACATCTTTTTAATGTAAACCATCGTACGAGGTTATTTTTCGAGTCCTGAGGCCTGCTAATTACTTTTTGTCAAACTATTTCCGCCATAGGGAAGTTGAAGCTTCCATTATTTCTCATTATAATCTCATTGTAAACGTTAATACTTTTCACAATGCCTGGAAACCATGGAAAAACCGTTTCTTTCGCCCAATTGGGGAAACGGCTGGTGGGTGACTGGGGGGCTTCTTGGCTCGCCGTCCCTCGATGTTCAACCTTCTATTCAACCTACCACGCGTTTATTAAGAATGCTCGCGTATTTTAAACTCAACTACGTCCTCGTATGTACTCCTAGCGCCTAAAAAAATTGGGTCACTCTAGAGCTTGTGCGGAATCTCTCATTCTGTGTACTCGTATTATCGGTTTTATTGTACCTATTCGATGATGACTATAGTTTGGGAAGTATGTGCCTCGCACCAAAGAATCGATTTGTAAGTCATTGTAGGGAGACAGCCCCATTCCTTCAGCAGGCCACGGTTTCCCAAAAAATCTATCACGAAAATTTGTCAACGCACAATCTTAATCAACACACAAACTAAGAAGAGAAGAGAGCGCATAGAATCACACAGGGCTCGAGCATAGAAGCTGGAATCTTGTGTGAGCGACACAAGTCGTATCTATGTATTTGGGTAAAAATATGAAATTTACATATGTAAGCAGTTTTAGAAGTTTATAATTTAATAATTTATTATAATAAAATAAACTGAGGCGGCGACGATACAGACATTCAGACGTTTGTATTGAAGGCATTTAATCACATTTTCACATTATCATTTTCATCTTCTGCGTGACACGAATCCCTGAGATGTCATGATTTATTGATTGTGATGGTATTCCATTAACTACGGTTGGTTTTGGGTGGGGACTAAACTGAACGTTACTACATTTCATAGGCTCACCCAAGGCACAAGCTGACATACGTAAATACCACTTTTATCAATTCCGTATACATTATAGTTGCTCTATAGTAAGTCTCGCTTCTTCGTTTACCCTATATATATATATATATATATATATATATATATATACATATATATATATATATATATATATATATATATATATATATATATATATACATATATATATATATATATATATATACATGGGTTAATAGCCCGGTAAACTAAGATTCGAAATCTAGCATTGGCAATTAGTAAGGACACCCATATGCTTCGCCTTTCACGGGTAATTGTGTAATTACATAAAAATACATATTGAAATAGGAGCGTGCAGGATTTTGATTTACTTTTCATGCACGGCCCGTCACGCACAGATAAATAATTTTATTGATAGAATCCCCTCAGATCTAGCGTCCGCCTTTCTGCGCAAGACAATGCACCCTGGCCACCGCCCCTCACTGCTCTTCCTTTGACCGCTTCCGCTCCGCATCGACTGGCGATCACTCCGTCACAATGCGCACCTCAATATAACCGCCCGCCACACCGCCAAAGAGAGAGGAGAACCACCCGGGTCGAAAATAAATGCCCCCCCATCGTCCGCGTACGCGTCCTCGACTGGGTGTGCCTCCGTGCATCCGCGCCAGCGTGCGAGTGTGTGTACTCGGCGATAAAATTGGCCGTTTGGAAGAGAGGTAGGGTGGGGAGGGAAAGGCCTGGGAAATGGGAAGGGGGAGGAGAAGGGGCTGAAGAGAGAGATGGGGTGGTGGAGGAGGGGGTGGGTAGGTGGAAGACGGAGGTGGGGAGGGTAGAGTATTTCCTTTAGGGTGAGTGATGTTCCCGCCAAACGCTTCCAGACACACTCCCGACGACTCTCCGAAGGGTAAGGAACGGAGGGGGTGGGCAGAGGGTGGCGGAAGGAAGAGGAGAGAGAGAGAGGGAGGGAAGGTTATGGGTTGGAATGGGGGAATGGAAGGAGGGAGATGGGTGAAGAGGAAGGGTGGGAGAAATATACGATCGACAATAAAAAGGCCGTAATGCCAAAATAAAGAATTCCAATAGGGGCGGGTGGGGGGCCGAGTGTAAAGGATTGGATCCCTACACTCCGAACAGTATTTTGGGGGTGGGGATGGAGGGAGCATTCTCTGCGGGATGTGGGGGGTGGTGCCGGAAGGGGGTGAGTGGCGTAGTCGGTGTAGTGTGTGGCGGGGTAGGGTGAGCCCGCGAGCGTAGGTGGTGGAGGCCGCGGCGGCGTGCAGGTAGGGATGGGAGGAGAGAGGGGGGGGGCATTGGGGAAGGCGGGTGGCGGCTGAATTTATATTTACGGTCTCTCCCCGTATCGCCCCATCCATCTTCTCTCCCGATCACTTCCGAGACGGAAGCCTTGGCTACTTATCTCCGTCCGAAACCTTTCCGTTGGCTGGCCCCATCAACCTTTAAGGCTTCTCTCTTCTCTTCCCCTCTTCGCGAGAGGGCGGGGAGGGTGGACGAAAGATAGTCAAACGTGGGACGTGGAAGGGGCACTGGCGCATGGATGGATGATGGGGCGGGAGACTCTAGGCAATGGCAAACTCTTTGGTTATGAGCCCTCGAATAATCCTGGGATAGAAAATCCGGTATTATCCCTCATCCTCCACCGATGGTTCCCGATAGTGTTGCCGTAAAAGTTTTAATTTGGATGGTGTAAATAAAATGTGTGCGTAAAATCAAACAAGACCACGGCTTGCACCCTCTTGAAGAATTTGAAACGTGTGTAAAAAAGCTACGAATCTAAGTTGGGATCAGTAGGGAATGAATACAGTAAAACGTGAGTCATGTGAGATGAACGAGGTCAAAGTTGGCTGGCTTTCTGCCAGAAGACAGACATGTCTGCTTACGGCTGAAGCTCTAAGCGAGAGAGGTTTAAAAACCAATTTTCCTGAAGGAAACTTTTGGGATTGCAAAAGTAAGGATTTGAAACAATTAGGGTAGTAGAATTAGGTTGGTGGTAAATTAAAACAAAAAGAAATAAATTGTTAAAATTGGACTATTCTCCACCTTATTTTTCCATTTTTATTCTAGATTCCATCAAAATTGAGAGTTTTTAATTGTGTAAACTAATTGGGTAAAAAACTTGTTGTAAGTACTTAACCTTATCACTCTCTGAATTGGGCATGCATCACGTTCAAAATGAAGGAATTTAGCATGAAGTTTGCATGGAACAATTTGGTGTACAATTGCACATGACATACTAAAGAATATTGGTCATAAAACTACGAAAATTAGAGACCAATCCTCATTACGATTCAAATTGTAATGATAAATTTCATTTTAAAACTCATCAAAATGTTGTTGCATTACGATAATACTCAGTTTAAGCTAGCGGCATCCCATTGTTTTTTATTCTACGGTTTAAGTACGAAGACTATCGGTGGAGGGGCATATTTATTAGCTCGTATTTTGCACAACCTTGTACAATTTACCAATCGGTGTGACCGTGAGAGAAAACGAGACGCATCTTCTCCTCCCTCCAATCACTTTACATTGCAATTCAGGAAATCAATCACACGATTATACTGACGCAGGTGTTCACTCAATTGTTCCATGGACCAAATTCTTCATGTCTACATATACCTTCTCAACTGCACCGGCTAGTATGCATTCCATGAATCTCTAATCCGGTTGCTTCATTTGCCATTTTTCTTGATGGTACTAATTATATTCAAATTACCTAATAGGAGAAATAAATCATCAGTTTTCATGAATCGTTTTGTCGGCTGGCTATGCGCATGACGTGGTAGTTAAATCTATTGCATCCATGCCATTATAGCTTTGATCAATTATACGTAGTAAGAAATTATTGCGGCCAATTCTTTAAAAAATTGGTTAAAAAAGAGATATTTGCTAAAAACGTAAATGAGAAAATGTTGCGTAAGGGAATATGTTACATTGGAGTACATTATATCGGAATATCGAAATTTTTTATGACGGATACACAAAATCGAAACCAATTTCACCAATTACGTGTACTACTCTTCTTTTACGCACCAATCGAAAAGCAAATTTGCTATTTTGTCATTGATTATACGATTTTTACACCATTATTTGACGCTGTTAATGAACAAAAGCTAAATATAAATCTAATAATTTCCTTGCATGAAAAAACCGCAGTTCTGGTCATATTTTCCACCCGCTGGACTGTAATCATTGTTAATATCCTTTGTGCTTGGAGTTAAACGGGAATACACGCTGACACTTATGCATTTCTCTCACACTACATCACTTATCCACCCTCGGGAGCTCTTTTATGGCCCCATTTTCTCAGGAAAATGGGGGGGGATGGGGGTGTGAGAGGGAGAAGGGGTCGAAATTTGTATCTTTCGCGATTCACTTTACGCTCTCTCTCTCCCTCCCTTTTTAAAGCAAGCTCCGTTTGTCTTCCCCGGGAAGGGTCGTGTCCTTCCGGGTTCGTTCTCCGCTCAATTCCCCCCGCCAACCGAAAGATACAATCCCACACATTTGGAAATGCGAATCCCCAGGGTGAAACCTCACCCCCTGCCTACCATTCCCTCAGCGGCTCCGTCCCTCTCTCCCCCTTTCCTTCCTGTTGGGGTTGACTCGGGGAAGGGGGATGAGGGGTTGTTGGGGTGCCGAGGAGATTGGTTTCAAGGATATCTCCTGTCCCCTTCCAAACCCCTAGATTCCATCCCCTTTTTCTTCAGAGCCCCTTTCCCCCCTTTAACTCTCTGCCCCATTATACGACGCCCCCTTATTTTCACTTCCACACTTTTCGGCGAACGAGGCACGAAGAGCCGCGGACAGCCTGCAGTCACCTCGGTGTGTTTTTAATGGGTCGCGTGGGAAGAGATCGGAGGAAAACAATGCCTGGGGAGTGAACACATCCCCTCTGGAAGATAGGGGATGTTTTCCTCAATTTTTGAATCTCAGATGGATTTTTAGCTAATGCATGCCACCAGAACAGGCAAATCCATACAGTTCTTTTCTCCAACTTTTCACATAATATGCCTTCCTTTCTTTGAGAAGATATTCTATTATTATTCTACTGGAAGTTCAGCCGTTTAGGTATGTTTTTCGTATGCACAATGTACTAAACACAGCCACATTTGTAAAAACCCACATAACGAGACACACCCTGCTAACTTAAAATACAACAAACCCTTCTTCAATTCAGCATACTTTCTACCTCTCTTCGCCTCGTCCGTAACTAATATATACCCATTTTCTCCCCAGACTCCACCCGCCAAACGCACACGTACTACCCTCTACATCAGTCTTAAACGTTTTATCGCATATCTAAATGCCCTCCGTCCACTTTTTTTGCCTTGTTTTAGCATTACCAATCAATTCTCTCTCCTCTCCCACCATATCCTCATTTCTTTGATTCCCATTCCAACGATTTTGCCATTTACATTTTGACAAAGGAAAAACCAAAAATAGGAATATCTGAATTCCCCAAACGTGCAAATCATTCTTTTAATGCGACTTACTTTTAATGAACACCTTTAGTACAAATTTAAAATAAATGCTCCGAAGCAAAATGCACGTAAGAATTCATTCAAATGAATATTTGTCAATGCTACTTGTGCACTGGCGAACGATTCGAGGAAAAGAGACAATGACGAGGATAGCGCACGAAAATACAAAAACGTCATATCTGCGTGACTATTGCGGGCAACATATCGCGCACTCGGCGAGCCCACGCGAGGATTAATATTCCCGTGAGCGCAACATAGTCAGACATTTTTTTAGTTTGTATATCAAAATATGCCAGAGAAAATGAGAAATAAAAGGGTAAAAACAAGATTTGAGTACCCGAAAACAACTTCGGAATGTAAGAAATCGTTTCAGGTAATAATTTTTGGAACTTTTCAGCATTAAAAAGAACGTGCACACAGGAAATGCCTTTTCTGAAACACGCCAAATTATCCATCTGGTATACCGTGACAAATTTTAGTGTTTGTATGGTGGCCATGGATACATCTGGAAGAAGCTGTAACCATTTCAAGATAAGTTTTGCTATAGAGTTACCGATATGTCATGTACCGATCGTCATGTTAACGAATAAAACAAATTGGTGGAAGAAACTATGGATTAGAAGTAAGTGTATTTTAGATTAATTACTCAAATTCTTTTTAATTTTACATTAGAATGACACAAGGAACATTAAAAAAACATTCATGATCAGGAGAAATCCCTCTCGCTTATCTTTTTATCAAAATGAAAATAATTATAAAGTTTTTATTCTTTCAACAACAGCATTTTTTACCAATTTTCACAAACACGAGGTATATAACCCTCTCTGGAGTAATATAGATGTTATTAATACATAATACTCTTTGATTACACCTGAATTGCTAATAAAATTTACTCATATTTTCCCAGATATATCTTTCTCTTGTAATTTCTAGAGGATGAGTACCCATTGAATGCACTATGAAGGCGGTCGGAGGAAATAATGATATCTGAGAAAGAATTGGTATTTTTTTCTTGAACTCCGCTGCGGTTTGGTATGCAGATGATCAAGCAATAGTTGGAGAGAAAAGGGATTGATTGCACTTATTGGAGAATTCTTTAAAGGAGAAATGCAAAAAGTCTGAGATGCAGAAGAATCACAGGGAAACGAAGGCACTCTCGAGAAGGCTAAGCCTAGGAAGTCTAAGTTAAACCTTGAAAAACTCCTTAAAACCTTAAAATAAACTCAAAAAGTGAAGAGTGTGACGATTTTCCCCTTGTTTTAGAAGAAAATTGAGGTGAAAATGAATATATTAGGAGAAGCATTGTGCAGACGGAATACGAATTTGCAAGAAACACACTGAGGATAAATTTGAAGAATTGGATATGGATATTATGCCAACATGAATCTGGAACCAGGTCAAGAGGTAAGAGAATGAGTATAAGTTGGACGCTTTTGAGTTATGAGGGTGGAGAAGAATTGGTAAAAATAAGTTGAAAGAAGAGGAAGACAAACAAAAGAGGATGGCGTTTTGAACGTGGTGGGTAAAGAGACAACGATGTTGCTGAGGGAAATCCTGAAAAGGCAAGGAATGCGAGCAGAGTTATTGTTGAAAGAATGTTTAAAGAACGCGAATGTAGATAGAATGTTGGGTGAGTGGAGTAGAGGAAGGAAGAAGGGCTCTTTAGACAGAATGAAAGCAGGAATAAGTTACGTAGCAATTAAGAATAAAACATCTAATGGGAAAACGTGATGATCTTCTCTCGAGATAATAGTCGTTAGGAATCGTCAAATACCTACCTAAAGTACGCAGATTACATTAAACAATTACCAACTACGCTGAATTGAGGCCATTTAAAGGTAATGAAATCAAAGATACCTTCGGGGATAAATAACATTATTACAGAACTCCTCCGATGCTAAGGAAAACGTGTAAGGGAGACGAGTAAGGGAATAGGCATTGGGGTATTACCGGGGATGGGGGTAATTGGAGCGAAAAAAGGAAGACAAATATTACTTTTAGAGGGCATGGAGACGGTTAGAATTCGCGAATAATTGGATAATGAAATAATGCTAGGCAATAGATAGGAAGTTCATGCGGTGCGTAAAAGAAAATAATAGTGGTTAGTGATCATCCAAATCCCACCTTTAAGAGGCAGAGTACCTTGAATGGATACGAAATCACCCAATTCAACGCACGCACTCACGGGACCAAAACAGGTGACTCGGAGTGACGCCGCCGAGCATTCTTGGCCGCTGGCTCACATCGCGCGAGGCCTTCGCTCTCCCCATTGGCCAAGAGTATCCGCCTCCGTTAGCTTCAGGCCCTCACACGTCGTAGCAACTGGCAACTCGGGTGGTGGATTGAAGTATTGTGGAGAGGAAGACATCTACATCTGCATCTTAACCCTCAATCCAACCCGGGGGCGTGTGGCAGGGGGTGTTGGATCATCAGTCATAATTGTAATGGGTGAATGGGAAGATGTGTTACCATAAGGATAAAATTGGTATTCAGAACAAAATTTCAAAGAAAGCGGCCTTATCGGGACACGAGGGCATCATCCTCCATCTTCATAGTTTCATACCACCGTTCGGTCGGCCATTGCTTATCCTCTTCAGCATTCCATGACACGTGGCCCCGTTAGGGGTAAGTTTGCGTGTGCTAGTCCTCCGTGGATGGATTGCCCCAATTAATCTGGCTCTCGTGGGAGATATTACGGATGGATTTTGTCACTGATGGTGTATTTGTCGAAGGAATAGGAATGAGAGAGTGAGATGCTATATCTACATGTGCCAAAGATAAATGGATGATAACTTCACTTCTCATAGTAAGTGGAAACTGAATAGTGAACTGGATAATTTTGTTCCGTGTACTAAATTTTTAATGAATATGAAGTAGCCATAAGGTTCTGACGAGGGAATTTGACCTTAGTTTAGAGTTAATACAGCGGGTGCCCATGAGCAGACGAAGGAAAGTATGCAAAACACCGAGCTTGCCGTTTTTTATTTCTGCGAAACCATCTGGGACTTTTGACACAGCGGAGGGTGAGATCATGCCGTGTTTTCAGGGTGAAAGACCAAAATAGACAGAAGTAGATGACAGTAGTACATGATGGATGATGGAAGAACATAGAAGTATTTATAAGTTCAGTGATAGAGCGTTTTTCCTATATAATAATCGCCGTAATGAATTGACTTAAACGATAGTTACTCGTATATACTAGCGCCTGAATCTCGTAGACACCAAAAACTTGAAACGATGGAGATTGGGGAGGACAGGGACACAAGTTAAGAATTCGTCTACGTTTCGTATTCTTTTGTAGTCGACTTAAAATCTAAAACATAATAAAAAGTCAATAAAAATATTACGCATGGATACAATAAATATGTTGAATACAGTGTTCACAGATTCGTATGGTATTTAGCTTGAAGTTAATGACTGTGTTCGCTAAGATTTTTCTTGAAACTGGATGTTATTCTCTGCGTCTGGCTGGACTCCTTAATTAGGTCCCAAATGCTCAAAGCGCATCCAGTTTTAAGGTGGGGTCTCAGCCAACCCAAAATAATACCTCTCCTGAACTTATACTTTTGATAAATTCCCAACGCGTCCATCAATACAGGCAGCCCTATAGGTTAAGGGCGGATGAATTTCCGTCGTCGCTTTGTTGCAAGGAGACTCCGAGATTTCAGGGCGCCCTCCACGGTGTGTGTGTGACTTCTCGCGAGGGTTTTTACAGCTTTCGCCTCTTCCGCAGCGGCACGCAATAAATAAAAAAGCGAGGCGCTTTGCGTTTTTATAACATCTATCCCGCATATCTCTGCCTCTCAATAGCCTAAGGTATGGCATTTCGTCCCAGGGTGCACTTGGATCTTCACCCGTCTTTCTTTCGACGACGGGATATTGTTTCATTTATTGCCCGGCCGTTGGCGAGGACATTGGTTTTTTTCCCTCCTGCCCAGATGTCCCAAAAGGATGGGCGGACGCCAATGTTCGTGTTTGCGTCTTACTCTTAGGTTGCCTCTCACATTCACTCAAGCAAATACTCGAGTTGTCCGCACATAGCACACAGGGCCGGGATGAGCCACCGATTTGCCATTATCAATGCAGATGCATCAATATATCGGATTGCTTGCGAAATGGTAATGTGACATAATAATTGAATACTATTGATTCAGTGCTCAATCGAATGAAATACAGGATCAAATATAGTACCAATGCGAAGTAGATCGGCCATTTTTTTCTTTAACTCTAAGTTTTATTTGCATCTGACTAGAAGAGAAGATTGAAAAGATTCATATTTTTTACGCAAATTATTACGTTTTTGTTCAAATTCGGTTTCAACGCCACGAAGTCACGTTCAAATACCTTTAACTAATGCCGTAAATGATATGAATGTAGCCGAAGTAAAGAATACGACAATGCATGAAGACCGGTTATACATTGTAAATAAATTATATACACATTACTGAGTTTTTACAAATTTCAGGCTAAAAATTGTATCAATAATGTAGTAAATAACAGGAGAAATACGTCGCCATATTTAAGTTGAGTTATTATAATGCATAACTATATTTATTTGTTGAAAAATTTTGCAGAAAATACATAAATATATATTTAGTATATTATTGCCTGCTTTTAATAAATGTTATGATTTGTAAATTATGACACGGTGTAGTTCAATTCGCCGTAATTCTAAAATAAATCTATAGAAGAGTGTTGGTGCTCTATTTCGACGTAAATATTTTGTCTGCTTTTCATATTTTACAATGTACCGATGGTGATACACACATCAATGTCTCTACTACATAATTTGATTCCGGAGAAGGCACTCAAAGATACCGTCATGCAAGCGCGTTTATAGCCATTTGAGAAATGTTGAAGGGCTCACATCTCATATTGAGCATTGAAAACAAATTATCTACAATCAATAAACATTCAATACAATAATATTGAATATGGGATGAAAATCACAAATATCAATTTATATCAATAAATATCGCCTCAAATAACAACTAATCTAGTTACTAGTGGTTGCCTTTATTTATGTTCATCAATATACTTGATTGTTCGGATCAAAATACTTTTCTTTAATAAATATGGTTTTTAAAAGGAACCTACTTATCTATGACTTAATCCTCTAGCCAAATGTGCTAGCATTTATTTTGTGCATAAAAAGTAATCATGAACGTTTAAACTCTGTTTTTTTCATATTCCTGAAAGGTATTGTTTCACTAACAAAGAATGTAGCATGCCATATCAATTACCGAGAATTTTTTGATGGCTGGAGTTCGTCAATATCCCTTACGAATATTTACGTAAGTGCTCAAAATGCGTTTCGTCTGACGTGATAACATTCTGCTGGACTCGCACATTAAGAAGAGCGCCTCGAGGAAAAATACACCTCGTCCTTCCTCGCGCGGCAACGTGTTCACTTTGTCGCGATGCAGTTCCCCATAGAGAGGAACGATTCAACAGCTTACGTCGAGCGAAGAGCTTCGGATCCCAATATTTGCTCAACTTTCCTTCCACTCCTTCACCTAACGGAAAAGGGGATTTCAAAAAAGTTTCGCATTGAGCACTTGAGCTAGGTATTCCGAAACCGCGTTGTATGTGAATAATGGCTCATCGAATATTCTTGCAAGAAAGGTGTTTTGAGTCCTTGAAGTCGTAGGAAATATTGGAAGCGTTCGATCATGTGGGATACGAGAGTGAAGCTCGTCGGAATTGAAGATGTAAACACCACTTCCTCCTCTTCGTTCTCCGAATGTGGCTGAATATGTAATTGTGGAATGGTGCGAACAAAGAAAGGACGAGAAAAGAGGATGTTGAAAGGCTTTAGGATGTGCCGAAGGAAGTGATTGGAAGGGAGAGTTTAAAGTGGATGTAGATTTTTTTGTAAAACCGTGAGTTTCTAAATGAAATAATTTCTACCATCGATGAGGGGTCAGAATTGCCTCTGTGGATCGAGCAGATATAATGGTCTGTATCAGTTTCCCACTCAGAGGTACCGGGGTTCGAATCCCGAAGATGGCTGTATTTTTCCAGTGGTATCCCGATCACTGCGTACAATGTGAAGAACACTTCACGGGGAGTACTACGTCCACCATTGGATGAAAACTCGACGGCTTTCTTTGATAGAGAGTGCAGATGCCGATTCCGAGTTCTTCTCTTCAAATTTTCCTGAAATTCTATCTCTACTAAATCACCCATCTATTTCCCCTATGGCGCAAATTACCTCAGCAGTCGGTCTAATTCCCAATAAAATATATGGCCTCCCCAGTACATTGATATGGAATCTTATCATCATAGTTGTTAACTATTGTATCATAAACCAATAATTACGTTACAACCCCTACCAACGTCTGCCATACAGCAGCATAAGTAATACAGAACGACTCTATATGCCCCTTTAGCTGTTATCAAGCAGTTTGAGAAAAGAAAATTCATGATTTTAATTGCACATTATCTTCATCATTTGCAAAAATTTATTAATAATTAGTAGAAAGTTTGGTAATATTTGTCGGTGTGTAGAAAAATCGCAGTCATAAAACCTAGCCGCGACTAACACATGCGTACGATGCTGATGATGTACTTCCATTTCAATGCCTTACGCCTTTTATAAATTTACAATACAGGAAATTACATACTGATTGTATTATATGTTCCTCTCTACTCGTTACTTCATTACTACTATGGCATTACACGTACCTCATTCGACTTTCGTAGGATATATTTTTAAGAAACCATTTTTATGATTCACTTTTTATATGATTTGTTCTTTTATACATAAATATTATATGCTAGGGGTCATAGTAATTCAGAGTTAGAGCGTTGGAATACTGACCGGAGGGCTTGGTTTCCCCAAGCACGACTCTGGTTACCCTCAGTTTCACGCATTCTGTGTGATTTTTCGAGTACCTGATATTCTTGGGAATAGATAGGCGTCTCAGAGAAAAGAACTGATTCTCTCTATTCTCCTGATGAGTAAATTTCACATGCTATTTCATCAAATCGGCCTTCGGGTAGAAATTGTAGTTTTTGATATATTTTGAATTAATAGTTTTAAAAAATGAGTGTATTTTATTTAGTTTTTTGTTATATATGTCATAATGTGTTTCATTGAATGATATTAAGTTTAAATGATGAGTGATCATTAAAATTTTAAACAATTTAAAAAAGGAATATAGTGGAAATGACAATTTTTGCTAAGTTTTTATCCCAATACGACTAGATAATTTCTTCTCTGAGACTACCGGTTGGATTCTTTTCTTTTGTGTTTAGGTCAATTTGCTACGTGCGTCTTGACAAGTGCGTTGACAGTCAAAAAGAAAAGAACACAAAAAGCATTCGCGTTACATTTATTATTTATACACCAAAAAGTTATTTAGGAGGTAATTATGAAACTATTTAGAAGAACTCTGCCATCGGGGGTGTTAACATGAGCGCACAATCTCTTCTCCCTCCCTGTCTCAGTCTTCATTCTCCTTCGTTTTTTCTCTCTTCCCCGTTTTCAAACTCCCATTCTGATATAAGGGCTCAACTCCACCGACTCCTGCGGATGCTGGATCGTTGCTTTTTTCCCTTGAAAAAAAACAGCGCTCAACATCTCTTAGTTCCACTCGTGGTTCCTACACAAATATTCTTTTTTATGCACCTTTCAACCCCAGTCGTCTTCAATATCTCTCTCTCGACAACAGAGAGAGAGGGAGGGAGAGGAGGAGGCACAGGGAGACAGAGAGAGGGAGAGGAAGAGAGAGATAGAGAAAAGAGTCCGATTAGGGCAATACATTAAACTTCTGCGAATGCGTCGTTGAGTGGTGAAGGGGGGTAAAAACCCTTTCTTACAAAAAAAATTGTTTTCTCCAAATCGTGCGTACAAAACTTCCGAGTTCATTCCGCTTTGAAATAAGATTCATGAATGGGATTGCCAGATGCCAGATGGGAGGATAAAGCTTCATTCGAATGCAGCAGATCCGTGCAAATGGATGCACTATTTAAATAATTCCAAGGATAAAATGGAAAAAAATGAGAATTATTGTAGATTCTCACTTGACGACGTATTCTCGTAACGAAATAAATACATTTCTCAAGTGCCTTTCATTTCGCACTCCACTATATGGTATGTACCTCTGTTAATTGAACTCATACCATGTTTCTCGGCAAAAGTAGGCATGAGTACTAAAATCCATCCGTCTGGAGGATGATCTATTTTACCTTGGCAGGGTAAACTGTTTCGCGCCTGAATAGTATAGGGTCTAGTGATTAATAAATAAATGTATGCATGTATAATGTGTGTGAATGAATAATGTTTGTGTGCATGCGTATTATATATATATATATATATATATATATATATATATATATATATATATATATATATATATATATATATATATATATATATTATTGGTTATCTAGCGGTTAAGGTAGTTTATTGATGGGCACAAACTACCAAACGATACGATTTCTCTTCCCTGGTCCCTCCTAGCAAAATTTAACCCAATATCCATACTTACACTAGGCCCCTCTTCAATTCTGGCATACTTCCTTCCTTAATTCCCTCTGACATCCCTGCCTTATTCTGGTCCCTTCTTCGCTTGCTTATCATTCTCGTGGCTATCAGTCTCCAGCATCCCATTGGTATTAAAACGCTCCGCCTCATAAATAAATACCGAAATATTTAGGTGAGTTGTGTTTTTTTCATTAATCTTAACATATAGTATATATGTACGAGTATATACGTATATTATTTGCTACTACCACAAAGTTTATGAAATGAACTTTAAATCCGATTGAACCGTGAGAAAAAATATCTCATATATATATATATATATATATATATATATATATATATATATATATATATATATATATATATATATATATACACACACACACACACACATATTATATTTTAAATAATTTTTGTTTTATTAATGCAGGCAAAACAGATTATTGTTCTAAATTATACAGCTTTTGGTCAATTCAATTATAAAAATGCTCAATTTTTCTCAAGTAGGTAATATTCAACAAATCGTTTTAATTTAAGTTAAAATCTTAAAAAAATGCCATTTGGATTTTTATCAAGGCTTAAATCTTCATTTATGGCAAGGAAATCAAAAATATTTATCTTTTATGTAATGATATCTACCAAGAGGGTCTCTAATTTTGACCAAATGGGAATATTATTTCTTGGAAGGTTATCAACGACCAATGATAATGAAGCAGGAAGACATCAGGTGTGAGATGAGTAAAGGATGAGGATTTAAAAGGCGCAAATTGTATCCCGCGGCGCTCAATCGATCGCTGAAGGATCCTTGGACGATTGGCGCCTTCTGCCCATGAGTGGCACATCCACCGTGCCCCAGTGGAACGAGATGACGGGTGTTCCGCGGGGAAGGGATGTGGTGTGGAGGAAGGAAATGGTGGGTAGCGATGAACGAGAGGTATTTTAGGAAGGATGAAAGGGAAATGAGAGGGAGGGTGTTGCGACACTGGTTTGATATTCCATCAAAGTCATTGAAAATCATTCAAGAAATAATATCTACTAAGGATTCGCAAGAAGATATGGAAGAAATATGTCGTCGCAAAAATAAAATAGTCCATATGCTTACAAACACTTGAGTGATATTTGGGCCATCTGCTCATATTTAAATCATATTAATTACCAAGGATGTGATCATGTTTTCCGTGGAAATGTATAGCATGCGTAGTTATCGCAATCGGGAAAGATTAGGAAGCACGTGACGAAGATAACTGACCAATTTTTCGTTTTTGGAAAATAGGAGTCTCATTTTTGTTAAATTAACGAGTGAATCAACCATAATATTAAAAACGAGATTCATTTTGTTATTTCAAATTATAGTTTTCCAGATAAAATTACCCTTGCGTGTCGCAAAATTATTACGCTAAGGATTTGCGAACATGCGTCTTTCCAAACGAACACAAGAACCTCGCTGAAAGGGAATCGCCTAGGGAGTATGAAACCCGAAATAATTGCTTTAAACTATAATTCTCCATTTCCATGGTTCTACGGCTATTTCGATTTAGACCCTTTCACGCATATTTAGAGTTTTTTTAATTCGTAGTGATAATTGACCTAAATTTGTAAAAAAAAACATAAATTGGTATACGTAGAGCATAATTATTATAAAATTTTCGACAAAGCCATAAATTTACATGAAAAGCGAATGAAATAGAAATGTATACTGAAATGTATACATTCTTTGAATGATACCCCTAACTTCAAACCCTTTGGGGTCACCCAAAGCTCTCTCTATCTGGAATGAATCTCGAAATATCGACTAATTACCATTGATAACCCGTCTGTCTATTCTCACTCTTTAGGAATATGTCCTCACTGTGTTTATTGTTATAATATATGTATGGAGAAACATATTATCCTTGTTATTCCATTAATTTTTTGCCTCCTAAAAACTCTCAGACAAATATGTTTTCGTTCAGATTAACATCTAAGGCTTCACTTTTTAATTTCGGAAGGATGTGACACTGATTTGAACCCAGCATTTGAAACTGCAGGAATAGTAACTGAATCAAACGTACTAATCTACCACGCCTGTTATCCACCAGTGGAATCATGGCGAATTTTGGTGCGTTGGTTGATCGAGTTTCCTCTCCAAACTTATCGTTACCGTCGAGAAAAAAAAGCGGATGATGGCTCGCCCTACGTCCTCTCCATCTCTCTCTCTCTTCGCCTATTCGAGTGGCGGCTGTATGGTCTGTCGGAACACCTGCTCCCTTCCACAAAAATGTGCGCAAAACGTTTTGAGTGACGTGAGAAATATTTTTTGAGCAAACAAGACTATAGATTGATTTTTTTGTGACTTGTTTGCACGGCGGAGCTCGGATGAGGCGAGCGCCTTGGAAGAGTTTGTCGAATAACTAAGGCAATGACTGCCCTTTTTCCACGTGCCAACCACAGTGGTAACCTACAGGCCTTACTCCATGTCCTACGAGTAAAGTTCACGTGCGTCGGCGCCCGATCCCTCTAAGCCTGCGTCAGACGCACCAGGGGATGTCAAATTACCAATACTACCTTAATAATTAATTGTTACCATATCATTTTAGTTTAATGTGGTTAAAAAATGCCGTACTTGTTCCCTGCCAGTCACAAATACTGCGAGTATTTAGGATTCCTCAAGCCTCTATGCTTGTAAGTAAATTTATAGTATACTCTCTCGTTGTTTTCTTTCCTACGGATAAAATGTGAATTTAATTATTATTCCCTCTTCTCCAGTGTTAAACTCGAAAAATTTCTAATTATCTCTAATTTTATTGAGTCGTATTTAAAATCATTAATTGCCAGTGGTTTTTATCAAGGTAACATTTTGAATTTTACTGTTCACTGATATTCCACTAAACGTGCAGTACTTCCCTTATCATAATGACTTCCGAAATAAGTTAATTCTGCCCTGTCTTCCAAAATTAGGAGCTCTCCTGAGAAATAATGCCAATCAAATGGTACATATACCACAATTGACTCCAAAGATGTTTTTCTGAAGGATTCTTAGGGGATAGACGGAGTTGCTTGAGTTTTTAGAAATTACCGTATCGTTTAAAGTCAACGAATGTCAGTAATCTGAATGATGGAGCCGGCATCCTTGGAGAAGTCATATTCAATCCAAATAATCGAATCTGGCTAATTTTCTTTGCTCTAAGTTTTCTTCTAAAACTTTTATATTCCATTGAGTTTTTGATGTTCCCATAATCCAGTACATGCGAACTGTGAACTGTTTGTTTCCATTTGTTACTACGCTTAGAGGTCTTTCCTTCAAAAAATCTTTCAAAGTTACCCTGAATCATGAAACATTTATACGACAGAGTTGAAAGCTAAGAAATGCTGATCAACAAGAGAGAAGTATCAAGTCGTACTTGATGGCGAAGGCATTCTCTGAGAAATTATGTTATGTGAACATGTTTTTTTCAATCCAACATTGGTAAACTGTATTGAAAGGTTGCAGTATGTTAAAGAACATCTAGAACGTTGGGAAATGAGAGTAGAAGAGGTAATAGAGTTGGTAGATTGGACAGTTTGAAGGAAGGCAGAGGTTACGAAGAATTAAGAAAATAAAATGTAAGTTCCCACAATGCTCAGAAAAAAGTAGTCACTAAGGACAATGCAAAACGTGCCTTTAAATAAGTTGCGATACACTGGTCGATCGATTGATTGGAAATCACCAAAATATTACCTCAAAATTGTCTTTTCAGTAATTACCATCCGATTTCTTGACGTGTGCTCTGTTATTTTTCACGCATAATGTGATTTTTTTCAATGTTCATGTTCTTTCAAAAATTCGCCTCCGAAAATTTGTTCTTCCACTTGTCTCATTTTTCGTAGTGCATTTGTAGAAAATTACATTTCCCATTCCATCAGTATTTTTTAAACATTATAGAGATCAATTTACTACCTAACAGCACTGTGTCCTCATTTCCTATCTACGAGAAAGCTTCCTTCGATTATTCATTCAGTTCACACAGTTTTTTTTGCTATCCGTGGCCAAAGTAATTTCTTACCATTACTCCTGATTCAAGAAATATTGAGATTTATGACACCGAAAGTTTTGGGAACGAATAGCGAAGGGTAACTAATATTCAATTTCACATCCAGCGGGGTTTCCCGAACACTGGCGCCCAAAATCGATCAGAATTCCCATAGGCGAGACCAAGCGACCGCACATTTGTAGTCTAATACCGGCGAAGCCCTGAACCTGAACTATCTCTGAAGGTTACCAGGTGATCGCTATCTCGAAATCAGTGTATTAATAGCCCGGTGTGGGTAGTTGATGAAAATTAAAGGCCCTCAATACTGAATAACGGACCTCTTCTGTGCTCCATTGTGTCGGCTTCATGTTTTCATTATCCAAACAATGAAACCAATTAATTTTGATTTTTAATATAATTGCGGATAAATTGCGATTTATTTCTTTCTCTTACGGTTACGTGAGACCCAACTTCTTACGTACCCTGCCTCACCTACCACCCCCGCCACAAGTTACTATATGTTTAATACAATTATAAATAAATATATATGTATACATTTTTTCGATTCCCATTCAACAAATTTCCTCCCACCCCCTCCCCCTCAAGGTTTACTAGCAGCGTACATCGCTCTCATCCCCCGGGTCAACGCAAGCATGTTTCTTCTTCCAAATCCTTCCACATGGAAAACAAAACAGGGGTGACAGGTCCGGATTCCAGTATTTCCTCCCTCCCCCCCTCCCCACACTTCCAAACCCCGAGGGTTTGGCGACCTCTTCCTCTCTCCCGTCCTTGGATGGATTATTCGCCCACTCGCTTCTTGTTCGTCATTTTTTTTATCCCCTCCCCTTATCCACTACCGCCTCCCTCCTTGTCTCTGCATTTCCATAAAACACTACGCCGGTCGAAGAACGACACGCCGCCAAACCATTCCCCCTCCTCGCCCACACACACACACACACATGTACACCCACCCCATACTTCGCCGCGCCCCACTCGACGCGGGCCCCCATTCATCGCAGGAGAGTGGCGAAGGAGGGGTATTTTTTCGAGGAGAGCGAGACGTGGATGGGACATGTCTCCTCTGCGCTCTGGCGCCATGTTGCAAGCTCAAGGGGGGGGGACTCTTCCAGTCTCGAGAGGGGAGGGGGGTTGGGTGTGGGTGAAAGGAGGAAAGAGCACCTGTCTTCAAGGGGGAAGGACTATTTTTCTTCGCGCCTCCCCCCCCCCCCCCTTTGCCCTCTCCTCCCCCGCCGTAATCCCCGCACAGACCATCGTTCAGTCTAACCTGGCATGCGAACCGTACTCCCCACTCCCATCCTATTTCCACGACGATTCTTAACCGTGTTTACGTTTCCCCCACACTCCCCACGAGGAATGAGAGAAATATTATCACGGAAAAGGGAATAGGTGACGCAGTTCCGTGCAATCTCTTGCTGCATTTATTCCGTTAAACCTTTGCCGAGTGGCGGGTCACAGTGTTTTTAAGTTTTGGAGGGAACGCAATGCACACGCTACTTATTCTTGTACGGATCTGGAACCTTTGTCAAGTTAGATATGTTTTCAGGCTTATTTTTTTCCAAAAGTGTCATTTCTAAATTGAGATTCATTGAGTTCCAATCAGCCTCTGAAGCTTTAAAGTGCATGACGATTGGGAGGATGGGGAGTGGGATCAATAATCGTCCTTACACCTATGATTTTGAGCATAAGCTAATGCGATCTTCCATTTATATTTGCTCTAATGACATTTGTCGTTCAGGAATATGTCACGGAAAGGAGAAAGAACGATTTTTATTTGATCTAGCGGTGGGTCACGTCGCTTCTCTCGCATAAACGTTTCGCTATGAAGCCTGGCTCTAAAAATTCCGCCTATTAGGCGGTAAATCATTATTAACTTCTTTGCATATGTTTTCACATGCTACATCATGTTTCACCATCTTGGAGATGGTCGGAGTTCATCCACTCACTGCTTTGAGAAGTTGCTGCGTCAGAACAGGTATGGTGAAGAGTCTGAAGAGATATTTGAATTTGGGAAACATAAAACCCACCGGAGGAGCAATTTAAGCGCGAAATTTACGAATTCTAAATGCCGGAGGGACACTATTATTCGCCTCGTCCTCGCATTCATTTTATTTCGAAATACTCGACTTTTGTTCATTTTATTGGGCACCGCTTCTCGATAAGGTTTCAAGTAAGTGCATTGGCAACTCATCTTCTGTGATTTAAGTGGTTTCTGGTACAACTTTTTGACTTTTATTATATGAAGAAAACGTCGATGTAATCAGGTACTTGACCGAATTGGATTAATATATTCGGCATTTATAACCGTTGGAATATTTTTTTTCAAATTATTTTACATCTCAAACACATGCTTGAAAATATGATGAGAATTTAAGGAAATAACTCACAAAATGCTTTCTCCTACAGCGTTTATTTCGCTCCTGGAATATTGCTGATATCTTACACATGGTAATTACTAAAAAAGCAAAGAGCCATCCTCACTTTCTAATTATAAAATTACACTTTCCTTATTTCATAAGCAGCCTGTCTCAATATCTCCAAAATATTCTCTCTCTTGTGACCAAAAAACCTCATAATTTCCTTCTAGCCGGCACCGAAGGAAGTCCTATAAACACTTTGATATTTATCAATACAGTTTTAAAATTTCCTCTTCATTTCGTGTTTCCGCTAATACATACCGTATAGCTTCCTCAAGTTCACGCGTTGACCGCTTTCTATGCATACACATATATATATATATATATATATATATATATATATATATATATATATATATATATATATATATATATATATATATATAAAAGATCAAGAAATAACGTGTGAGCGATCTTTTTATGTATTCTTATATTATTTGTTGCTGTTCAAGTTTGTTATTCCACACTTCCGTGTTATTTCGACGAAATCATATATATATATATGGGTCGCGGTTCTCCAGTGGGTAGAGCGTTGTACTGCTGACTGGAGGGTCCCGGGTTCGATTCCCGGGCAAGGCACTCTGGGCACCTGCAGCTGCACCCAAGCTAAAGTGATTTTTCGGATACCAGGTCTTCCTGGAAAACCATGACCGGCACAGGGAAAGGAACTGGCCCCCCTACCCTGGTGTGTGAATTTTCACACGCCGTATAGGGCTTAGTACTGGGTGATCTCTACCATCACCTACTAAACCGACCTTCGGGTTGATTACTGTGTTTATATATATATATATATATATATATATATATATATATATATATATATATATATATTCCATATCTAAATGACCGCTAGAAATCAATGGCGCGCTGAATATTAGGAAAGGGTGAAAACATCCACTATATAAGAATTCGATGGCTGGCAGACACTGCGGCCCCTCAAAATAACGTAAAATTATAATTTTTTCTGAGTGTTTTTCTTAGCCATTGATGCTAAATTAACGAGGATTTTCTTCTTTCCACATTCCTCGTCTCCGATGTCGGACTACCGACTATTGAAAATGATGGCACACTCTCTGCCAAATAGCTCATGCTTCCAATCTTCTCAGTACCTCGCACTTTTCACTTCTTCCTATTGTATAAATGCTGCAATAAATATTTACTTCGAGCTTCAAACTTGGGATGACCTTAATGAATTTTACTGCTATTGAATGCCTGTATTCCACTTGTTTCGGACGATGTATTCTAAGGACACAGCAACCCACTACCATTCAAATTGTACGCATTAATTATTCCTAGCCAAACATTCTACATTATTCATCGCGTTCATTGAACGTTGGCATAACCTACGGAAATATTTATTTTAAACGAAGTTGATTTGTTTCCCAAATGACGCCAACGGTGGGCGCAAGTAAACTAATCGCATCCAATGCGGAAAAGATTTCGCATAGTTACATATTAAGGTGTTTGTCACAGGCGGGATTTTACGCTCGTGGACCATTACAAAGTTCATTTCATGCTTGGCTGCCGATATATCCTCGGGATAGGAGATTCAATTTTACGCCACTCTTCAGGGCTGCCCAAAAACGGAGATTTTGGTCAAAAATAGGCATTCAAAGAATATAAACTAACCCAGGAAAATGTATGCGACTCATATTTACTCGCTTCGCGCCTTCTTAATTGCAGAACATATTCTTTCAAAGACACGATAATCGCTTCTATAAGTAAAAATTAAAAGTAACAGATATCTCTCTTTGAATAATTGTAATCATATTTTCATTCAAATAAAATAAAATTCATAGGGATAGGGATCCTTCACAAGCAAATTACCACAACCTTTCATTCGACCAGTATTTTTCTCTTAGCATCCTAGAATCCCTACCCGATTCAGCCACCAATATTGAGGTGAGAACTCGAGAATCCGCGTATATATTAGCTTTCCGATCTTTCAAAATTCCCACCCTTAACCACCATCTTTAATTACCCTCCCAGCATTCCCTGCACCACACCTCTTCTCCCCGCCCATACCCCTTACCCTCTCATGCATAATTTCAGTCTTACTTGAAGAAGGCCTCGGAGAAGGCCGAAAGCTCGAACAATTTACCGTGTGAGTGTCCTTTTAAATGTTACTATTTTATTTTTGTTCTATTGTACCGTCCCATTTTTCTCTGCTCGTGTGAGTGTTTCCGTAAGATCGGTACATATATATACGTATACGTATAATATATATATATATATATATATATATATATATATATATATATATATATATATATATATATATATATATATATATATATATATATATATATATATATATATATATATTTTCGCATGTGTGTGCTAGATTATGTATAAATGTATGTATGATGAATATATGCATAGGCGAAGATATATGTGTGCGTGTGTGCGCTCGTCCGTTTAGGACTAATATATGATTATACATCCGAAAAATGCAACTTTATCGCCACGGAGTTGTGTCTTCGCTTCATTGACGTCTCTTTTATATCAAAGAATGAGAGCAGAAAATGATTATCGCACAGCTCCAATCCTAGGGATGAGTGAGTGGTTTGAGTGGAGGGCGCTTTTTCATAAATTTGACCGTGAATATCCACTGTGTCGCGGTCGGACTGTCAGCGCTCGCGGGTGCGATGTTCCCCCGCAAAGAAGGGGTCGCGAGGTCGTCTGCGACGGGCATTGAATTTGTCAATCTCGTAGTTCCAAAGGGAGGGTGAAGATGGGGAGGAAGGGTCGCTTCGCTTACGAGAATGGGAGTGTGCGATGCGCTAAGGGGCCCGCGTGGAGTAATGGCACATTCGGGGAAGAATTTGTGTCGGCGGCTCTTATGCGAGTGGGGGGTAAGGCGGTGTGGGTTGAGTTTGCCAGCCTGTTTGGGTGTTTTATTGGGTGGTGCATGGGACGTGGGCAGGAGGTGGTGTATAAGTGGTGCGAGAGGAAGTGACGGAGAGAGAGTCGGACACGGGGAGAGGGAGAATCGGATAGGCGTTTGTGAGGCGTGAAAAACAGACGGGAGGTCTTTTGTGTTCGTGGCGGGAGGGAGCAGGGTTGAATGGCTGCCGGGGCGTACTCGTAAGAGGGTAGGCAGAAGGTAGTGTAGAATTATTTTCGAGATAGAAAGGGGAAGTCGTCGGGAACAGGCGAAAGCGGGGAATGAGACGAGAATGTGTGGGAGAGCGCTGTGCGGAGGAGGGGGACTTAAGTGCCGGTTACTGGGAGGGGGCGGGGGAAGAATGAAGGTTTCCCTCCGCCGAATGTGTTGAATGTAGTGGCTGTAAGCCCATTTGGGTTTTTCCGACGGTGTGTTTTATGTGTGGCTCTGTGTGCACATGTAATGCCCCTTCCGTTTATATTGGCTGTGTACGTGTTTCGTTCGTGGACGGGCACTCGTCTTCGGGTGCTTTTGACACATACATGATTTGTGTTAATATTATTGTCCTTGCTGCTTATTTAAATGTCTCTTTGCCGGTCTCAGAATCGTTTTCTACACACACAAGACGGATGACGTGTAGTATGAGTCTATTAATTCGTGCTATGCTCTGACATTTAAAGCACTTGTAACACCAAACTTATTTCTCAAATTTATTAAAATGTAATTTACCGCACTGATTTAATCCAAAATGCCTCTTATTATTCGAAATTGGTTTTTTTGTTAATACGTTTTAAAACTGTCAATATTAATAATGCGCAATTCAAAAATTTTAAACTGCAAATATCTCTCTGAAATTTTATCAAAATTCTGGAAAATCCATTGCATCAAGACATGTACATGTGGTTAGAGTGTTGGGTTATCGATATGGTTTATACCCATTAACTCTATTCCATAACATTAAAAACATTTTTATCGATACTTTTTATACAAACTCTGCAAGTATATCATCCTCGTTTGCCTAACACTCTCCCCTTTATCACAGTCTTCCCATATCTCATTCCGAATCAAAATACCTCGCATCCAGCTTGCCCTGTCTCCTTTGATTTCACCTCTTCATAACACCTCCTCATTTGTTTTACCTTTTGTCCATTTCACCTTCTCCATTCTTCTCAACGTCCACATTTCATAAGCCTCCAATCAACGCCTATCCTCCTGCTTCAAAGACTACGTTTCCGCGGCATACATACCCACGCTCCATATTCATGTTTTAACAAGCCTTAACATCCTTACTCAAAGTACCTGTCACAACATTTATCCTCCTTTTGTTTCTTTACCAAACAGATTTCTTCTCCTTATGACCCTACTGCTTTTTCCGTAACACTTCAAAGTTAGGTCAACTGTTTCACCTGCTCTTTCCCGAAAATCGAATAATTATGGCGTTGCTTCCATTTATTCTCACTCCACTCCAGCACGACTTTCCGATGCGCTCAGCAATGCTAGTAATCCTTTGGCTGACACACAAACATTAGCTTGATCATCCACATACCTAACTGATATCCATCGTATTTCATTCCTCATAAATGGCACGCAAACGTAGTTTTCATTAAAGGAAATATTAAAGAATTTTCAATTATTAAATTAATAGGCATTTATTATGGCTTAGTACGAATGGGACTTTCAAATTTTATGCTTAGGTGTAATTGACATCTCTTTTCAAAACTCTACTATTGAAGATATTCAACTAAATTATAATGAAATCATTAATTACACAAGTTTTGATTCATCTCAATGTTTCGGTGGATACGGTTTTCGTAAGATGTTCCAGAGAGTACATTTTCTTGGCTTATTCTTTGATGTCTGTGTACTTTCATTTTATAAAAAAACCATAACACAGTAATCAACCCGAAGGTCGGTTTGGGGGTTCAACCAGTACTAAGCCCTATACGACGTGTGAAATTCACACTTCAGGGTAGGGGGGCCAGTAGCTTTCCCTGTGCCGGTTATGGTTTCCCAGGAAGATCTGGTACCCGAAATCACATAGCTTGGGTGGAGCTGTAGGTACCAAGAGAGGCTTGCCAGGGATTGAACCCGGGCCATCAGGTCAGGATTCCAACGCTCTATCCCCTGGACTACCGCGATCCACTTTATTTAAATCAATTCAGTATTAAACTTTTAATAAACGCTATCAACTCTTTCAGACAAAAGGACGCGCCTGCGGCTTCAATCTGTGCCAGAATAGAATTTTAAAATAAACCCAGTTAAATCGCTGCAACAGGTGCCCAATATGAATTCATTGCAAGGTCAATAGGCATTTTCCGTAACAGAATATAGCACTTACTTTGAAGAGTTTATTTTCTCGTTACTGTTTTCTGGGTCGTTCGGTGGAAAGAAAACTTAAGTATAATTTGAATAATTAACTTAAGTACTTAGTTTGTGCTGTTTGGCAGTCATTGTGCATAAATTAATTTTAAAATCAAACTTTGCGTTGCAAAAATGTAGAATTTTTGAAAATATATTTTTTAGCTATCCATACCTCAATACTTTTCCTAGAGCAACAGTTTTTGTGTTAACTTAACCTTGGTTTTTAAGTGGTGAAATTAGGCCCCGGTCTTCATAGATAATTGTTAATATTTTATAAAAGAGCTGGACCTCCAGTAATGGACCAAGATTAATCTCATAGGTGACAGTTCTGAGCCATTTCTCTTTCTGCGCTCGTGTAACGAAAAGAAAATTTCTGCATATTAATGGTGACCATTACATTACTAATTATATAAAAATTATATTAAAAAATCAAAACCAGTTTATTATATTACAAGCCTGCTCCGTTTTAAGTATATAATCTGATTAACTCTAGTTTACTTGGATGTAAAGAAATTTATCATTTTCTTTGTCATTCACACAAAGTATATTCCAGAAATTTTTAGGCTTAATTTAACAAAGGATATTCATTGAGTTTCTATTATTAGTGGTTCTACATATTTTAAGGGATCTTAATGAACAATAACCTATACCAGATTTTGTGAAAAACTGGGAAAAGAAACCAATTTACACAACCTCTAAATCAATCAAGAAACAGTGTGGTTTAATACAATTTCAGGTGGATATATTAATTATGTTATTTGGTATTATTAGGTCATGGAGAATGTCAAGTTGAAAGGCAAAGAAATCATAATTTCATCGTGTCACGAGTCGTTTGCCCACTTCCGTCTGGGGTCAGAAAGTTGGCTAAAGACAGGAAAGCAAGTACATACACCTTTGCAAGTTGCGATGGGATAGAATTAATATTTCCCACCAAGAGATCCCGAGAGATGAAAGTTTCCGGAGTCCATGTTATTCAGAGAAGTAGGACCAGAGTACGTTTAGAGGGAGACTCTCATGGGCGTTGAAAATAATAAATAACTTGGATTTGGGAGAGACAGGATGGAGAGGGATAGGGAGGGCAGGAGAAGTGAAGGGTTGATACTCCTCTTCCGCCGCGGGGAGGCAGGGGATGGGGGTGGATCAAAGGGAGACTATCGGTGTCGGGGGAGGAGAGGCGAAGAGGATCAACAATGAGAGAGCACCCTGAGCCTCTCTCTCTATCCCCCCGCTGCCCTCCCTGACAGACCTACTCCCCGCACGGACTGACTTACTGCCTAGCTGACTGACTGGCTCCGAAAAAGTAGGGTCGCGGTTGACACGCAGTCGTGTCACTTCCGCCACATTTTTCCTTTTGTTTCCATCATGCTCTGATATTCTATTTCTCGTTATTTTTTCGCTCGTCCCTCGCTCCGCCAGTGATATATTTCCTCCCACAATTCCTCCTCGATCCAACGTGGCACTGCTCCTTCCCTTCCGCCCGCATCCCATTCCACTGTCAAATGCCCCATTCACACTCTTCCCGCGGTGGGCCTTTCGGTGTCATCCCTCTTCACCAGAAAGGAACAACCAGACGGATAGAGGGACAGAAAAGAGTCACATTCGGCCCCATTTTTCCAACACTTTTTTTGGTACACCTTCATTTTTTAGATTATATAAAAAGGATTTCTACAGTTCATTTACAATAAGAGGGAATGCCATCCCAAAATACAGTCTTATGCACTCCAAAAAATAAATATTATTGATATTCTTTTTTGTTATCGATTTATGAGATTTATGAGACACTTCGTCAATCATAAGAAATTGACAGTTTTATACTTATATTACTTTTTTGCTTCATAAAATTGAATATAAAAGAATTATATCGTAATGAAGTTGAAAAGTTGTCATTCAAAAAATTTTCAAACACATCATTTGCATGTACCGGGCTAGTTCTGGAAAGTTCATTTTTCCACGCACAAATTTCTATTATATATACGCACGCATTTCGTGAATTTTTGAATAATTACATCTATAAAGAAGTTATTTTCAGTTTTGTACTTAACTGGTGTTATTCAAAATTGTATTGATGGAGAAAAATTACCTCTGTTTTAACGCATAATTTATAAAGCTCTCAAAATGTCTAATTTTTGATTAAACTAAGAAGATACTACAGTTCATTTCATAACAGATATTAATGGTTAATAGAAATAAGTGATTCATTGCCATTCGTTCTGTTTCGATAGTTAAATTAAAACATATAATAACCAAGCATTTTAATTGGGTTTCTCATTTCAAATCCCAATATCCCGAAATAAATTGTCATGCTGAAGTACAAGATATTGGGGTTGATGTTGTTTGCGCGTCTAGAAATGATCATAGGGATTGAAATTTATGGAGCAAACCACCCTTCGTTGCCTTTCACCGCAATTGCCCGTCACTCATTTGCCACGAAATATGACCTCCTCTTTCGTAACAAACGGCCTTTCCGGTACTTCATTCATAAGAGGCGCCTTACTAGCGGTAATCACACCCTTCATGCAGACAGAAATATCCGCCTTGCACTTGGTGTTGGCAGTTATGTGTGCATATATGGGAGCCTATGTCAAATGACGGAGAATTTATTAGTGCACGTTACATTGCTGCCACAATTTGCATTTCATATTCCTGAAAGGGCATCAGGAAGGCTGCATCTAGCACAAAATGAAATTTATACTAAAGAAAAACATTAAATTAATCCTGGTTTTAATTATAATTTTAAAAGGGTTGGTGGAATTGAAGTAATTGGCCGAGGAAGAGGAAAAATAATACGAAAACCCGATCACGGAAAAAATTTCATGAAAATTCGAAATGGCTATCGCAAGCCAGCTTTAATCACATTCCTTCTTAATGTGACCATGAACACAACTCTGTTAAATGATCTGTTTCACTACAACCTCTCGCTTTTCTGCCACCAAACGTTTTTTGTCTTCTGCCATCTTCATTTTAAATTGACATGTTTCCCTTATTAATTATTATTAAATTGACATGTTATCCTCTAGACATACTTCAAGATAGTGATAGTCACCTAACTAATACCTTGCCTACCTATTCACCCTTCAATTACAGTTTTATGCTTGATAAAGTTATTATCATCAAGCTATAACTAGTAATGTAGTATGGTCTACTACAGTTTAGTTGACTTTTTATATTTGTATTGGAGACACGGTAATTGATTTTGTGACACCCTTGGATTTAACTCAATAAATAAGAAAATATAAATAACAAGATCTAGTTAGTGAAAATTGGTTTTTGGGACGCAATAAAAAGCTATAATACGTGCTGCAGAACCATTTGTACGAGGGTCATCCGGAAAGTAGTACCCGTTCGTGAAATAAAGACACAAAAGTAAATATTAACAAACATAAAAAATTTTATTTGAAAGAGGATACTTTAAACTACTTCTCAACATAATCGCCAAGCAAATTAAGGCATTTGTCATAACGTGTGACAAGTTTCTGTATTCCTGCTGCATAGTACTTCGCCGCCAGCTCATTGAGATACGCGAGGGACCCATCTTGCACAAATTTTTGCATAATGCAGATGGTGTTTAACAATTTCATGAACAATTGTTCGAGAAACATTGGGAAAATGCTCACAGATGTCATCAATTGTGACGCGCCGATCGTTCCTCACGAATTCGTCAACTGAGCTCACCAGTTGGTCTGTAATGACAGACGGTCTCTCCGAACGCTCATCGTCGTGTGTGTTCCCCCTCCCCATGTTGAAGTTGCGACACCACCGCCGAACAGACGACTCGTCCATTACATTGTCTCCATACACCTCCTTTAATTGGCGATGAATATCACATGGGCGAACGTTTCTTGCATTGAGGAATTAAATCACTGCCCTCACTTCACAACTGGCGGCGTTCTCAATTTTTTTAAACATTGTAAACAATCACAGAAACAACACAGGCAATGCTAGCGTCACGCAACTTGGCTCAGAGAAGGCAGACAAGCCACTGAAGCTATCTGACCTCGTCCAGCGGCTACTCGCGTCGTCAGCACTTCATGCGGCACGAACGGGTACTACTTTCCGGATGACCCTCGTAACATTTGGTGGAGAGCGCCTTAAAGAAGTACTTTTTCGGAGAGACAACAGAACAAAGTCGAATACAATTTTCGAGATGAGGGAAACATGATTATTGAAATCGCGAAAACTCTAGAAAGACGGAATTGAGATGATGAGTGGAGAGCTAAAAAGGGCAACGAGGAAATTACACTTCATTAAATATCTTCTGCGAATCATTCTTAAAAGACATGCGAAGAATTGAAGGTTTTTTTCTTGAGAGTGAGTTTAAAGATACTGAAAAACTAATCTTAGGATTAAATGTTGTCGATGGCTTTCTTTATTGCCAATTTGGAATGATTTTGTTGATATTCTATTCTAAATCACAGTAAGAAACGTTCAACGGCCACATTTTTCTCCTGGGAAATGTCATGCGCGTGGTAAATCTGAACTCTCGACTATTGGCATTGTCAAAAACTTTATGAAACTGATCGGAGTGAAATACGCGGCACTTTTAGCGTCATCAACATCTTGAAAAATGTATTGCTATATGCAATCGTTTCCAGTGAATTTAAGTATAAAATTCAAATTAATTTTTTTTTCAAATATAACAGCTTGGGATCATCGCTTTTTTATCAAAGCAATGCGTTAATATTTAAATGAAAAGTCACACATATTTCAGTAATTGAGCTTGAACCTTTGTGGCGAAAATATTTGCCATGGAACTGCCTCCAGGAATTTTGTATCAAATGTAGGCACAACGCATTATTTTGTAAATGAGAGAATATCTCGAGCGTAAACAAGAATAGTCCTATTAAAAAAAAATTTATATTAATTCTCGATTAAAAACATTGAAAATTCTAGCATTAACTACTCCTATGACCATAGGATTTCTTGGACAAAATAAATACTAACGCCGATTGCCTCCTGACACATTTCTTTTTTAATTTTCCAGTGTTTAACAGCAAACAGAAGCGGCAATGCTGTTCGCAGTGTTGTGGTCAAAGGAAGGGAGCAGAGGATAGCATATATGGCATGAAATGTTTTGGGGGAATCTCCCGTTCTCAAGTGCCCTTTCTTGGAGGGCCACCTTGAGTGGTGGAGGGCGAAATCCGTCAAACACTGCCCGCAGTCGATTTTCCTTCCGGGCGAAACTCTAAGCAAGCGATTGGGCCGGGGGAAAGGAAACAAGAAAGTAACCGTTCGCAGTTGGCCAGTAAATGGGAGAGAAATAGAGGGGAAGACGTAAAAGGGCTGTTTAGGAATAAAAGTCGATAACTGGAACTGAATGATATTTCTTAAACCCTTCACTGGAGGAAATGCATTCACAACGGTAAATGGATAAAATAAGAAAGATTTGGTCTCTTCTGAAAGACTCAAGCACTCGTTATTCTTTCCCAGGTAACATGGTCATAAACAAAACAAGATCAAACGTAAAAAACCGAGATTTTAATTGAAAGGCTGAGCTAAATTTATTAGACGTAGACATGCACAGATGTTAATGTGATTTATTTCAGGACTAACATCAGACAAAACGTTGATGTAGTAATAGGGTTTTTGCGTTCCGATGACCCCTAGCGCTTTACAGGCGAGAGCAATGACATTTTCCCCAGGTCACCCATGCCGATAGATTGAATCCTGGAAATCAGACTAAAGGTAGTCTACCCAGTGTCTGCTTATCATTGAGGTAGCTGCTAAGGAGTCTACCCCCAGTGGGGCTGACATTGAGTGACGGTTTCACGTTTAAAACGCTGTTAAGGAATTCAATGAGAAACTGCCTCAATTGCTCATCCCTACAATTTAATGATGGGCATCATAGAGAAAATAAGTCCTGGAAACTACGGAACTCGGTCCAATTGGTCATGTGCCGTACCCGACAGCGGGGGAGGCAATACTTCCGCGATCGTCATCTCACGAAATCCTTGCAAAGCGAAACAGACAGCGACAACGAAGAGAGCCGAACCGTTTAGAATTTGTACTTGAAATATTAGGATGGTGTTGAGTACAGGAACATTATGAAGAGTAAGCGAGAGGTGAAAAGAGATCACCTAATTATTTTAAGGCCGTGCGAGGTGAGATGGAAGGTAGCTGTGATTATTGGAGTGATACTTATAGAGTAATACACAGCGGAAGGGACCATAGCCAGCGAGGGGTAATAATATTGAATGGAAAGGAAAGAAGAACCGTAGTAAACACAGAGCAAGTAACTAATAGAATGTTATTTATATTAGTAAAAGCTTAACAAATGAACTAGGTCGCTGTTCAAGTGTACACGTTAACAACCAATCACAGCGAGGATATCATAGCCATGATATACGATCAATTAGAAGATATAATTGCCATGTTCCTAGAAGGAAACATCTGAAAATAATAATAGGTTATAACACAAGATAGGCGGAGGAATAGATGGCTGTGAGGTAGACGATTACGGTTCTAAGAACGAAGAATGGCCACGGAGAGAAAGCAATAGAATTTTTGCCAAAGAGAGACAGTCGTAGGCATGCATGGAAAATACTAATTATTAATTAATAATTAAAATACTAATGAATAATTTGTCATGTTTATAGGGAACAGATGGGGATTCTGATCATAATTTAATACTTATGAATATGTAACATCAGATTCTAGAGTATGAATTAGAGGAAGGCGTTTAAGGAATTCAAATCTAGAAGCATTAATTGGAACAATGAGGAAGAAGTCCCAGAAGTCAGTAGAAAAATTAAAAAAAAAACAGAAGAACTAAAACGAAAAAAAGCAAAAAAATGAATTTTTAAAGCTGTTGACAAACCTAAACATACAGTAAATAGGAAAAGAGTAAGGGATTTATTGATTACTGGCATAATGATTAGGAAGATAGACAAGAATAGTATATGGAGAAATTTGAACCCAGAATCAGGTAGAAGGATAGAGTAGAAAGTTACAAAGGGTTAAATAATATATCGAGGTGGGAAAGTAACAAAACAAAGAAAGCGTGATGGAAGACACAGAGCGTGGCTATGGAAAGTTAACAAAGGAAGGTAAAATTGGGGCGCTATACAAGAAGTTGAAAGCACATTCAGAAAGTAAGAAGTTAAACTCCATGCTAAAACAAAAAGATAAATAAGGAAAATTATTAAATGAACCAGGAAAGATTCAAGAAATATGGAAGTGATATGTAGAGTATATAACTATATGGTAAAAGCTTCAGGCCAGCAAGCTTAGAAATAAAAAGAGAATATGACATTGAAAGGATAGATATAGATCCAATCTTATTCGATGGCGAGATAGAAAGGATATTTAGGAAAGTTAAATCAAATAAGGGCTTTGGGAAAGATAGCATTCCTGCGAATCCATTTAAAGGTTTAGAAAAATGAGGCAGGAAGATATGTAATGGTTTATTTCATGACATTGACGAGAGAAGAATTTAGGCGGATGATTTCGTCAGATCGGTGTTAGTATCTACATATTCCAAAAAAGGGAATGGCAGCCATAAGTCACGACACCATAACAATAAGTATGATTTCACACGCAGTGCAAAGGTGTTATTAGAATCATTTATAAGAGAATAGAGAGCAGAGAAAATGATTCCTTAAGGGATAAAAGTTTGGGTTCGGGAAGGGGAGAGGCACGCGTGATGCCATAGCAGTAATGAGGTCACTATTAGAGAGGAATATGGAATACAATCAGAATGCATTTGTTTGTTTCGTATTTTTAGAGAAGGCAATGGAATAAATTGGATGGAATTATTGAATGCCTTGCAGAATATGGGGGTACGTTGGAAAGATAGGCGAGTTATCCGCATCTTGTACTCTCTCAGACCGATCATGTGCGGTTGCGGGTGGAGACTCGGGATAGGGAGTGCAAGGGATAGGGGTAAGACTGCGGCGTTCATTATCATCTGTGATGTTCACCAAGTCTGCGTGCGAAATTGTTAAATAAATATGGGAAAGACTGGTGACAGAAATAAATGTCGGTGAGGACTTCATGAAATCAGTTAGCTTTCCGGATGATGAAGCTTTAGTTTATCAGTTAGCTATGGAGTTGCAAGCATTTTCTGAGTGCTTTGGAGAGGAAGTACAATGAGAATGGATAATATAATGTACGTAAATAGAACAAAAGTTAAGCCGTCTCGGAGAAAGAGAAAGGCTAGGTAAATTGTTAAAATAGGAGGGCGAAAAATAGAGCAGGTGGAGCAGTTCAGCCACATCGGAAGTGTTCTGAACCAAAGTGGTTTACATGTAAGTAGTAGGAATATAGGAGAGGGATTAAGTTAGGCAAATAAACTTTCACGTAGAGGATAGACTTGACGACAGGGTTGTTAAGTAAGGATGGTAGGAAAAGACTCGTCAAAACTTTGTTATGAAGCGTGGTTTTGTATGGCGCGGAAACATGGTCATAGTAGCAAGATGATTGGCGTAGGTTGAAGGCTTTTGAAATGTGGCTACGTAGAAGAATAAAATAGGTGAAATGGACAGAAAGAAAAACAACGGAAAGAGTTTGAGGGAGGTGATGAAATTAAAGCTGGGCAGATATTTTGTATAGTGGCGAAAATGATGATTTCTATTGTTTGACCATCTTTATGGACGCCTCTAGAACAGTCGCTGATTTAACATTTCTAAAATGTTGTCCCTTTCCACTCAATGTTGGTTAACATTCAAATGTTGTTAGTCTGTTGGAATAAATATAATTCTCTTTTTGTTTCCATTTGCCGTAAATTATTTTACATCCCTAAGAGTTCGCGAGCTGATCTAATCAGTTTATGTAAATGTGCAACTACATACTACCTTATGTTCATGTATAATCACTTATTTATGTATTAATTAGTTGTGCCCCCGCCACAAGCCTTTGTGGAGCACACTGTATAGATGTAGATGGAATTAGCCACAAATTAGGGATTTCATCTCAACCGTCTAAAATGATTCCCAGTTTGCCTGACTTAAACTCTTTGCACTATATATATTAGTGAGAAAATTATAAGAATTATTGAATAAATAACAAGCTCAGGGACATGCAACCACGTTTAAACGCAAAAAATAAAGGTGAATTTCAAAAACTTTAATTAAGATACGGTGATGACTTGCTTGTTTTAGTTTTAACTTTGCAAAGATACCAAAAGTTTCTGCTATAAAAATAATTGTATCTAGCGATTTAGAATCTGAATCACGTCCGGTGCTGAAAATGGTAACAATGCTATAAAAATTAGGTAAAAATTATGAAAACATGAATTTAAGAAAGGCATCGAATCGATATTACGATGCGCAACGGCTGAGGGACATGAGCGGACGAGAAATGAATACCTAAATACTTTTAAAACAGCCATGAAGACCGGTTCTCTTTTTTAAATGTGGACTTTACTCGAGTAAAACGGTTGTGACTTTTAGAGACTTGTAATGATGGATCCCAAGAAATGGGAAACACTTTCAGCAGTGTGTAAATGTGCTATGTAAAAACCAATTCCTATGGATTCGTTCAACTACTGCGGTCCGACAGGATTTGCTGGAATGCAAATGCAGACATCAGCATAGAAAATGATTACCCTTTATGTAAAAAGGTTCATTCGAAAAATCAATTTGTTCACTTAAAATTTCAGCTGAATAAACTAATTATATAATTTCGTGTATTATAATCATTATTTTTAATAATTTTTATATTATTGAAAAAATAACTAATTCAGAAGCTCCCATAACTACTTTTAAGAATAATTTAACTTTATAACATAATTTAACTTTATAACATAAGATCCATAGGCCTGAATATTCGGGATTTTTGCCTTTTAAGTCAAACATAGCCAACATGAATATTTATTATTACCATTGGATTAATAATATTTACAGAAATATTTATTATTATGATTAGATTAGAAAAATATATTGAAGGGTTTTCAATCGCCCATGAATGATATGCTTGCACGGATCCTTGGGGGGATCGAAATGGTGCGGGGGCTAACGTACTGGCTTCCGCGGGTTCAAATCCCGGTGGTGTTGAATATTTTTCAGAGGTATCTCGATGCCTTCTTGAGGTGCTTTGTGGAGGGCACTTTGAGTAAGTACGCCGTCCGTCGGATGGGACGTTAAACTGCGGACACCTTGGCGCCTTTCGTAAAGAGTAGGCTAATGCCGACGCCGGGTTTCTCTCCACCCTTCATCCTTTCCTGTCCATCCCCTGTGGCGCAAATGACCTCAGCAGTCGGTCGCCTCCCCTAAATACTATTACTACGGATTCTTGGTCTGTTCAAAATTGATGTATTCACGTACTTTCCTCCATTATCTCTCCATTAACTCTTTATTTTCAACCTTCTCCTTTTTCTCTTTACATTTCCTTCTTATCCACCTTCTATGGTTTTCTCCAGTAAGCGGTCGGTGCATAGTGCGAAGTCTATTCACGTCTTACGTCTACAGTTAATTCAGATGATTAGAGCTCTTCCCCCGTTTACCCCCACCCCCTTTGTGCCTCCTGTAATACTCGGTGATCGATGAGGTCCCTTCGTAACTTCGTGAGTCCACCCAATTTCCAGACCGCGTCTCCTTAGACACTTTTGAGCTTGCAGATTTGCTGTTCATGAGCAGAGAAGACCGACGGGGCATTTCTTCTCAGTAATCTCGCACCAAGTTCAAAGAATGGTGCCCGAAGGGGAGGGGAATCGCGGGGGGTGGGGTGGAGCGAAGGGAAGGTCCGTTGGGCGGGGGGAGCAAGGATAAGGAGCGACGGCGGCCTTTTCGTGAGGAGTTGTCCGTCCCGTGCGTGTGTGTTTGCGAGCGGTGAGTGGACTCCATTGATTTTCCATCCAGCACCCCCCGTCCCCCCCCCCCCGACCCAATCCATCCCCAACACTCTCTCTCTTGGAATCCAAAAAGGAGGTGAGGAGAGGAGCGAACAGCGGGGGAAGTGCGAACTCCCCCAACTCCCCTCCCCCCTCACACACACGAACACAGCCGCCGAACAATTCTTCCCCAACCTGGAAATCCACCCCCATTCTTACCTCTTCCCTCAACAATCCCGAAACCAAGACACACAGAAACGCACCTTCAGCACGCTTAACCCGACCTCCACCTCCCCCCCTCTCTCCCTACCACCCCCAAACCCTCCCGCTTCCCCACCCTACCCCAATCACCCTTTCGCCCCTCTTCCCTCACCTCTGTCCACTAATCAATTCACGTTGAGGGCGGGAGGGGAGGATGGAAAGGTGGAAGGGGGTGTGTTCGTGGTAGGAGGAGGAGGGAGGTGGACCACTCGCAGGTCCCTTAACCAATTTCGGCCGACCGCTCTACGGTCAACCCTCTCCCCCGACTCCCTCTCCAACCCCAACTTCCCCTTTGCCTAAGAGCCTCCCCCTTCCCATTCTCCTCCTCTCCCTAGACCCTCCACTCCACCCCGCGAATCCCTTCCCCTCCCGCACTGAAGGGCGAACGGGAAAAAGACCAATACGGTTCGGATGCACGTACATTATGCATGACCTTGTGACCGGTGCCCCTCTCCCCCGCCCGCTGCCCTCCTTCAACCCCCTCTACCTCTGCGTTCCCTCTCCCGCTTACGTCCACACACACGCACTCCCCCGCGTACGTCCGCCCCCCTCTCCATTCCGAAATAATATCGGCCAAGACAACTCCGCGCTGGCCCCCTTCCTTTCTTCTCCCACTCCGACATGTTTCCGGGCGTAACGCACACACACACACACACACACACACACACTATAAGGAACATAAAGAAACAGCCGGAAGGAAAGTGTGAGGGGTTGCCTCGTGGTGACCGACCGGTTTTTGAATAAGTCAAGATCGATATGGTTTGAGTGTCCCGCTCACCTCGGCTTTCTCCTGTCAATCGTCTGACGTCGGGATTGCCGAGAGGAATCGATGGCGAGAGGGTCGACGGGCGAGACGGGAGTGTGCGCCGCAAATGGATGGCGGAATTAAGAGAGGTCGTTCCAAGGGAGACTCCTTGCACTTCCTATGCGATGCACATTTACATAATTACCGGTCTGGACGTCCTCCACCATCCGACCGAAAAGTAGGAAATTTTGGAAGTCCAGCGTTCTTGGAGTGCTGCAATTTCGCAATATGGGGCAGGAATACCCTTAAAGAGTTTTTCGTACTTGACTACGAGACCGTCTGGGAATATGACCACTCTTTCAATTGACTCTGTTCATATCAAATCTTACTTGAGTAATAATTGCTCACATTTAAATTAATTTCTTTACAATATTACTAACAAACGAATACTATGAAACTTTCCTCCACGCTGCAATGGATACTTGTAGTGACTCCGAGGAAGGGAATGAGATGGTATTATTTAAAAAAATTGAAATACCAAATCATATTTAATAATTGAACTTGAATTCGGTGCCTTTATCCCCCGCCCTCCCCGCCTCTCTCGACGGTGGAGAGGGACGGGGGGATTCAGAATTCAGAAGCCCTGAGGACGATGGCCGAGTCGGTTTTCGAAACGTCGGCACCAATGGAGACACTAACCCGGGGAAAGACCCGAGAGGATTTCACTCCACAGATACGCCGCTAGAGCACCAGATCTGTCATTTGTTCAATAAATTATTTAGTTCCATCCTACTACTGTATCGTAACAATTGTGTTTTTTTGCCTTAGTTAATCGACGAAACAAAAAAGTTCTTTTAAGGCAGCAAAGAATTAAAAAACTGTTTTAGTTTTAATATGAGAACCGCATCAAAATCATCATTCATATTTGAGTCAAGACCCAATCAACATGTATTTATCTTCCACTTCACGATGAGAAATAATGCTGGAACTAAACACCTATATCTCCAAAATTAAACACGCTAGGCAAAGTACCCGGCACAATTAAAAATACCATAAAGCTCATTAAATTTTTGACACGATAGGTTCAGTCCTAAACATATAAAACAGTTTCTTTAAACTTAAAGACATCTGCGTCGTCCTTGAAAAGCTCATGTACTTTTTTTAAGTGTGAATGCCGGAGACGTCGGAGTACAACTAAAGCATTAAGTGAATAACGTTCAAACTATTTTGAGATGCTATGATCATGCTTTCAGGATACCTAATGTGCTTCATCAAATGGGCAGAAAAAAGGTACGGGAATACCCCTTCCTTTAACGTGCATTCTGAAATACGATTCATGGCAGAGTTTGCAACACTCTGATGCCTCATAAAACCATACGCCACGGGTTTCCCAAAAATAGGAAATGCGCACCTGAGAATACGATTTTAAAATTTCTACGTAGATAACTATCAGTGAAGCAAATCGGTGGATTAAGCTTACGACGACAATTTTTCAGTTGTTGCGACTTGAATTCGTATTCCGCTTTCCCGTATTTTTATCCTGTCTGTTTTAATAACGTACGGACGAACGTTACGAAACCCAGCGACAAGGAGACGAGGGCCACTAAGGTGTCTTCCAGCCGGAGCACGCAGCAAGCCCTTGAGCTGCCAAAACGCTGTGGCCCCATCATAGATGGAGCAATGCAGAGCGGTGGTTTAACCGACGGACTGCTCGAAAACGGTTTGGTTGTCAGTGGAACCGACGCGCACTGCTAAAAGGGGGCTCCCTATTATGACAAGTGGTAGTTGAAGAGTGTGAGACGACCGACATCAGTGAGGTCACATGCTCCATTAGGAATTGGAGGGTGATTTGGTGCGGGTAGGCTTTTGAGGGATTGGGAGAAGAATGTGTTCAGAGAGAAACAAGGTGACACGATTAGCGTGAGACACAAACGAAAGGTTCCCAACAACTACACAACTTAATCTTTCATCCGATTGTCGCTGTATTCATTTATTTGTTTATTTATTTAGGATACATTGCTGTTAGGCGATAAGCCGGGTGGCAATGACATGATATAACAAGAGCTATTCATCTTGGGGTAGTCTCCACATGGGACTCAGGTAAGGAACTACATATTTCTGAAACATTCCACCCCCACTGAGATTCGACCGCGGGCCAACGGGATCAACTGCAATTAAGGTACAGTGCAAAAATACCAGAGTGGGTGACTCTATTGGCTTAGGGTGTTAAGCGCTTAGATACGTGAGAATACGGGTATGGAAATACCATTTATATATTATTTATTTATACACCATCGTGGTTCATAAATAAATACAGTAGTTTTTCATTGCGTTGCTTCAATCTTATGTGGAATGCTGGACAATGATATATGATAAAATCTTGATGATACACGTGTAATACAACTGGAATAGCCGTTGTGAAAGAAGATTTGTTTTGGAGAGTGAGCCAAGGGTCTGATTGATGGGTTTAAGGATTTGCCTTTAACTCTCAAACACTCTGTAAACAACCGCACCGAGGGAAGGATGCACAAAATATGGCATTCCAATGCCTACCACCTGCGGGCTAGGTTCCATTCATTTCCATGACTGCTTCAGTGAATATTCCCAAACATTCTGCCACACTCCCTTGCGTCGGCTTGTGGGCCAGGCAGATGATTCGGTCATTATCTAAATTTAAGCTCAATACCATCATTACATATTGTGACATAATCATCACTTTCTATTATAATAAAAAATACATCGTGCAAAGGTATATTTTGCAAGAATCAAATAAAAGATAACTACTCCAACAATTTGAATTGCGAATGAATTTCTTACGGCCAGAGTTAATTTTCAAGATTTTCTACAAATCCTATTTTCACAATAAATGAATTTTCCAATTGCGTCATCATTTTACCCAAGTTCCCGTAACATTAGAGCTAAATCCATTCGTCTAGTGAGTAATGTATTGACTAATTGTGCTTGTTATGTTTATTCTAAACATCTCCGCTGATATTATTATTATTATTATTATATAAACCTCGATCCAATTAGGCAATTGTCCTGGTGGGATATAATACATCCTTGATTACATGCGACCAGACGTACATTTGCGGCCATATGCAAATTTAACTCTAAATTACGAACGCACGCATTCATAATCCGAAAAGGCCAATAGTTGCCACGACCCCTGCATTTGACTTCCTAATATGGGAAATTATTTCAATTCCTAAATATTAATTTTAACTTAAATTGACGCTCCCGCATTAATCCAATCGGCATTTTAGATTCATTTCCCTCCTAAAAAAGGGCTTTCACATTTTTGAAATATCCTTTGAACAATGAATGTCTTAATCACTCAATAAGCAGTAGTAGGAACATGAAATGTACCAATGGGATATTTAATATGCATAAAAGACAGGATACGAAAGTACTCATTTTTATAATTTCAAAGAAACTGCGGGAAATTCCGTGACAGTAACCTTTTAACGAAGTCATCCACTAATGGGCATTATATACAATCCAACAATTTTTCAAAGGCTTAAAATCATTCACCTTGACCGGGATCCGAACCCGGATCCGTCGATGTCCGACCTAGCGCTTTCGTTAGTAAAGCTATGGAGACAAAGAGGTTTAAATGGCTAAAGTACTCAGTCGGACATCGAGGGCTTCGGGTTACAAACCCGTTCAAGGTGAATGATTTTTACGCTTTGATTAATTGTTGCATTGCAAAACTCATTTTTATATTTAAAATACCATATAGTTAACAAAAACACGCGTATTGGGGGATTTTCGAGATGTGGATGAGGAGAATGATGTAAATAATAAAATAGAAGGAAAGGAAAAGAAAATAAGTGGGGAAGAAGGAATAATAGATCAGAAAATTTCATAAATGATAGGAAAAATGGACGCAGGACATGTTGAGAGGCCGAGAAGTGTTCTAAACCGTGATTATGAGTAGAAAGTTGGCAGAGCTAAAGCAGAGGTGAGAAAAGAATATGCATGATGAGCGAGGTGTAAAATATGAGTATTTCGAGAATGGTTGGAATATTAAGTGTAGCATTATTTGGAGTTTAGAAATGTAGCAGTAATTAGTCCCTTGGATAAGTCAAAAACCCATTTCAAATTCAAAGGAAAACCTAGCACAACAATTTACAGTTTCTCCAACAACGTTCGCAAACGGTCATGTCCGGTTGATGAAAGCGGAGTCGCCCCGAAACTTAACTGTGTGAAAGGTTATTTGAAAACGATTCAGAAGGCAACCAACGTTACCGTTCAGTCGGAACGGCATAGAGCGAAGCCCCCGAGAGCATGTGCGTGTGTACGCAACCGAAAGAATTGGGGAAAGAGAGGGAGAGATAGGGAAGATAAAGAGAGAGGGACATGCTCTTTCCTCATCACACACACCCAGGCCACCGATTGCCGTCGGTGGGGCAGACTCGTCCCCTTTAAACGCCGCGGGCGCGATCCGTCAAAGTCCAATTCAAGGGAGGGGAAGAAACGTCGGATTCGGGCGTCGAAAAAAATAAGTGAAAAAAAGCAGGGGATGGGGCGTCCCCACGACAACGGGACGCGACCCGTAGTCGCTCTTGTTGCGGGGAGAATCGTCCGGAGGTCGACGAGATCATTCCACGCGCAAGCGGGCAATGGACGGCAGGGGCACGCTCCCCGTGCCTGCTCGCGAAACGAACACTACGACCCAAAGCGGGGAACGAGTCTCTAGGGGACGAACCTCACTCACCGTGAGTGGATATTTGAAAAAATACATCTTCAAACTTGAAAGGAGTTGATTGATTTCTCTCAGCTTCAAAAGTGACTTTGAAGAGATTCATTCACTGAATTGAGGTTTGGTTATTCAGCACTGATTTCAACTGATTACACTATTCTATTAACCTAAAAGAGGCACCTTATTATAGTGGTCGTCTATCATAGGCATGGCTACCGTTATAAATTCCCTGCTTTTCATCGTGGACGCGGAGGAAAAGGCAGACAAGAAACAGGGGGTTGAGCTGGAGATGGCAACGAATGAAAGACAAGAATTCATAAAATCAATTAGATCGCTAAACTTAATCGCCAAACATAAATTAGTCATTTATTCAGAGGATTAAATTCGATGTTGAGCACACTGCGAAATTAATATGGCGTTTACGGAAAGAAAATCAATGAAAATAAAACAAAGTTGATAGGAATATCGAGATATGGAAAGTGTAGGTTTAACGTTAAAATTAGAGGTTATACGCATACAAGAACAGTAAGAAAAGTTCATTTATCAAGGAATGACTTCGGGCGAAGATGGTCTTAGCGATGTTTATTACTGTGCACTTTTTTATATTTTAGTACCCTGCAAGCTACCTCTAGGGTGTCTGGCAGGGAGTGAATACACACCAAACTAATGTTGACCCGAATATGACCCTACTGCCATCGGACAATGTGATATAAGGTGATCCCTTATTGTTCGTGAAAAAAATGACATCTGATCTACACTTTATCTCTCTAATTTTATTCACATGATCTCTCCTACCATACTACAATGGGGGTACTAATGCATTGATACAAGACGAAAATTTGCGTCAAGTAATGATACTTTTACAATGGGGGGTTAATTATTTAATGGGATACTAGCAGAAAAGATCATGAACGCTATAGCATGGTGGGTAGTTTTGAGCGACGCGAAAACTTGGTCGTTAAGGAAGGAGAATGAGCGTGGATTGGGAACCACCGGGAGTAAGGGAAAGAGTTGGATGGTAAAATAGCAAGAATGGAAAACAAGCGAAGAGTTCTTTACTAGGCATGACGGGGGAAGGTTGTATGGAGATGTTCAAAGGAGATGGAGAACTAAATAAGTAAATACTGTGCATTTTGATTGATGATGAAATAATAAAACCTGAGATACAAGGGAACATTTTAGAGAAGCAAGCATATTGGAGGTGAAGATAATAAATGCGCATTAGAATGTAGCATTTCGAATTGTAAAAATCATCCAGGATTCCGGCCAAGACGAATTATTCTAGCATTTTGAAATTTCTGCATTTAAATACACGTAGCGGATGAAACCGTTAAAGTTACTGTCACAACAATTCCCGCAGTTTCTTTAAATCAGAAATGTCGAATCGAAGACCGGGAGGCCAAACGTTACACGTGCTTAACTCTGATTGACCCCCAAGTGTCAGGATGTTAGCAGAAGAGTGCAGCAATCAGAGAACCATAGTGAATAGCAATTTTACGGAAGATTTAGCCATGAGAAAGGTGTGCCACGATGCTCCCCAAGGTGCTGTCGGAAGATCGTTTCTGTGACAACCATGCCTTGGACCTCTTGGACCACTGTGAAAGTGACCCGAATTTTTTTAGGATAAGTGGTTACTAGTGACGAGACATGGATATTTGAGTACGACCCAAGTATAACCCCTTTGAGTACTATTTTGGACCACTGGATTATGTCAAAGAGGCCATGATGAGGTTTCTAAACTAGGGTCCTGTGGGAATTTTACAGGAAGCATACCACGACTGGCGGAGGCCCTGGCATTGGTGTGTCGATACATAAGGGTGCAACTATGAAGAAATTTAGCAATTTGTACTTTGATCTGCAATACAGTTTTCCCCCGACTTATTCCACTCCTTTTTTGGTGCAGACCACGTACATATGGACCTGAAATTCAGCCAGTTTTTGGTTTTATGATCGTCCAACGAAGGATTTATGAGTATTTGAACATGTCTGTAATTGTCAGAAAATGGTATAAATGTTTTCAGATGCTTAATAAAACACGAAAAATAACAAATAAACTTAATTGTTTCATTCGTTACTTCGAGGAATTTATACCAGGTAAGGTCAAGCTCAAAGATCAAATATGTTTCTCAGAATTTGGAGCGGACGTAAAGACATGGTTGAGATTATAATACGCGGATACTCTTTACAAATACAAAAAATAAATGGCTACACCGTAGAGTGCACTGTAAATGTATTGTCACTACCACAGTAAAAAGTGTTTCCATGATAAAAAAAGGTGCCGTTTAGTGTATAAGAATAGCATGATTAATAATTTGGTCCATTTTCGCGGTTTAAATCTCAGCGGAATTCATCGTTGATCGTGAAATAAATTTTATGATTCTGGTGCGTGCATCAATGTTGAAAATGTTTGTTCCTTCGGCTATATTACAAAGAAGGCCAAACTTCGGGTCACATAATTACTGCCCTATACACTTGACGTATTTCCAAAGAAGACTATAAGTATCACAATCTCCTCTAATAGTCGTAAGTGTTATTCGAATTCTCGGGTTTTACTCGTGTGACAAACAAAGCAAAGATGCCTCGGTCACAGTGATGGAATACCAAGAAGGGGTCAAAAAGAAGTGTTCTTGCAGTCATGAAATCAACACTGTTAAACGTGTGCACACCTTTGCATTAGATGATTCCCTCAATTTTTGGTAAGCGGGGAGGAAAACTGGAGTAGATCAAAGACTTAATGTCAAATTAAAAATTGAGAATGAAAATGATACATTGAGCTTCCTACGACCTCTTTTTAGAGTGAATATATTAAATAATTAGGTCGCGGTAGTCCAGGGGGTAGAGCGCTGGACTACCGACTGGAGGGTCCGGGTTCGATTTCCGGGAAAGCCTCTTCGGGCAGTCTGAACTCCACCCAAGCTAAAGTGATCTTTCGGGTACCAGATCTTCCTGTGAAACCATAACCGGCACAGGGAAAGCAACCCCCCCTACCCTGATGTGTGAACTTTGCACGCCATCGAGTTTAGTACCGGGTGAACTCTACCATCACCTACCAAACCGGTCTTCGGGTCAATTACCATGCTTATGGTTTATATTAAATATTTCCTTAAGCCGTAAAGGATTTGGTTGAAATTTGAAATTTAGACAAAACTTAAGTAATTTCAATTACAAATCCCAAAGAAACTGCGGGAGATGCCGCAACAGTAACTTTTAACGGAGTCATCCGCTAATGTGCATTTCAATGCAACAATTTCAGAGTGTAAAAATCATTCGCCTTGACTGGTAAGGCGAATGATTTTTACTCTGTAATTTTTGCATTGTAATTTCAATTATTTGTTAAAGAATTTTGCTGTAGAAAAATTAAGCATATTATCAAACTTTTCATTACACAAAGTAGGAGAAGCTGAATCACCAATTTAGCACCTCAGTGTACGGTTTAAGCCTTATCCTCTCGTTTATCGAATACAGCGGAAAAAATCTTTCTTTCAAATTCTTCCCAGACCTGGAATTCCGGTTGGGTGCCCTTATTAGACATATTGTCACTTTAAATGCAGACTATTGGTTTGTACCTCTAGGCGACTTCCTTACAACGAATCCTTTACGGCTTAAAGAAACATTAATTAACATAGCCAGTTTAAGTACTGAGTAGTTGTTGCATTGTTTGGAGAAAGTTAATTTCAGAGAATGGTACGAGGGGAGATCTGTGATCGCTAGTCGATAATAAAACTGTGGATATAAGAACTGACGTAGAACGATGGACTTCTCCGTCTGTATTGATGGCCATTAAAATATAATTACGCTCTTTTCATCAAAAGAAAGCTGAACGACCCGCGGATGATGTGATTTGGTTTCTGATTGCCCACCAAGTCTCGGCGGCTGCAACACTGGCGAAACGGGCATCCTAGAAAATGGACCAACTTGAAACAAATCCCGAAAGATTTGAATCTTCAATCGCTGCACTCTAAGGAAGCCTACACAGGGAACACCGAAAGAGAGCTGTAAACTTTATAATACATTTTTTTCAGCATATGGAAGAGAGTGAACGTAAAATTATTCACCCACCGTATCCTAAAATCCAACCTTCTCGTATATTTTAGAAGAAAGATTGAGCCAGATCCGTGGAAAAGAGCGGAATATTGGCGGTTAAATCTTGGTAGGTTAAACAAACAAAACATAAACATCAAACTTGACACCCAAATTTTGGAATAAGCTATTATATTCTGGAGTTTTCTTAAAATATTCCCTTAATCAAGTCCATTCAGATTACAATACTACAATTTCAGTGTAACAATCACTCGCTTTGACCGGGATCCGAATCCCTGAATGCCCGTCCGAGTGCTTCATTCAATTAAGCTACCTAGTCGTACTCTTCGACTCCGGAGCTTTGTAGGTTTTAAATTAACAACAGTGTTATCACGAAATACCATACATACAATTTCACATGTATTCCTAGTCGTGAGAGTTGCGCCGTATTCCAAGAGCTGAAAGCCAACTTTATAACACAACGCTATGTATATCTTGACAAGTTCATTGGAAATGCGGCGGATGAGGCCATTTAAATATTGTCTAAAATTAGGCTATTAATATTTCCACGTCATCCTATACTTGAAAAAAATCTAAGTTTCTAGGCAAATCCTCACGTCAAATACTAAAGGGCTCGATCCTTCAGGAAACAACGAAGCCGTAAGTCCACCAGCTGTGATACCCGTGGGAATAGAGAGAGAAAGTGAACCGATCGCTTTGGAGTATTTTTACACCCCCCAGCAGTTCGGTACACACAAAAGGATGAGAGGAAGAGAGATAGAGAGAGTGAAAAGAGAGACTTCTCTCCCTACTCGCGGCGTCTTACGCTTCCGCTGGGGGCGCCATCCCATTGTGAGTCACCCCTTCCACCCATTCATCGAGACGGGTACAAGGGGGCGAAAATCGCTATAAATTTCTAAATCACCAAGGAACAGCGTCGGGGAGTTTGGGTGAGGGAGCGGGATCGGGCGGAAGAAGGGGCAATATCACCCTTGGTGGCGAAAGGATGGCGCGGCATAAAAACGCCAAGAAGGACCACTTCACCGGAGTGGGCGGCGACGTTAGTCTTTTTGAAGTTCACCGAAAGACTGGGATCGCCGGAACAGAGGCGGGGATGAGGGAGCCACTTTCAATCCGAGTTATGATAACCCTGCGTCGGAGTCGGCTCCGCTCGGGGGCGAAATCTCGCTTGCATCGGCAGGACCTCCCTACCCACTCCATCGCATATATACATGTGTGGGTGCATATATACATATACTATATATATATACATACATACTCATTCACATGGATAAAGACGTAAGGAAAAGGGGTAGGTACACACATGAAAGGCAAACACAAGAGAGATGGGGAAGGCGGAATCGAGCAGATTACAAGTGCAAAAATATCTTGAACCACGGATCTTTCAACTTGCCGTACCGATGATCGATTCCGCCTTCCCCACCTCTCTTGTGTTCGACTGTTTTATGTGTTTCAATCCCTTTTCCTTATAATTATATCCATGTGATTGAGTTCACCATTTGCCAGGTTTTCGTGTTTAACTGTGTGTGCGTATATATATATATATATATATATATATATATATATATATATATATATAGATATATATATCTTCGAAAAGGAACGCTCTCCATCAATAACACAAATGTTTTAATCAAAGTTATCATGTATATATATATAAATATATATATATTTACCTTGGCTTCCCATTGACCCTCCGAAGGAAAACGTTGGGTTGGTTGGGTGGGAGGGTGGTACAGATTGAGGGGAGTTTGAATGTCTGGAAGAAGAGAAAGACGGATGCTTGAGGAGGGTTATTTTCCATCTTTCTCCTCCCCCATTCCAACGCCACCCCACTCTGATCCCCACCGTACACCCCTTCTGCCGAAGTGAAGGGAGTGGGGAGGGCTGAAAGGAAATTCGATCGAACTTGGCGAAAGTTTTCACAAATCCGGGTCTAAGGTTTCCCCCTCATCCGTCGCCCCAGTAACTTCCACGGGCGTTCGTCTCCCTCCCTTCTTCGGTGTGCGGGGGCTCTCCTGTGGTGCTCCCCCCATCCGTTCATTTTCTTCTGCCCACCCAATTCATATTTGTACCTTTTGTCACTATCCCCCATCTCCCACTCTCACCTCTCTTTATCTCTTTCCCTACATGCTCCCTAGCGTTATCCCTATCCTCTCCTGCAATAGAGCATACATTGGCACAAAAGGGGAATGGCGGAGTCTCTTTGCTGCATCTCATGTATCGTGTACACATGTACCGAAGCAATAATTTCCATCGCCACACCAAAGTGATCAATTCAAGAGAGGTGGTGATGGTGGAGCTCACTAAATTTACGGTGTGCAAAATTTTCACAAACAGCGTAAAAAAGGGGGAAGGTTCTTATATGCCCTTTGTAATTTTCAGGAAGATCTCTCACTACTTTTAACACCAGTCTACCGTTCAAGTTCAGTTTTGAATGGACACACTGACAGGCTAACCACCATTAAGTTTCTAAGCTTCGCCTTACAAGATATAACGCGTCATACTAGACTTAGAGTAACTTTTCGTAAAGTTTCGGATACTTACTGCCTCCTTTCCTTTCGTCCATAAAGGTCTTCTTTACCATGCCTCGACTGTCCAACATTTTCCCCTTTATCACAGCAGTCAACCTTCATTAGCCAATCAAAATACTCTCATTTCACGTATAGCTTAAAAATCACATAGCTTGCATAAAACCACAAGTAATCGAACTGAGAACCTCCGGTTATTCGCCGAAAGCTCAATTAAAGAAAATACCACACTCTTAAGTGAACAATTTTAATGTATTGTTTACATAATTTTGCCTAGTCATAACTCCTTAAGACGATTTAACCAGTTTTCTAGCGCATAACAACAGCAAACACATTCGTTTCCTTTAAACATCTTATTTCATACCAATACGAGATAACCGATTCTTAAGTCATCAGTAAACATATGCTTACTACTGGACAAAGAAACTGTTTGTGGAATTAAGACGTGATTCATGCAAGCGAAATATTTAATCGCAAAATATCATAGACAATCTTCGTTGAATCTGTTTCACTGCTACGCAAATATACGCACCTTAAAAGGCTGTGCGAAGTCTTACCTTCAGATATTAACTTTCCGCGCAGTAGTTTCAAACTTTCTCCTAAGGACCTGATATGCTGATTTAGTGATTGGTCCAACCAAAGATTTTTCTTTATCCGTTATGATCAGGGAGAACGGTGAGGCGGGAGATATGCGGTACGGGGTTTGAATGGTTTTGGGTGTGTGCGTGTGTGGATAGGGGCAAGGAGCAGGGATGAAGGAAGAGAGGGGGGGGAGATACGGCAGGGGTGGTTTCTCGCATTGTTGCCGCGCGACGAGTTTCCCGTCTCTCCCCCCACCCACCCCCTAATCCCCGTCTCCCCGGGCCAAAAAAGATGCCCGGGGGAAGCTTCTGGCTGGAAGGAAGAGGGTACGCGAGGGACCCTTGCTCCCATGGATCTCTCGATCCAATCCAAAAGCCATTATTTTCGGGAGAGAATGGAGGAATTCACCTGAGATCGCGGAAAGGCGAGAAATGATCGGGGTGCGTTGATTAGGAACTAAAGGGAAAGGTTTGCGTCCCACACCGATTTATGAAAGCCGGGGGAGATTTAATTTTTTCGCTTTTCTTTCCACCATATTAATACTAACCTAGAGTCAGCTATCCGAAGACATACGGCCTGTCATAACATTTCTTTGAGAAAGGTACTAGATTGGTACTATAATTTCCAAGAGCCTTAACTCAGCCGTCAACATTATAATTATTATGAAAAGGTGAAAAATTTTCGTTGTGTTGGCATTCATTGTCTGCCAAACAACCCGACCTCTCGGAACGACTTTGAAACTCATGCATCCCCGCTTCCTGTCATTCATTAGGACGCAAACATAACTAATATGGTCACCTTCATCCAAGTCCTGATACTTTTGCGACTGTCTTAAGACTGGTGAAAATGATATTACTTAAGCGAAATTTGAATAAATATATTTGTACCAATTTCAAAGCCGTTCAATTCTAGGTAGCAAAAACCGAAAACAAAAAGACGACGCTCAATATCGTTGCAATTAACCAATTCACACGTACACTCTCGAGAATTCTGGCAATCTGAATGTACTCACTCATTGTGTATATTCGCGTAGGTACACTATCGGCATAACGCAATCCATAGGAATTCAATGTTAGATGTGTTTTCACCGGGAGTCATCAGTGATAAGAACCGCTTTCTGTCAATCCTAAAGTACTTAAAAACACAAGGTGCTCGGGTTGTCAAGCCAAGAACATGAAATGTGACACTTTCAATGAATAAACTGCGAAATATTAAAATATTAATCCTTCGGCAACTCGAAGGAACTCTGCGACGAATTATGTCATGATCAACTTGATGCTAAACAAAAGCTCACTTAGCGTCATCTACACCCATTCATTATATAATAGGATTACTTCTCAAATTGAAAAAATAAAACTCCAAACATTAAAATTGTCAATATATACCTGAAACTGAGTTAGAGCTGTAGGTACCGCCCCTGCTTCCTGATCTCTCCTGCGCCAAATTCTACAACTGTAACGAAATCAGGTTTATCAAGTGTCAATCCATCCCATTCCTTTCGCTTCCGTTAGAGGTGCAAACTCAAACGTTAGGTCGACCTTTGGACCTCCTCGGCCGACCGGAGGCGGTCGGAGGGCGACTGCCAGGAACGTCACGTGGGTGACCCCGACGGTGCTTCGTGGACAAAGCGACGTGGGCATGGTGTCAGTTCCGCACGGTTACCTTGATGCACAGGAGTGTTAACTTTGTAAAAGCATAAACCGTTGAATAACTTTAACGGCTGGGATGTCTCCCGTTCCCGTGTTATGTGCTCAAACAACTGAAGGCATAGCTTTGGGCAGGACATCTAGCGGTGCTAAATAGCATCGATTTCCTCGGAATACCTCTTCCAAAACTCTGGTGTCCTTGTATTCGAAACATGATAACTGGAAATTTATACTTTTTCCACACTCAAGTGCTATACAGAAACATGGAATAAATTTATAAATTAAAATTTTTAAATTTAATTTACAAATTAAGAGTGTTTGAAATTGTTTCCACGATGACAATTTATTAAGTAGTATCCAATCAGTCTGAGACACTCCACAGTTCAAACATGAAAACCTTTCCAAAAAAGCAGTATTTGAAAGTTAACCCAAATTTTCAGTTCAATGAATAATAAATTTAATAACCTGCTTTCAAGGACCCTATTCTTCTTTTGGGATAAGATTGAATGCCCCATGATCACTTCCCATTTCAACCGTTCAAAATGTCTGACAAATATTCCGCGAACACCAACACTGCCACGATATTTTCCAGCAATTTTGTGTGAGCACTTAAGGGAAAATAGACGGAGTCGAACGCCTGTTTGGAGAGATGAATTAGGACGATTATTTATGGCATAAAATATTTTCAAGATTTTTATCTACCCCTTTAGAAGGGTTGGTGGTGACTTAATATCTTCACCAATATTTTCAGAAACGAGGTTTCCCGTCTTCTCGTTTACAATGAGTGCAATGCCCACACACCGACTGGGAACTTTGCTCAATCGAATTGAGAAACTTCCCATCTTAAATTACCCCAAGAAATGTGTTTTTCCGCAATGAGGGTGACGGGGGTGTGGGAGGGTGCGGGGATTTTATGATGCGGAGGGCTTCCGACGATTCCGATTGGAGCGCAAATCCAATTGTCCTCATTCGTCATTTCCTCTCGTCGGATTGGGAGCGATGAGAAGAGGGAGGCAGAGGGGGAAGGGGGGCGTGGATGGATTCGCACCCACATGTTCGCCCGCTCCTCCGTTTGTTTATTCCTCATTGCCCCCGTCCCCTCACTCCCCTCCCATAAAGCCTTCACCCTTCGCACCTGCTTCTTACGAGCCCCATTTTCATCCTCCTCTTCACACCCACCCCCCTCCGACCCATCCCCACATAATTTATCTCGCCCCTTTAATGAACCCGCTCCCAAAACCACCGCACACCCCCCCTTCTCCCCTCCGCCCCCGCTCCTCCGTCGCTTAAAGAATCGAACAGGCACACACAACCTCACCCCCTGCTCCCCATAATCCCTCCCAACCCACCCCCCTCCATCATCTTCCACCACTCCACAAGACCTTTTCCCACCCCAGAGCCACCTCTTAACCCTCTTTCAACCCCTTCCCTCCCCCGCCCATTTATCCCCTCCCACACGAACGATCCAGCGTTTAGTCAACGCGACCGCCACCATCTGCCTCGCACCATTTGCACAAGCAGGACTGCCAAACTCTCTCCCTCTCCCGGGGAGAGGGGGTAATACGGAGCGAACGGCGGAGGAGAGGGAAGGATCGTCTCGAAGCGGAGAGACAGACGTTGCGAGAGCGAAACTTCCAAGACATACTACTTTCTATCGTTCTCTTGGATCTCGAGTTGAAGAGACGACGCTCCCACGTTGCGAGCTCACCAGTGAGTGAAGGTTGGGGCTTCATTGGCAACGATTCCATTTTCTCGTGCGGGTCACAAAGGGAGAGATTTGGATATTTACTACATAATTTTATTCATCATAATCATCATATGTCATCGTTATCATGTAATCATAATCCACTCTAATTATAATTTTTAGTTAAATTCAAACTTAAAATCATAATCTTTTGCTAAAGTCAATGGGAAACTAATTAATACGCTATCATCGCGAAAAATACATTTTTAGTAAGAAAATCAAGTCATTGAAGTTATAAAAGATAAAAATATTAATACTGATCGTCGTATAATATTGTATCACAATTACCAAACAACGAAAAACAATAGGCCGAATTATTTCAAAAGAGATGTTATGTGATAGGAATAAAATGTGGAATTTATTTTGACGAAGTTATTCATACATTTTCAGCACACACTAAAAGTCTATTTTTCCCTCGCAAATATGCCCTTAATTCTCTACTTTTGGAATTGTGAAACAGTACCAAAATTGAATTAAAGATTTGCTGGTAACAAATATATTACTTCATGGCTTCCAAAAATGTCTCGATTCAAAGGTTCGAATCTATCAATCTAATCAATTAAGTTAATGCATATCATCAATGAGATGTCAAAGTTTACTGATATGATCTGCATTTTTAAAGAAATAATCTGATATTTTTGGAATTTCCTTCGATCATGAATACTTTTGTTGACATGTATTCTTCAATTTAAGACTCATGAAGAGGTATCTACTTGCAAAATTCGAAAGAAATTCAATTTTATTCACAATGATATGAGTATCTTTGCTTTGAAATGAATAGTGCAAGAGAAAAAGACGTTTCTCACTAATTTATTTGAGAACTACATCTTCGTCATTTACCTTAGCGCACTGTTCACATGAGAACTCAATCTTTTTTTGATAAAAATAAGTCCAATATTGCAGGCATATTGAATGTTCATGTATTAGCATCAATATGGGCTTTATGGAATCTTACAGCTCTTTTACACCATGTTCACTTAATCATTTGGGGAAATATTTTCTCCCTACCGTCTCATCCATGGTAGTAAATTTCTAATGAAATTTTTATAGATAACCTTTTCTTTAGAAATCGTCGAGAACTTTCACCTTTTTTAACTTTTGGGCGTTTAAATAGCTTTCAGAAGAGGTAATATTTTTTTGTCAAATAACTTAATACCCATAAAGTTTGCGATATGGCCAAGTTTCACAGATCATTCATATGTAAAAACGCCCGTCGTGAATTCTTCATTTAACCAAAAAACTTCGATAAACAGAAAAATTCGGAAATAGAAAAACCGAGAATAGGATATCTTATATTAGAATGTGAGGCAATACTGAAGCTTCTGGTAGTGGGACAATGGAGCAAGGTTGAGTATGGAAGGAAAAGATGCGGCATTGTAGACAGTATGATAGAAGGCAAAATAGTACATGGATCTGAGCAGTGGATTGATGTGGTGTTTCCTGCTAATCTATTATGAGGCGAGCAAGTCTAGACCTAGAGGTTTATCAGTGTTTAGTCCATAGATCCATTAAAAATTTCCAAATTTTCCGATAGGCTATTTCTATTGAAAAATTTGTTCTTTGCTGCAAGAGTGCTATTCCGCTTCGTGGACATTAGTCAGCCAAATGGATGAGCTACAAATGTCGAATAACAAACTGATAAATTGTTCCACTATTTGAATTGAATAATTTCGACCTCGGTGATCATCATTCTCCAAAGGTTTGCTAGTGTTATTTATTAACTTGTTACCACCTTTTGACAGTATTATTATCGTGCGTTAATATTAAATATTAATATTCGTATTTATGCAATCGTATTTTAGCTATCATCCTGTGCGTGCAAGAATGTAGCTAAGAGCCAATGGAAGTAATATATAACTATGAATTATATCCATTACAGTTTTATGATTTCATCTCTGATGATTTATTAAGATGATGGCGGAATGTAATCAGAAATTTAAGCATACCAAAAATCTTCACATTCTTCATTTAAAATGTAAAATATTTTCCCTAATTTATAACCTTAATATGATAATATACCTTAATTTATTATTCAAAACGGCATATACCTTCTGGTTCTAAACATTGAAAATTTACCGTAAATATTACATTATAATCGAATCGAATTGGAAACGCTAGGGTTTCTTCGAAGATATATTTCATATTCAGTGAAGAGACTATAAACTGGAAGGGACCGATATCCTTGTCTACTGAAAACTGAAATTGTTTTTATTTCCCTCAATACCCTATTGAGGATTCCGTTCACTTTTGCATGAAGAGCAATTGCATTGACATTCTGGACGAGAGCAGTGTCTTTTCAAATCGTTGAAGCTTAGGTTTTTAGCTCCCATTTCCCGCATTTTACGCCGTGTTTTTATTTCCCCTCCGCGTCGATTCGACTTTCACGCTATCCCTAGCAAATAATTTCAATTTCAACGATTAAATTGAATATGAGTTATGGAATTATTTTTGGCCGCCTCATTCCCACGGAAATAATCCACTAATGGGAGAATTAATTCGACATGCAGCAAATTGTTTTCAAAATGTCGGCAGTTTAAATTAAATATTTCATTTTATACGATTGGTTCGCCGGCATTCGGGAGCTGAAACATGTGTATGGATGCCCTTTCCCATGGCCTGTGCGCGATTTATTCCGGAAAACTTGTTTATGTAAATTTTGCGAAAACGTAAACGCAAGGTCAGTTTTTGGTATTTATGTGAATATTATAAATTATCTCGATCGATCGAAGCACTGCTATTAGGATTACATGCAATGCGAGGCTGGATTGATTAATAACCACCCTCGCTGGATTGGTAATCATTATTTAAGTAAATTTTATACACAATATTTCAGGTCTGGGAACTGATATGATGGAATGAATGGACAAACATAAATAAAATGAAGAGAAGAAAGTCAAAATAGCTCTTTATAAGAAAAACTTATAAAGAGCTATTTTGACTAACTCTAAGATATGAATCTTACCGAATAACAGACAACCAAGGACAATGGGTCCTTGCGGAGCATGCACCAAGGACGCCATAACTCGCAAGGTGGTTCCTCTCACTGTTGCCCAACGATGCGACACGATTGGAACAGTGCTGGTCAAATTAATTAACTTATCACTGCAAAGCGCTCCTTAAGGTAAACATGAATACTCTCCTCATAAACTCTAAAATTGAAACTGAATGAGATTTGAAGCTATCAGATTGATGCGATGGGCAGTTTTATAGGTTACCCTAACCCAATGGCTCGAATTCGAATCCCGGAGTTAAATTTTCCACGGTTATCCCAATCGCTAGTTTGGAGTACCACATGTGGAGGATTGTTAAGTGGAGTATGCCATCTGTCGGATAGAATGTTAAACTGCATGGCCTCTGGACACTTTTTGTTTTTTGTGGACTGTTTTCCTTCAAGTTTCCCTCCACTATTGCTATAAATTGCATCCCTATTCCTATAAATCCTACCTCTACCATTACACCCACCAATCCCTAATGGTGAACTCATCTCCTCGCCGAAACCAACAATATATACTACAAATTGCAAGGCGGTCATAACTAAACGTTACAGAAATATGAATATTTCATAAATTAGCAAACATCACATGTCATTAATGATAATTTATAAAATATGATAAAATTAATCTTGAAATAGGCTTGATTTTTACTCATTGCTTGTCGTATGTAATAAACTGGACCGTAACATACTATATATCCCACCGTACCTTAAACCTTACAGGGTTCGTCCGGAAAATAAGTGTACTGAGCTCAGGAAAAAACATTTATCACACTTTTACATATCTTAAGCTAATATTCCTCAAAATAGGACCCTTGTGAGTCGATACACTTGTTCCAGCGGCGTTCCCATTCCTGGAACGCTCCCGCGAAGGCATCATCGGGAACCTCTCGAAGACTCGTCGTCGACCTCTTCTCTGCCCTCCACGAACATCTTGTGCCACCGAAAGATCATGTTTCTGGACATGGCTGACTCCCCGTAAGCCTGGTTAATCATACCGACATTTTCGGTTGACGATTTCCCAAGCTTTACCGCAAATTTGATGGAATAACGCTGCTTCGGTATCGCGTTCCGTGACGTGGGTCGAGCGTGGAGGTTCGAGTTAACAGAGCTCCTCAATACACCACAGCTCAGAGCCGACTGCCTTTTTCAGCGTCGCTTGCCAACATACCCCCCTCCAATCGCAGCCCGTCAGAGCGGTGCTGGGCGCGCCTGGAGCGGCGCGCCCAGCCCAGGAGTCAGTACACTTATTTTCCGGACGAACCCTGTATGTGTAATGTATCCTATATGATCAAATTTCGTGGAGAGTTTCAAAATTATCTTCGAATACTTAATAGCGACCAAGTTTGCAAAGAAGAGTCTGTGAAACGCGGCGGTAAAAACAATAATATTGCTTCATTACCTTCGGGGAGAGTTAAACCGAGGCAATAGCAATGCCATGACGGGTGTATTAATAAGTTCTTATCAGGCAGTGGACGTAGTTGATGGGGAACGGATGGGGAGAAACATGGCGTCGACACTGGCCTACTCTTGACCAAAGTCACCAAGGGAGTCACGGAGTACCTCTCTTGAAAATCTCTCCACAGGACACCCACGGACGCAAGGGCGTTGGGATAGTGCTGAAAACTTCTGAAAATCACTGAGATTTGAGCCTGGGGCTGGGTAATGGGAAATAATTACAATACCCACCGCACAAAATCTAACTCCATCCGAGAAAATTACCAAGCGACACTTCATTTTAACATTATGTGTGGGTAGGATGAAAACTAATGCACACATGCTTGTAGACCACAAACAAAGTAATCTTCAGAAGCACTCTTGGTGGCATGTGGAAGTAAAATTTCCACTCAGCACGCTCGTGCAAGTTTGAGGCCATTGTATTCATCCAGTGTATTTTGAAAAGCGGAAGTACGGAGACGTGTTCTAGTGCTATGTCAACGCGACTTGAACAGCGTGACTTAAAGAGTGACTTCTACTGAGATTCATTGTCGTTTAAAGGCTGATTATGGTGAGATGCTATTGATTGGTCTACTTTAAATCAATGCGTATTAAAATTTCGTGGTTGCGAGCCTCAAAAAGCCATAATTGCTGATGAAACACGCAGCGGATGTCCGATCACCGCCACAGACGATAAACATCGCGAACTCGTCGAAGATTTGTTTCAAAATGATCGGCGAATCACTGAAAAGCGTATTGCAAACCATGTTGCTCGAGTTAGTCGTATTAAAGGCATTTTGACGCCAATAACCTCGCAACATGACAGCGCTCGTCCGCACACCTCTCGCTAGAGAGGCTCTGCGCAACCTGAAATCTGAACCACTGCATTCAAATTTGAACCACCCACCTAATTCCCCCGAATTTTCCTCGACTCAAGAGACACCTCAAGGGTAATCATTACACCTCGGACGATGAGGTGAAGGCAGCTGTCTTGTCCTGGATTCGAGAAAAGTCGGAAGAGTTTTTCAGTGACGGAACAAAAAACTTGTTACACGTTGGGAGAAATGTGTTAGCCTTAACGGTGACTATGTTGAAAAATAAATATATGATTTTAAAACTTAATAACTTCAATTTAATGTACTTTTTGCCCGATCTTACTATTTGTTTTTGTTTGTGGTCTCAAAGAATGTGTGCATTACTTGTCAGCCTGCCCTCGTACTAACCATCTCAATTCAGATCTATTGTCTCAGGCGGTCGACCTTAAGTCAGCCCATTTGCATTGTTAGACGTAACTAAGCTTTGCGTCATAAAGATGTCTTCAAGGGGGAGAGGGTGGGAGGCGTGCGGCGCGGTTCCTCCTGCGAGTGGTTGGAGTCCCCTCTGTCAATCCCCCTCGGCACGTGTTTCCGTCTCTTCCGAGACCCGCGAGGGCGCAAGCTCTCTCTTCATTTAGCCTCGTTCTCAGATCAACACGCCCGCAATATTATGGTCGGGGAGTGTCGAGGGGGATGGATGGGGGACGGGGGGCAGGGGACCTCCCGTCGCTCAGACCGCTCGCCGGGGCGAAACGGCAGGTGGAGAGAGAGAGAGAGAGGGGGGGTAGGCGGGGATTTGGGTTGGAGGAGAGTGGTGGAGGCTGGTGTGGAGGGGAAGTGAGTCGAGTGTGGTTGGGAAACGGAATGGAGCATAAGAGGAAGGAACGGCAGGAACTGAGAGAAGGGAGCATTAGGATGCTTCAGTTGATCTTACCTCCTGTACCAAATGTGGGTACCGAAAATTTAATCATGGTATCATCTCCGTATGCACTATATTATAGGTTTATCTACTGAAAGTTTTAATTACCGCCCTATGTCCCACTCTAGTTTTAACTTAAAAAAATAAACCGAAGTCGTGATTTATTTGAAGGGAAGTTTTTACTTTTTACAAAGCCACTGCAGCTATACCTATTTTGAAATTTAACATTTAATTACTATTTAAAAAACTCATAGCATTACATCAACGAGAGAGCTCTTTTCTCAGCATATTTGGATTTCGGTGTTTTCAGGGTCAATTTTAGCCTCCATTATGTGGTATTTTTTACGGCATAATATTAAAAAGTTCTGCTGCCTAAACCAATTAAAGGCTAATATGTTTATATGTTCGAGTGGAAAATATTTTCCATAAAATCTTAATCTCCAGGTTGATCTGCAGCATTCTTGCAATCAACTCTATTTACGACTCTTATTGTCAATCCTGTTATATTGGTGCAGTTTGCACATAGGTATGACAAACAAGTACCTCTTATCTGACAAGTGACACAATTTCAGGCGTAACATGGCGGAAACCCTTCATGAAGAAAGAAGAGACTCTGCTTTTCCACATACAATTTTTTTATTACGCCCTAGGTTTTTTTACAGCGTACATCTATGAAACCTAGGTCGTAATTAAAAAAATTGAATGTGGAATAGCATAGTGACTTCTTTCATCATACCTCTTATCTATCCAATTAAATATAATAGCTAAATAAATCTTATTTGAATTGCAAAGGCCAGCTATTAAAGCTTCATCATTTAATCGATAATACTTCTATAAAAACGTATTATTGATCAGTATTGTATAAGCATACGTAACTTTGTACTACAAAGTTAAAAACGGGTCGATAAGATTAGCATATTCGTCCAAGACCCATTAAGTCAGTTTATTGTCTAATTTCTCTTCCAATGAATAAAGCATAACGCAGGATTTAATAGGCAAGGCTGGCATCTCATGCGAGAAAAAAACATAATCTAACACATCGAATATTATCCCAGTTTTCACAAACTAATATTTAGCAGGTTATTAAAAAATTTATTATTTCAAAAAATAATGTGTCATTCCCCAGATGTAATTGCTTAGAAGTTTGACAACTTTTGAATTTATTGCTATGAAGGTAAATGGAGCAACAACCGTTCAGGCGATTAGCGAGAAGAATATATATGTATGTATGTATATATATATAAATGTATATATATATATATATATATATATATATATATATATATATATATATATATATATGTGTGTGTGTGTGTGTGTGTGTGTGTGTTTGTGTGTGTGTGTGTACATATAGTGCATATTATACCTAACCTATATATGCTTTATTTACGTCCCCGTGTATATAAATAAACTTAAAAAAAATGCTTACAAAAGTGAACATAAATTTAGTCACAAGCAACTATTGCAATTCTGCAACAGCCAAAAAAGCATAGAAGAATAAAAAAATACGCTAATAACAATTGGAGCCTATTAAGAAGAGCATTAATATGTGCGTACGAATTCGGAATAATGAAGAAGATAGTTTTGATAAAAGTAGAGCAAATTATATGGAAGTTAAAGGAAACGAATGAATAAATTGGAAACGATGGAACAATCTGTCAAAACTACAGTTGGTTAATTTGGAAAATACTTCGAAAATATTTACGAAGTTTTTCATTCTCTGATCGCGATTATTGTTCCTTTTACAAAACTCTAGCTGAAAGAGTTTTTTCAATGCACCCTCGTATTTGTCCACCCGGCCATTCATCAACGCCGTCGCGGTCGAAGTGATCAGTGAGATCTTCCCACCCGGGAGTCATTCGCGAGAGGGGGGGGGGGGCGTCGTCCGAAGAGAGGACCGGAATCGACACTTACCTCGGCCGGGAACGCGTAGCCGTGGACCCGGTGCTCCGATCCCTGGTGGTTTTCCCTCCCGTAATGGATGTATATCTCCTCGAATTGGTATCGGTACGCCAGAGGTCCGCCGGAGATGTTCACGTGGTGCTTGGTGTCCTTGTCCACGCGGAACACCAGCGACTGGCCTGTGTTGTGCAGCATCCCGCTCAACTGGCAAATGAAGAAACGAATAAAAAATGTCGTTTTATAATTCGAATTTTTCTTCCCTTATCGAGTAAACATCGATCAATAGGGAGTTGTATGTACGGACTCAAGTTCAAGTCTTACTTGAAGAAAGCCTCAGAGAAGGCCGAAAGTTTAAGCAATCTACAATGTGATTGTCCTTTTAAGTATTACATATTTGATTTTTGTTCTATTGTGCTGTTCATATACATGCATATATATATATATATATACTCATATATACAGAAACAGATATAAGGAAAAGGGATAGGAACACGTATAAAGGACGAACACAATAGAGGTGGGGAAGGCGGAATCGAACGGATCACAAGAGTAAAAATATTTCCTTGACCGGGACACGAACCCCGGATCTTTCCACTTGCCGGGCGGATGCTCTTAACCACTTGAGCTATCGAGGAAACGTGGGTGAGATCCGTGGGTCTAATATGTCGCCAAGCGCCCCGATTATTTAGCCAAGAGATGGCGTCAGGGGACTGTTTCACCCACCAAAGGAGAAATAGACAATGCACAAGAGGAAAGGCCAGTGGTTTAGAATTCATACAACATCATACAGGAAAGGAACAGTGCGTTTTGTGGCACGCATAGCCAGAAGAAAGAGATGAGCCACAATATATATGAAAATTTCAAATACATAATGAAGGATCATGGAGGGTGAGTGCTGAATGGAGAAAATCTAGAAAAATATTCCCAGGGCACAGGAAAATTATGAAAACGGTTCCAAAATTGTAAATAATGAGATTAAAAATGTTGGCGTTATAGTCTTGTGCAATTGAGTTTCTTTGTGATGAGGAGAGAACTATCAGGTCTTAATACAAGTATGCGGATCAGAACACCACAATAAAATTAGAGAAATAGATTCAGATACGGAGGGATAAAAATACCCCTCATTAGATCCACGATTCATAGTATTGTCCTTCGTGATGTATTCAATAATTTATGAGACCTGCAAAGTATTGAACGCATCGCGAGGAACTCGCACAGAGGTGTATGTGATGCAGAATCATGACGGTAACCTACCAGAGGTTTGGTTTGATAGGCAAGGCTAGAGTTTATTTCATTTTAGTAAATATTAATAAAAGAAAAGCGTGTGAAATTCACACGTTAGGGTGCGAGGGCCAGTGCCTGTGCTTTCCTGGGAGGACCTGGTGCCCGAAAAATCACACGGGTGAAGTTGTGGGTATCCATCAACCGGAATCGAAGCCAGGTTCTCCGAGTCTAAAGCTTAGCGCTTTACCCACTGAAATACCACTTTTACTTTAATCTCTCAAGTTTCCAAGAGTAGAAACCATTCGAAAATTTTCGCAAAAATCACACTAGTATAACGAGATATTTCAGAAACCAGAATAGTGTCACCACATAGATTTTTTCATTGGTTTGCAAAAAAGGTAGATTTGCACCCTCACCTTGTGGTCAAAGGCCGTATCCACTAAGTTCAAACGGAGCTCAAGTTTAACGTCAGGAAATTTAAAATATCGGTCATGAACTTTGGTACCGATGGCTTTTCCTGCTGGATTTTGAATTGTATCGTAACTTATTGCGAGTGAAGTAGTATCGCTGTACCTGCGTCCTCTTAAGTTGCGATGAAAATTCATGAATCCTTACACAGTAAACTGGAAATGAAATGCTTCCCTGAGAAATCGATTGCGAGATGAGGTGAACCCAAATGATCCGAAACGGAAGTCGCCGCGCGTAATTAATAGTAGGGGAGGAGGGCGGGGCTTCCTCTGCCCTGCCCCGCCCCTCCCCCCTCTCGCCACTCTTGGGAGTGACCGATAATAAGATCATGCAGAATTCAGGGCGAAACCTCGAATGGGGGAGGGAGAGATCGTGTTGAAGGGGAGTGTGGCATTATTCACCCACGCGTGAAATCTCAGGACGCGCGGACCACAAATCGAAAGCTGAGCATTGGGTCGAAACAAAATTTTAGTCAGGCGATTATCATCCACCGCTAAATTGAACACAAAATTTTCATGCGCCTACAATCAACAAGGATTGCGAGAGATTTGGGGCCTGCATTTCGGAATTTTGCCTTAAATAATTAATAATTAAATACTTAGGCGATTTTTTTTTAGTTTTAATGGCATGTACACCCGAAACTATTTAGATCGAAAAAGATTTCACGTACATAATTGAACTTTTTTAAAAGACATTTTCCGATTTTCACATTTTACTTCAATTACATACTCTGTCGGGTACGTAATAAAAATGGAAATCGAAAACAAACGCACAACAAACCGCGCCGTTTGCCTCTCCGTCGATCTCACCCAGAAATTCAAAAATCTTTTGTAAAAAACGCCCTCAAACTGTTCATTCATTTACCCGTGGATTTAAATACACCGCAAAATATATTGAAGAGTTTAAATTTAATTTTACTAATCTACTCCCACTTTTGATTACGTGGTAGGGGTTTTCCATGAATAGTTATGATACATTTTTTCCACCGTAGCTTAAAAAAAGGATTTTTTTATGCTGTTGACTTAATGTGTAAATTATCTGTGTGTGCATAAGTTTCTTCGGGTTGACTCTAATTAAGTTTCAGCGTAAGCCATTGCAAGTTGAAACGTACTCAATTTGACTACGCACATGACGGAGATCATACACCAATAGTAACAGATTCAGTCGAACTGCACTGAAGATGACATTTGGCTGAGTGGGAATTTTGCTTTTGCCGAAAGAAATGGGGAGCCGAGGCTGAAAGAATGAATCCAGAAAGAAGTTTGGGCCGTAGAACCAGTCACTTTCTTCACGGAATTGTACATTAATACCGCTGCTGTCTTTGTGAGATAAGACCGTCAAAACATTATCAGAAACTTTAAAATTTTATTTGGGTACCATCCGCATGTGTTGAGGAAGGAAGAATGCACGTTATGCATACGTGTTTGTACGCTGTGGTTGCGCAAATTCTCATATCAAAACAACATGACGTTCATATGTAGGTTTTTTCGCAGCTGAAGTTCATGCAAAGGGAGATGAGGATTTTGTTCTCAGAGGCCAAATGCATCATTACTATCCTAAGAGCAAGCGGAAAATCTGTGGATGATAATCTATGGCGTCACTAGCACCAAACCTAGTCAAACTGGTGCCATCTGATGGGAAATATGTATCATCTATCTATATTCAGGTAATATTGAGTAGCCTTTATTGCCACAATGTCAATTGTAGGTTTCTATAGGGATGTATTGAACACTGCTAAGGTCGTATCAATCGCATAGGGTCACATTTCAAAGCATCAGACAGAATGCTGCATTGCAACAATCCCCGGCCGCACAGCGCACAAGTTTACAGTGAATATCTCGAGAAAAAAATTGTAATTTTTTTGAGCATTGCCTATACGAGTAAACACATTCCACAGCCTTTGATGAAGAGTACTGCCATCTTCGTGTTGAGGTTGGAAACTTTTCAGACTACCCTCAACCCCTGATCTAGCCGTCGGTGACTTTCCTCTGTTCTCCATTGCCAAAATTGAAATTAATACTTTCGTGGCAAGCGGTTTCTATCAGCAGTATCAGAGAAGAATGCTGATGAGACGTTTAACAGGGTCAGAACAAAACTGGCTTCCAGCATCACTTCTAAGACCAATGAAAAAGATGGGATCAGTGTATTGCATTTAATGGTAGGTACGTCAATGCGGGCCATCAATTTTTGGAGGGAAAGTCAAATTATTTTGTTAAAAAAATTACGAATCTTCTCTATTAAAAAGCTCTCATAAAAGAAAAAATATCTACTAAAATACCTTTGAGTGTATGTGTTTCTTCGCAACACGTGCAATTTAATGTTCGTGTATGTATGCATCTTTTTTCCTCCATAAGCAGATTTATATTACTCTATGTTTCTCGTCGACATATGCCCTCAATGAATTGACTTTTCTAGTGTAATTAAAAAACCTGCGGAGCTGCATTTATTCCCAAAAGAAATTTGTTCATTTTTTATTATTATTAAAATTTACCCTACAATTTTGGCTTTCGCAGTTTTGCAATTTGTCTCTTAAAGTATATTGCAATTTCTGTCTTATGGGTCAGTGGCTCACGGAAATATAAACTGAATGTTAATAATGGCATCGTGGTTGACTGCTCGGCTACTAACCGGAGGGCCCGGGTTCAAAGCGAGTCGAAATTTGACGCCGTACACTTCTTATGCCATGCAACTTGTATGGTAACAGGTACTTCCGGGTAACCATAGGCAGCACAAGGAAGGGCAAGCTCTGAATGCGTGAAATTCACGTGCCGTTTGGTTGAGTGCAAATATGAACCCTAAAATTCCCTGCCAAATCACTTTGGGCTGATTTCAGAGATTGGAATCGTAGTTTGGAATCAATGCGAACAAAATTTCACTCTTTATTCTCAAATATGAGGTTCACGGGGAATGTCTTTCCACAAAATGGCGACCCATTTCCTACATTTTATTATGATACCACATTCTTTAATTCACCAAGATATATTATGCATATTTAAATGTTTAAGTTACCTGTTCACCCTATGAGTAAATTAATTTTTGATATTTGAGTTTATGAAATGAAATACTGGTCTGTGTGCTAGTTTATTTCATTGCAATGAATAGACAATGGCAAATCAAAAGTAATAGCTGAGACATGACTTAAACAACCAACTAAAATAAACTAATGCAATAAAAATGTAAAATTGTGAATTATCCAACGCAGTATAATATTTAACAAATCTCTCTCCACGTTCGTAATGAATTAAAATTTATCGCTGAAATCTATCATAATATCAAATACAGCAGAGCATTTAACAAGCAATGATTGCTAATTAAACGCCCACGCTAGGGTTTCGCCCTATAGAGTACATTCTTAAAGTGAACTGAATCGACCAATCGGTCTTAAAATTGAAAATGGAAGAGAATTGATAATCTCCCGATGTCGTTCAATGCTGGGTGCATGGAGTGATAGGTAATTGAATAAATATGGATACCTTAATTAAAAGGAAGTCGCGCATTTTAAGTAAATAATTTACAATTTTATATCACAAGATATGGCGATTGATTCATTCAAGAACTCCCACAGAAAGGAAATGCAATATTTAGAATCGTATTTGCACTGTTATCATCGTTGAAAATATACACTCTCGGATACTGAAACACGCCGACGGAAAACGCAACAGCCGATTTCAAAACAAATTCCTTCGACTCTTTCAGCGCGTTCTATTCTGCGTACTTTAACGGTAAAATAATTATTTATCACATTTTATTTAAATAACCATATTGGTCAAACGAAAGCCACTCAATGCGCTAACATTCTAGTTATTGAAGGCACCTATCAAACACTAAAACATCAGTAGAGATGAAAAGAGTTTTTTGGAAAAGTTCTATCATAACGTTACAATTTATTCTTTGTGAAAACCAAATGGAAACATTTGAAAACCCGATGTTGCCACAGCTCTCAATAGAGAGACAGAAAAAAATGGGACGGTGAATGCTATCCTCCCCTACTCGGGGGAATATTACTGGCTTTAACAAATTTAAAAATAAATGAGTATTAATTATAGGCTTGGAAACACTCTGGAGAACCTGCTGAGCTTCGTAATAAAAAAGAACTACCTCGGCATGTGTTCCGACCTCTAAATAAGTGTAGCCGTTTTCAAATTAAATGTGATATTCAATGCGATTTGTAGGAAAAGGGTTCCAAATATCGCTGGCGATGGAAGAAATAAGAAAGATACAGTAAGCATGATTGTGCTGGAAGAGGAAGAAGGCTTATTAACAGAAGAAGTAACCATGAATATGCTAGTACTGCACTAGCATGGACATGATGGAACAATTCGCTAAGTTTTATACGCAAAGTCTACACTTTTTGAGACCTGGAGGATAGGAGCAGCAGAAAGAAGATCATTAGAAAAGAGCAGTAGGCAGTGGAAATGTGGTGCTGCACAAAAATTCGGAAAATAAAATGGATTGACAAAGATGAGAAATGAAAAAGGTTCTTCAAAAGACTGGGTAGCATATGAAGCGCACTCACGAGAGAAATTGATTCGGACGCATTCAGAGGCACGATAGTTCCTCTGCAGTTCATCACTGACGGAAATGTGGAAGGGAGAGATGACAAAGAAAGGCTTTTGTGATGAACTGCGAGAGACAGGTAATGGAAAAATTCGTTGCAAGGAGCCGCGAGAGAATGAAGAGAGAGGCAGGGAAAAAGATAGTTCGGAGAGCTGATATACACCATCCAACGTATTCGTAACTCATAATTACATGATATTCCCTCCTCCCCCTTTCAGGGGTTTCATATGTACGATAATCTTTTCTTCATTCTATGCAATATTAAAAAGTAAAAAATTGAATAAGTTACGGACAAAGATATCCTCCACAGATATTCGGTCCGGTAACTCTATCTGTGTCCACCGGTGAGGATGCAAGAGAGAAAAGCGACCAGCGGAGGAACAAATAGGCGGACGGGGAAGTGCTCCGTTCAAACACCGGTGAAGCGGAGGGGGGGGGGTAAAAGGGGGAAGGGGGTTATAGACTGCTACTCCACGGACATTTGCCGAGGTTCAAGCGGCGCGCTTCCATGATAAAGTTATGAACGGCTGAATTATTCCTTTCCCGTCCTCGCATCCGCGTGTCACTCACGGGTCCAATTTGGCGCCGCGGACGCCGCCCTCTCGCCCGGCTGTCGGCGGTCCATACGGCCGCCGCTTACCCTCCCCACCTCCCACATCACCTCCCACCCTTTTTCCCAAGCCCTCCTTCTCCGTCGAAAAAAAACAAACAAAATGTCACGGCGCAACCTAGAGCACTGAATAATTCGAGTGCACACACAAGCACAGCATGACCGGCTTTATGCTACACTATCCACAAGCACATGGTAACGTATTCACTTCCGTGGGAGAGGAGAGCGAGGTGTTGTGTGAATCGGGAATGGGTTCATCTTCTAGGACCCTCCTCTGCGGACCATTTACCCCACTCCCACGCGACGTTTCGCGGCTCGAAAGCGCGTTTAACCCCCACCAGAGGTCATTATTACCACCCACTTTCATGGCGGTGTCCACGCGTGGGAATATATTGATCCATACAGTCAAATATATGTAAATATTCAATAGCACTATTTGCATAAGAAATAAGAGTTTAAAAAAATAAAAACAAATAAATGATAACATTCATAGAGATGTATTTAACGTCCATTCTTTGTTGGATGAAGGTGGCAGAAACATACGATGACTGTTCAATGATGACATCATTAATTAATTATTCGTGTATTTTTTGGGGCAAAAGATCAATTCTATTTTATACGGTTAGATTTAGAAAATAAGTTGGACGGAAAAATAGGACAGACGAAACTCTAGGTATTTAGGGGGAAGAGAGAAGGTTACAGCGATAAATTCAATCAAGGGAGGGGAAGTGGATTCAGGTGATACTGAGAGACAATGGGGTACTGAAGACGGTTATGGAGGGGAACAATGGGATATCAACGAAAAAAAATAGACGCCTTGGAAGGAATGAAGGGAGGAAGGAAGTATGTAGATCTAATGAATAACGTTAATCCTTATGATATATATATGTATATACTATATATATATATATATATATATATATATATATATATATATATATATATATATATATCAGAGAGAGAGATAGAGCATGGGGTTTAGGGATATTTTGTGTCATATTAAGAAGAGCTTACAGATACGATTGTGAAAACATCCTTTAAAGGATGCTAATCTAATCCAGTAGGCTTATGTTAATAGTTATTGCTAGCTTGAAGTGTGATGAACATGGCATTAATGTCATCCGTCTCCAGTATTTCGTCAGCATCAGCCGTTGAAAGTTGAAACATGTTCAGCTTGCCTATAGTAGCGATGAAGGTAACGCTGCATTGAAATAATTCTGTTTTCGCAGTTTTTTAGACAGAGGCCTGTGCAAAAACATAAGGGTCTTATACAGTTTCCGTCTCTATATCATTGAAAGAAAATATGATGAAATGGTTACAGAGGGTAAATAGTCAATTCCAGAGTTTTGCTAATCGGAATCAGTGTCGAAAACCGCAGAAACTATTTGAGGGACTTATCAAAATATTATATCCAGTATGTCTTCAAAAACCACGTTGAAAATATTGAACAACTGTAATGCATTCAATTGAGTTTACTTCAAGAAGGGCCACAATCATCAATATTTAATCGATGAGCACATATATGTGTATCATAAAAAAATGATTATCCTCAATTTATTGCAAAGCTCTCGTAAGTTGTTAGACAGTTACTTAAGACATGGACACCCAAAATTTTCTATTTGGAAACTTCTTCCTTTCACTTTCCCTCTTAATCGTATGAAATCGCCAAACCAAGGAATGGAATGAATTACCTAATGTCATTTTTCAGCTTATTCCTATATAAACAAATTTAAAATAACGTTTGCGTGGTTTATAATGTATTTCAGTTGTTCAGGCTCATATTAAACAGGTAAAATAAAGGAAATTTTGAGATTATTTAAATTATAATTTGGCTTTTTAATATTTGTTTTCAAGTATTGTTTATAATATTTCGGAGGTGTATATATTCGTTGTTGCCATCATGCTAACTCCCTACTTGTGTCAAAATATGAATAGATAAACAAAAATAAATAATATCTTATGTTTTAGTTTGAGTTGGAAGCATTTTTGATCTAAGTCTTTATTTAATGTCCTTGAGAAAATACACTAGTATTTTTTAGTATAATGTGTGTATTTATGTCGTTGTGGTTACCGTTTTTAAGTAATTTTTACAATGTGATAACCAAAATATGTAGATAAAATTAATGAATTGATTCTGTTTTGAAGAATGTTGTAAAATACGGTTATTAATAGAGAATTGTTTTGTTTCCGGAAGCCGTAGATTGAAATACCTCTTTGGAGGGGATACTGTTTCGCAATGTAGTTAAATTACTTCATGCAAAATGCTACAGTGCCCTGCAAATTCACGATGGGATTATGGCTGCTTATCGAAATGAAAGCCCGTCATATATAATTATCAATTATATTTATATTAATTTTCAAACGTCCGTCTCAGGCGAACCAAGAAGCGGAAGACCGCCATTCAGGGACGTCGATTTTGCCACAGTAAAGAAAGAGGAGGACCTTCTCTTATTAGACAGAAGAGCAACCATTCAAATGATCATTTAATAAACTGATCATAATAAGAGCAGCATGTGGAAAATTATTCACCATGAACTGGAAATGCCAAAGGTGCCACGACTGCTGACTCTTTTTCAGAAGCTAAAACGTCGGGACATATCACTGGAAATTTAGATACTTCTGGAGCAAGACAAAGGGCATTTTTTGGTATCCCAGTGACAATGAATGAAACTTGGATCTCCTAGTATGATCCAGCGACACGCACTAAACATTTAGCACAAACAAAAAAGTATTTCTTAATTTTTAGTTAGGATACATTCCTGTATAATATCTGGTTTTGTTTTATATGGCCCGGAAACTCGATCTGCGTAGCAACATATTAGGCTTTATAATGTCAATGTGGAGAAAGATTGGAAATATAAAATGGTCACAAAGAAAAACAAACGATGAAGTGCTAGGTGCTAGCCATGGTGGCTGACCACGCACTTAAAAAGGACTAAGTTATGAATTAAACCCAATGATAGCTAAGCGAAAAAAATGTCCATTAATACCGGGCATAGCCGCTAATATATATGTATAAAACATATGTATAAACCATAAACCGAGTAATCAACCCGATGATCGGTTTGGTAGGTGATAGTAGAGTTCACCCAGTGCTAAGCCCGACGGCGTGTGAAATTCACACATCAGGGTAGGGGGGCCAGTTCCTTTCCCTGTGCCGGTTATGGTTGTCCAGGAAGATCTGGTACCCGAAAAATTCCGCCAAACGGCGAACAAATACTCATTTATATAGAAACAGAAATAAGGAAAAGGGATAGGAACACACACAAAGGACGAACACAGGAGAGGTGGGGAAGGCGGAATCGGCGGAAGGTGGCTCGTCTCTTCTTCTGGCTATGCGTGCCACGAAACGCACTGTTCTTATCCTTTATGATGTTGTATGATTCCTTTACTACTTTCCTTTCCTCTGTGTGTCTTGTCTCTTTCTACTTTGATGGGGGAAACAGCTCCCTAACACCATCTCTTGGCCAAAGAATCGGGGCACTTGGTTGCGTAAAGCATCGCAGATCTCAGTGTAAATTACGTTTCCTGGATATCTCAAGTGGTTAAGATCCTCCGCCCGGCAAGTGCAAAGAAGCGGAATTCAAATCCCGGTCTAGGAAATATTTTTACATTCGTGATCTGCTGCTTGACTCCGCCTTCCCCATCTCTCCTGTGTTCGTCCTTTATGTGTCTTCCTATCCCTTTTCCTTATATATGTTTCTATATAAATGAGTATTTGTTCGCTGTTTGGCGGGATTTCGTGTTCGAATGTATATATATATATATATATATATATATATATATATATATATATATATATATATATATATATGTGTGTATATACTTGTATATATACGCATATATATGCATATATTTAATGCATATATACTAATATACTAGCGGTTATACCCGGCATTGCTGAAGCTTCATGCCGGTAGCATGAAGGCAGGTAGGAGTTACGGAAAGATGACGGAAATTTGTCGGGCAAACAAGGTCTGTCATTACGTAGCAGTTAATACTAATAAAGGACCTTCCAAACCTACATTTTATAAGTAAAATACATGAAATCAATGAGGGACGATTAGTATACGATGGAATTCATTCAGAAAACTCCAGGAAAAAAATGAGTATGGAAGTGCTTAGAATTGAAAAATAAACATTCTAAAAGCGAGGAGAACTGAGAAATCAGCCTGGAAACGGGTTTCATTCAAATGAGATGTTATAGCAAAATATTAAAAAAGAGCAAATGGCATTTAGAAAGCATGAAGAAATAAGATAAAGGCGAGAACAACTTTCAAGCATTTATTGAAACTTATGTAAAAAAAGAGCACTACGACACCACGAAAGAAATATTGCAAGACGATAATAACATTAAATCGCATAATATCCTTGGATGGAAGAAATCCATGACGAAATACATCGTAGGTGTATATATATATATATATATACACACATATATGTATATATATATATATTTATTTATATATATACACAATGTGTGTGTATATATATATATATATATGTAAATATATATATGTGTATATATATATATATATATATATATATATACATAAACACGCGGACGAATGGTTCTTCAAGGGATAGAGGCAGTCTCCCCACCTCTCCCACTCACCTTACCAAGAACCAAGAGACGCGTCTCAACGCTACACGCTCTTCTTTCGTCCCGGTTCATTCCCTTGCTGATTGAAGTTAACCAACCTTGAAAATCAGCCCTATAGGGTCGTGGGACACCTCAATTTCTTTTTCCCTTCCATGAAAAAAGGAAAGCGTCAATTCTTCCTTCTTCTTTTTTCCTCCGTGGAAAGGGAATCGCGCCCTTACCCCTCCGTCCCGAGTCATTGTGACCCTCCGGAGGGCTGCAATCCCTAGGGACCCCTGGTATTGCGACGGCGTGGCGCGGTGGGTGATGGTTGGGGGAGGGACGGAGGGGCGGGTTGTGTGAGGGATCCACCGAAATAGACCGGTCATTCCGGTTGGTGTCGGCGCGCGGCTATTGATCCGAAACTCGATAAAAATCACATCAACTCCTTATGAGACGCATACGGCGGCCCCGACACCAGCGTGCCGTATGAATACATTTACCCGCCGCCCAACCCCTTTCCTTTTCAGCCTCACTGCGCCCTCGGAATGGTAGCGGGAGGACGAGGCAATAGGAGCGGGCGATGAGGCGGAGGCTTCGGGGGAAGAAGGCAGAGGAGGGTCGCTGTTGCGGGGGTGGTGGTTCGGGAAGTCCCTCTCGATACCCCCTTATGTGGGCAGCGGTGGCAGATGAGACAGTGCCGGGGACACGCGCCACCCGAAGAAGAAAAAATGTGACGGAATAAATATTTTTTTTAGATCCCCGGTTGAATTTAAGAAAACTGACAAAAGAATAAATGTTCAAACTAATCTGCTATAAAGTTTTTCTTTCCCGTCTATTTCTAAAATGAATATTTTTTTGCAAATGTAGTGGAGTTTTATTAAGGATAATAACCGAGGAAACAAGCAATTAAAAACTTTTTCCCAATGTATACGTACCATGCGAAATTTTTATTGAACACATACATTGGTCATTGCACGGTAAGGTCACACCCCCTGGAAAATATCCAATATCCGCCCCAATCGAAATATTTACTAAATTTTTCAAATTTATTTTCTCTGGTATCACTCATGTTTTCATTTTAGGAGAATATTATTATTTAACTGAACTGTTTAATTCCCGAACGCGCAAGCGTAAGGTATTTGGTGTACGAGGCGTGAAATGGTCTTTATGACGTAAATAATCTTAAAAAAAAACACCGTAAGGACCCATCTACGCATTAAGAAATAGGCAAAATTTAAATTAATATAAACAAATCCAGTAATTAATTACACTCCTACGTTATCTCAAGCTTAGGTTCACAAGGTTTTGGAAGCTAAAGTTGAAGTTAGTGGAAGGTGGATGAAAAGGGGTTAATGGTGGAGAAATTTAAGGGATGAATCGTGTTGAGTTCCTTTTCAAACTCAACCGACAGCAATGAACATCTTCCTGATCAATATGAGGAAATGGGACCCAGACCAGACCTCAATTCCGTGAAGCATTTTACTACCAACTCCAATTAAAAGATCAGGTGTGGCGAGTAACGCCTTGCCATTAACGCTTTAATTGTGTTCTATCACTGCACTAGACTGCATTCTATCTTCACTACGAAGCTCCGTGACGTAGTTCTCAGTGATCAAGTTTTAAAGTATATACCGCTGAGTCTTAAACTGCATTTTGATTTAACGAGAAAAAAAACCAAACAAATGTTTGCGCCAATCTCTCAGAATCCAACAAAAGTGATCCATTAAACGTCTAATATTTTGCATACCTTTGTCTCCAAGTGGGTGTGACCCTTTTGTACAATGCTGATTTGGACTGAGTTTTTGAAGGGTAAAAATTATTTTCTCAAGTTAAATCTTTAATTTATATTCATAATAGAAGTATATTTGTCAATTGTGGGATATAATTAAAATAATGGCAGCTCGCTCAAGTATATGAGTGCTGTCAAGAAAGTAACTTAAATTTCGGTCTAGCGTGACAGTGGGTAGGGCTAGAGCCACCATATTGGTGTCTTAAAGTCCCTATACTTGGTGCGTATTCTGCTGTGGTAGTGTGAAGACTGTGGTTCTTCTACTTTGCTCACTGCGAACTCTTTAAATTGCAAATTGCTAAATAATTGCAATAGAAAACCTTACGAGTTGTGAAGTACGAGCTGTGATTTGGTTTTTATTGCCAAAACACTGACATAAACTTGTGTCAAAAAACTTTGTGAAGTGTGTACGGAGACGGAAATATGAATTAAAGTGGAGTGAGGCAGTGGTGCATTCAGTTTAGAAATGGCCTCAGCACCAATGCTCACGACGAGGACCGCGGTTGCCGGCCTAGCCTTGTGGTGACAGATGAAGTGACAGTTCTTGATTATCATGAACATTTGTCCGTTCACTCTTAAGCTAGCAGCATCACTAACGAACAACACTGCCACTAATAACTTAGTCGGTGCACGGCACAAATTTCCCGATGAATGTCAGTAACTATGCAGTACATTGCCAGTTAAAACCTAATCACTAAACGGATTTTAAGTTTGGCGGGATTTCGAATTTTATTTTTCATTTTTACTTACTACTGTAAACAAAGGACAAGGGGCGCGACCATCCGAAGACTGCAGCTCGAGGCGTACTGCCCTAGTGTGTGTGTGTGTGCGCGCGCGTGTCAATACAGCAAACATTCGGCTCCCCCCACTACTTCGCTCGACACACGCAAACGTAAGCTACTTTCTGGACGGGCCTCGTAAAAAAATTAATTTATATGCATTATTTGTTTATGACGAGGCGGAAGTTGAAAATAGGCAACTTAAGAAAAGATGTAAAGAAAATACGAGCGAAAAATTGGAAAGGGATCGTATTTTTTTATGGATCGCATATATTGCAGGGCAAACCAAGTTTCCCAGTCACATTTAAACTCGATTAACCAAGTCATAAAGATACTACTTATTTCAAATTTAAAACTCCTCTTTAGTAGGCAAGCTCGTCGAGGAATTGATACTTAGATATACGGGAACACCGCGAATACTCCTGGCTACATCGCTCTTGCCAAGACCACGCCGATCCAGCCCTCGTGGATTACACATCATAACACTTTGATCTCGGACGGCTGACGCGTTGGACCAGTGCGCATTTACAACTGCCGTCGGTGGATTCGATGCGCTGTCATTCCGTCCTCATAACGGTTCGTACCTTGTGTTTGTCAATGTGAATGTGCCGGAGGTAGGGGTCGTAGAGCAACTTTCCGGGTTCCACGTTGATCGGGGACTGCCGTCTGCCTTTGTTGCAAAGGTTCCACTGTGGATTTATGAGACCCCAGAATGCAGGACCTGAGGGAGAAGGGAAAGATAACAGTTAGCACAATTCATACTTATCTCATCTGCTCGCTAACTCGACTAACGTTACATTCATAATATTAATTTTGAATGCAATTTAAACATTACATTCCAAATGATACATGAGTTACTATAAAAGGAGTTACTCTTTATTTACTTCTATTTGCCAACCACCATTTATGTTCACCCTAAAAAAAATTGGTGCTTTTTCACAGATTTTTAAATTCTGTGGAAAAGTATCTAGTCTTTTTCGTATGGATATTAAATACTTCCACGAAGTGAAGCCTGAAACAGTAGAATACACCATATATGTTACCTTAGATGATTATTTACGTTTCTTTTCATTTATTTAGAATCAATCCAAGAGAGACAAGTTATGACCTCTTGAATTTGGGTCATGAGCATGATCAAAAAGTGACCGTCAAAACGTACAGTCTTTAAAAATTCATGCAGGAGAACACTGCTTGACGGAAATGGCGCCCAAAATTTCTAAATTGACATGTCTGGGGAAAATTACAAACTCATTTAATATGGACATCAAACAATTCCCCGAAGTGAAGCCTGAAAGTGTAGAGTCTATCTGGGTTGAAAGTTTATTGATAAGATCGACAAATTTCCACTCAATACATCGCTTAAACAGACTTAAGATTCGGAAAAAGCCGAGGTATTTCTCATGACTGAACGTTCTCGTTAAGGTAGACAGGGGGACTTGGCGTGAAAAAATGTTTAATTGATGGTTAGAGGCAACGAGAAATGGAAGATATAAAAGTCAAGGAAATCCTAAATGGATAAGGAATACTGGAAGAATTAGGTGAACGTTGAGGAAAAACGGTTGGATTACTAACACGACACCACAGTAACCAAACCGAGGCTGGTTTGATAGGTGGGGGGCATAACTTCCCTAACGATAATCTCAAAACGGCTTGTGAAATTGCAAATGAACACAATAGGTGGACCAGTTCCCTTCCCTGTACCAACTGTGATTCCCTTAATGAATATGATAGGAATGTGAGTTCTCAGAAGGAAGAGAATAAGGGAAAGATAAGCAGAACAAATCAAAATGGATTCTACAAAAAAATATAGCTAAAAAAGCGAATTTGTGTCAGTTTCAAATACGGAAGTATGAAGAATAGGATTGTCCCTTTAAAAGGAAGAGAACGACAGCAGATATTCATTTTTAAAACATATTTTTAAACATTGAAATCAGGAAAAGAGGACCCCCTTACGCTCAGAGAATTCTTCTCCAGCCCTATTCGCATTATAAATGCAAGGTAATCTAAACCCACGGGAGTGTCCATACAGGATAGACGCAAGCTGCGATGCGGTGGGGCCTTCTCATAGCCATCCCCCGTCGATCCCCTCATCCCCACCTCTCCTTATCAGAGGAGGAAGAGGAGCCGTCGGGAGGATGAGTGGGTGGGAGGATTGTATTGGTCCTGTTCCAGAACGCTTCCTCTTCCCCCCAGGTCTTTCCCCGGCTCTCCTCCCTGCACCCCCGTACGGCGCCCAAGCTCAGTCTGTAGCCATGACTAGGGGGGCGCGGGGAGGAGGAGGATGCGGCCTTACCCTTACCCTTTCGCACCGGAAGCGGGTGTGGCAAGGGGTGTGTGTGGGGGGGGAGGGTTAGGAACGGATCCCCTGCCTTGATATACTACTCTCCCCCCCCCCTGGCATTCTCCCTCCCCCACCCATCGCCTGGGAGGGTGACAGAGACTGAGAGGGAGAGAGAGAGAGGAGTCTGGATCCTTCCGGCTCCCGTCCGCAACCGTAGTCTGCCCAAGGAAGGGAAGAAGGCTATTCGCCGCCTTGCGCATGGCCGGCGTTGGGGCATCATTTTGTGGCCACGCACCATCACACACACACGAACTGCAGGGGGTGCGTCTGCAGTGGCGTGTGGTAGCACGGAGGAGGAGGAATTGAATGGACCCGAACGCTAGGGTCACTAATGAGTCGGCGGTGCGATACAAGCGTTGTTGATTATTTTTTTGAGTAGAGAAAGAAAGTGGACAGGAAGGAATGCTGATCAATACACGCACATATTATATATATATATATATATATATATATATATATATATATATATATATATATATATATATTAAGACGATTCAAGATTTGACGCTAGGCAGCAACCATCGAAAAACTACTTGCTCCATACTGCCATTCCTAGTTAGGCTCGATTATGCTAAGTTTTTTATGAACGATTTCATTTTTGGGGCACTTCCGACGTCGGAGAATAAAAAACTTGGTTAAAAATTTATTGGTATTAAAATGATGAAGTATACATGTATACTGTTTTAATGTTTGCAAGTTAGCCTTCCAAGGATTCTGGCCACAAATTTATATCTCAGAGAAATTTGACATGGTGTTTACGTCAATAACATGGTCAAACGTTTAACTGAGGTTTTGGAATGAGTAGGTTAATACTGACTCCATGTTAATCCCTCCGCCCATTCTTCCCCTTTTCTCTGAATAAGGGAAGGGGATCCTCCCCTTGAAGAGTAACTGACCAATCTTTTATGTCGCAAATGACCTTAGATGTCGGTCCCTATTAATTATAACCAGAGGCTTTCCAGCGACGTTCAGCCATGAATTTCTCAATCTAATTCTGCCTCACAAACCATTTGCTCTTTCAAGAATCTGCGGGAGATGTCGAAGCAAAAACTTTTAACGGAGTCATCCTCTAATATGTATTTCAATTCTACAATTTCAGAGTGAAAAAATCATTTGCATTCCCGGTCAGGTTAATGATTTTTACACTGAAATTGCATCAATGGCTTCCTTCATACATCTTCTCGTCAATTCTATTTTTTCATTGTAACCCAACCAATTGAATATTCTGAATTTTTTACGGGGACTTTGCTCTAATACATGTATGTTATAAGCTTTCGTCAACAACTTTCATTTTTCCAAGTCGTTTTGTTAGAACAAACAGAAAAGGTATTTCTACATACATTCAGCTAGACATAGAATTCGTAGATTTCTTAGAGGAAGTGACAACGCAAAATCCGTAATTAAAAGATAAAAGGTGGACACTTCGATTGGGTTTGTTCCATGCACTAGTTGTTGAGTTAATTTAGATTCAACCTGAAGACAATATATTGTAATTCCGAGCATTTCTACATTCAATATTTAGCTATTCAAGTGGTCTCTAGAGTTATGAAGGAAGTTGAAGGTGGAAACAAGCATGGATGGGAACGTCATATGTTCAAAGCTATTTCATCGTGATTTACATGAAAATTCACTCTCAATTTCAGAAGCCGCTCCTATAACATGTATATAAAATGAGCCCAAATAAAAAATATACCGCGTACTTAAGAGATATTTTTTATCGGTGAAACTCTGATTGTCATTTTCGTTCGCAAACACCTTAAATTGTCATTTCGTATCGTTAAACCCTGAAAATATTGTTTCTTTCTTGACACCACGAATGGTTTATTTTGTTTCCTTGAACCATGATAATATTATTCATTTTATCATATCCTGAAAGTTAGGATATCTCAGGAAACTCCTTAACTAATATATGGGTCGTTAAAATTGATAGTGCTGTGCTCTATATTGAATTAGAGTTCATGATTTTTTATGTTTTTGGTTTATTTTTTAGAAATCGGCATTAAATGTTAAAGCTTTCGGTCGGTAACCACAGAGTCATTAGGGAATAGGATATTATGCCGTCGATCAGCGGAATGCAGTTCCATACGAATGCATGAGGAGATGATGGAAGGATCACCCTCAGTTGTTGGCCCTTCGCCTAGAGGGAGGAAGGGGGACGTCTCCATTACACACACACTGTCCCGCTGGCCCTCCGGGTCGGGGGCGTGAGTCGGGAACCGCCGCACAAGCGATCTCACCCCGACGCGACGGGGGTCGGTTGCTTGGGTCCTCTCCCCCTCCCCCATCGCACGTGTGTGTGTGTGTGTGTGCCGAGGGGACAGTGTGGTTTGCTGAGAGGCCGATACGGTCGGTTCTCGCGACATCTCTCCTCCTCCTCCACCCCCGTCACATTCCCCCCGACCGGGAGCGAGTGAGGGGGGAGGGCAAAATTGGGCCGATGCCGGCGAGCGCCGGGGAGGCGGTGGAGGAGAGGGTTTCGAGGAAGGGATAAATTCCCGTGGGGAGGAGACGCGGCGAATGCTGAGTAACGTGCACCAGGAACGGAAAGAGGAGTCTTGGCTTCTCGGCCTTCCGGCGACGGCTCCGCAAGACGGGAGAGGAGAAAGGAAAGGTGCTGCTGGGTGGATTGGAAATGTGCAACTCTTCCCTGGGAATGAATATCCGCGTACTCCGACCGATCTGGATCGAAAGCATTACATTTTATCATCGCAGTCCTTATGGCGGTTCAGTGATTCTTCATTGGACCAACATATTTCTTAGGCATTCTCATTCGAAGACTTAGATAAGTGAAATGAAGTAAGAAACGAAACCATAAACAGAAGAATAAAAGAGGAAAAATTATATGGTGAATCTTTAAGGGAAATAAGAATCAAATCGACTGGACGCACCTAAAGACACAACGAATTTCTAAAGAATACGAAATCAAGGAAATTCTATGGGAGGGTTCTACACGAAAAGCTAAGGGTCTAAAACATGGAACTAATAAAGGAGGATGTATGGCAGAAGAGCTGCGAGGGCCTAAGATCATTAGTATGAGATGGGTAAGAATGGAGAACTTTAAGCAACATTTCATCGGATAGATGAACTGGTCAATGATGAATAAACTGTCATTACCACATTTCAAATATCATTCATTTCCCATTCCAATTTCTTTGTTGAACAATTGTTTCTGAAAAGAAATAATATGATACTTATTATTTTATTATTTACATAAATTGGTAGTCATTTTAGTCTAAAAATAACAGTAATTTTGAGGTAATTTTTAAAGCCATTTATTAAACAAGAAGCGTTTCAACACCAATTTATAATTAATAGTTATAAGAATATTATATACTTGATGATGAAGCATCGAAATTGAAATGTTTGTGCGTAAACAATCGTTGTGGAACATTTAAAATTTTAATTATTTCAGATAAGTTATTTTCAAAAATTACAACCTCCCACAAACACTTAATGAAACTCGTTAAAATTTTAACAATTAATCCAAGAATAATATAAATTTCAATTTCCATTCCTCCATTCCTTGGTTAACGTCAAGTCATTGATTGGAAATTTCTTGAGGTTTGAGATTGAATGCCAGTAATTTCTTCGTTATTAAGGATGCAAAGCATAAATTATTGGCATTTAATTACGAAAGGTATTTTCCAGATGCAATATAAATAAGTGCTTTATAGGGGAAGGAAAAGAGTTACTTAGGTGTTAGAAGATGTCGGTACAGTAAATAAAAAGATTTCCAGAGAACAAAATAGTGAGGAGAGCTACTGCAAAATAATCTTGGGAATGATAACCCCTGAAGATGACATGCTTTATGTAGGCAAATACCGTGCTCTAGTGCTAAGGAAGTGAACTTTTATTTTTTTCTATTTTTAATGCATTCCGAAAAAAAGTTAATAAAATATTGCAAGTGTAGACAAATACGAATATTATTCGAGAGAAAATTTAATTAAATTGTCTTAAATGTTTACACGACCGATTTCAATGCAATCAAATTCATTAACTTTAAGCCACTGAAAACAATTTCTGCTAATGAGTAATTAGGAAATTTACTTGCATTGATTTGAAATTACCAATTGGTATTGTACACTTATTTGAGAATCTTTTTACGGCAACAGTGAGTGCAGTAGCCACTTCGGACGGGTAGCAACATGATTAAAATTATGGGCACAACCGAGTTTACTGATGGTATGATAATATCACACCATGGAAAACTTGTACTTTCTAGTACTCTGCCAGCTTATTGTAAGTTTTTGATGAACCCTGGCACCACACTCCTTAGTCTTAACCAACACGACAAAAATATCCTAAAAAATATATTACAACAAATTATTCTTTATCTCTGTATATTTTCTACATCCTTTAATTTCACCTCAACTGCCTATTATCCTCCTCCCTCTACCTCACTTTGAAAGCATTCTTCCAGATATTACTATCTTCAGAATACTCTCTACTCTCAGAAAGCTCCTGAATCCTATTTCTACTCTCTTCGCATTTTTCTCAAAAGACGAATCTCTTCTTCAAACTAGCCTAGAGCTTCGTCGTTCGTTTCCCTTGGTGGCCCCTTTATTTTCTTTATTCATCTCCACACCCACATAACAAAGGCTATTGCTATCTGCCCTATTATTGCTTTATGAACAAAGTTTCTGGTCAATAAAAGGCTCAACATTAAAATGTTCACTAGCCTTTTTCTTACTTCAATATATAAGGTAGCTGCCACCTACTCTTGTCTCAATGGAAAATCTTCTTTAAACCTTACAAAATACTTCTTTAAAAGTGCCAAGACCCTCAAAACGAACACCTATCAAAGAGGTGAACTGTTTTACCAAGTCTAGTGTGTGTTCCCATACGTTAATAATGACTGTCTTAACATTTATATTTCTCCGAATCCCATAAATTTCGTTTTCAATGGATTATTCTTATCTCATAACAATTGAAATAAATCTAAAATTCGCTAAGTAATGATTTAAATTATTTGCCCGACTGTTGACTCTTAAAAGGCTTTAATTAACGAAGGTTTGCTCACTTCCCTCATACCACGTAATGACCCCATCAAAAGTTACACGATTAATTGCAAACTAAGTGAGCAATCTCACCTTTTATGTTTAAGATCTTACCCCAGCAAATCACGAAGGCAAATGGGAGGGACAATTGTCTTCAGCATTTCTGAGAGTTAGATTTATTTCTCGTTATATTCCTTCCCGTTGAAGACAGAAATTTTCTGACGGAAAACGAATTCCTTTTATCGGAATCTTCGACATTCAAATATTTGACAACTATCTCGTTTTAATGTCACTTACAGGTGCAATATGAGAGTCAAATTAGTCCATCCACAATTATATACAGCAAATAGTTTTAGTGGTAAAATTTCAATCATCGTTCCTTCAGTCCAGCCATCTTCAGATAACCATTAAGTTTCTCACGCATTCTGTTCTTTCTAAACGATTTGCTCCTGGAAACTGGAAATGATCATTTAAAATTAAGTTTTAGAGTCAAAATCTCGGGCGAATGTTTCTTAATAATATCTACTGTGGAATACTAATTCCCTGCTTCACATGTAATTACTGGCTACCAAACTTTGGCCAGCTATTTTTAAAACTTTGGAAGCATGGAGCTGTCGGATATTACGTGATTCGATTTAGATTCATTCGATGTAATAACTCCCAAACTCCGCTCAAAAGCTAGGAGCCATTGGGAGAAGGACATGCGGAGAGGGCGACGAAATCCACCTCATCTTGAGTTTCGATTTAAAGGTGAAAAATGTATTCCGCCATCGCTATTGGCCTTCAAGCGGTTATAATTGGAAGTGACCTGCAGTTCAGCTGAACAATCAAATCCGCATTTAAATCCATTCCGGCTCATGAAAGCGTGAAGTGGGACTGTACCAGTCGGGAACATCTCCTCTTATTTTACTTGCCACCTCGGTGATTATTTTCTCCTCGGTTGAAAAATAAGACGTTTCCGTCCCGAGGGAGAACTGGGGGGAGCGGGGCAGGAAGGAGGAATGGAGGGAGGAGGTAAATTAATTTCTGCGCCACGGGGCGGGTCATTATTAGTTGAAAGCACGCAACCCATGGGGGACACCATTCACGCACGGAAACCGTCCTAGGCGCTACCCCTTACTCTCACTCCCTCTCTTTCCCCCCTCTTTCTTTCTCCCTCTCTCGACGAAAAAGAGATCCCTATAGTCGCGTTTAATAAAAAAATCTTTCCTTAAATGAGGAATCTTAAAGAAACCCAGCAGTATTTACGCGCAATATAATTGTTGATCGACCGTTATCCAACTACAGTTAACAATCCAATAATCGGGTGGATAATCATGAATTCAATGAATTTATTTTGTCCTGGAATAATAATTTGGATTATTAATATTATTATATCGTGGTCTACAGTTTTAGGTAGACATTTGACTGTAAAATGACCCTAAGCTCGTACATATCGCATCCTCACCTCAGAAAAAACCTGATACCCCATACTACGATAAAACTTTCTTGATGAGGCTAAAAATAAGAGAAACTTTACACTTCCACAATGTTCTACGAGCATGGTTTAAAAATCAAAAGGTTGAGCTGCAGTTTCCCAGAGAGATTTGCCTGGGAATCGAACCCGGGCCCTCCGGGCAGTAGTCCAACGCTCTACCGCCGGACTACCGCGAAAGTTAATAACTTAAACGGTATGGTATTTAAACTACAAGGTTGCCCAACCATAGCGAACATAAAAGCACAGAACACAAAGTAAAATCCTCACAAGAGAATCCATCCACTCCTTCCTTCCGCCAAAGTTTTCCTTGATGGAAGGAAAAACTGGATTCTCCTCATTGAAATTTTGAACTCTGAAATTTGGGCTTAGGGCCTTCATTGAAGTTGATTTACAAAAATTAAAAAAAATATTCATGCATACTTGGGCAAATCCTAACCTAACACAGACCTCCTTTTGCAAGACATCTCCATGTTTTCACTCCTGGACCCTATGGGCCCCATAATTAGGATAACATTCATCCATCCATCCGGGCCGCACAGTCGTGTTGTGAATCAATTCTCCCAACGAAAGGAACCCCGCCTTCGTAGACCCCTATCTGCAGCCCCTTACCTATTTATTACCATTCTTCTAGCCACGTGCCCCATTTGTAAGTATCCTTGACTTTATAATACATTATATCCACTCATTAAATGATGAGGCGAGACGCCAATGGTTTTTTGGTTAACATTATTTGGGCTATTTTATACAAGACCACGCTGATAAGCCATATTCCTTAGGGTCCGTCCAAAACTAATCTTTTGTCAGAAAGGTAAACTGATGCTAATTGTTATCCATTTCTCATACATTAATTCACTGCTCGGGTCTTTCCACTTTTTGATCAAGTCTAGAAAGAAAGAAAAAACACATCCAATCATTTATATGCGCGAGGTATTGAATTTCATCTCTCACAGTGAGCATCACACTTCTAAATTGTAGAATATGGGTCGCCCAGTATTGAGAAAATAAACGCTATTAAGATAAAAATATGAAAAAAGTAAATTTTCGTGAATCCTTCTCACCCTAGTCTTTTGCGAAAGATACATTAACAAGTTTCAGCGCCAGAATCCATTAAAGGAAACAATCCTCAGATTTCCCCGAATCTTACGAATCGGATTGTAACAGTGCAATATCTATTAAAATAAAAATAACACAGGAAAAAGGGGGGGGCACTTGAGTATTTTAACGGCGGATTTGGCAAAAGCGATGCATGAAAGTTTTGACGACGCCGCTACGGGGATTTGAGCAGTTTCTGGAGGAAGGAACACGCAAAAATTGCAAGTGGAGGCGTGGGTGTAGGGAGTGGGAGGAGGATGAGTTTTCAAGGGGATATTTGAAAATGGTACGTATTTAGGGATTCGGGAAAGGGGGCGACGGAAGGTTGTGGGGAGGAAAGAGAGCCTATGGGAAGGGTTCTCTCCTTGGACGAATAAAAAAATCGCGGAAAACTCATTAAGCAGAGGTATGAATGTTAATTAGAGGAGTATTAAGCGGCGGGATGGAAATGTTTATCGCGCTTCAAATTGGCCGGTCGCGAGGAGGGCCACTTGTCGGCAGGCAAGGCGGGGTTGGAGGGCGGAATCGTGGGGATTAGGAAAGTTTTCCAATAAGCAGGAGCAGCGGAGAGAGAGAAGGAGTTTTTGAGGACTGCGATGTCTCCCCTCCTTCGCCCGCCGTGCCAACCTCACCCTTCTCCGTCCCCTCTCCCCTCGCCCTCCCTGAACAAGTGTTCTCTCCTCGGCCGTTACGAAAGGGACCGGGATGACACGACGATCCAGCATGCAAAACAGTGGAATTTGTAAGGAGCACACGAAAGCATTGAACATACATAGTTTGTATAAAAGTATCGGGCGTTTTTTCGTAAAAATAGATTTTTTTCTGATATTGCTACAGTGACTCAAAATTCTTCAATTTACATCCCTTGGGCGTCAACATACATTTACAAGCGTCTTTATTACGACTCAAAGACTCCCTTGCAGGCGGATTCCGTGACATAGGTACAACAAGGGTACGCGTGCAAGGTTCTCTGACCGCACTTAGGGTGCTATGGCGTTGTCCTTTGAGGGAGGATATAACTTTTGGGAAGAGGAAATAGTCTCCTGGTGCCAAGTTGGGACTGTAATGGGGTTGGGGAATCGTAGCGATGACGATGCAGAAGGTCTTCGCAAGCAGACACTCAACTCTGCTCTTGGTCGTCCGTCAAGATCTTCGCGAGACGAGTTTAGCGCAGATCTTTCGCGATGCCAAATTTTCAGTGATAGTGGTGTGCACTGTCATCTTATCAATGCCAATATACGATCTGAGTTAATGCGCACAGTTAACAGACGGTCTGAATTTTACACTTAACGCTCATGTCAGGAAAAATTGTTACCGTTACTTACTATACATACGTACCTTGTACCTTATAGGATATTAAAAAAACACGATAAAACAAGGATTTTTAATCCCCCAAACAGTATGCTGAAGCCTATCCAATTTGCGTAGGGAATAATACCCTGAAACGGAGCGGAATATGAAATTATCTTTAGAGATAACGTTTCGTAAACGACTTTATACATAACATGAAATATTACAATTATAACAGAAAATATTATAATTATCCACTGAGGAAGTTGTACGTAACTTGTTGCATTAGCATCAAAAGAGATAAATATTCAATCAGTTTTATAAAACGAGTAATTTTTCTCCTGCAAAATATTTGTTATAAAAGGAAAACGGTATTGAATATCACTGTAACCTCAATTTTGTTTAGAAAAATTTTATTGAAATACAGTTACAATTATAATTTCTGCTTGAATATGCGTGTAATAGTATCTATTATGTTTTTCGATATATTTTAAGCAGCAGAGTCTTTTGAGATTTTTAATATTGAGGCCTCCGCTGCGATTGGTTTAAAAATATCATCGAAATTTTCCCAAACTCGTCATAAATTAATTCGCGCACTAGAATAAGAGTTAATGTTGGCTACGCACTGGATCACTGTTCAAATAGTCATAGCGCAATATTACCCCAGAAGAATATCGACTATGAAAAAGCAAAAGGTAGGTTTTGCTGTTTTCCAACTCATACGAGAGTGGAGAGGATTGATTTCAATAGGGAAACATTGAAAAAATTATTTCTATTTAATTATTAATGAGTTTTAAATAGTCCAGTAATAGTAAATAGTGGCAGACACTATGCACGTATGTTTGGCTAGAATTCGAATCGCAACGGGTTACTAGACGAATTGAACGAATAATTTGTATCCCTTTTCACATTTTTGTAAACAGATTCAACATTATTTTGAAAACCGCAATCACTAAGTAATAAGAAATTCAGCAATACCCTATCTTACATGGCATAAAATTTGTACAGTTCCTCCACAACATCAAGTTTACTTATACTTTATACTATCAATTAGACTAATTATAAAGCAATTGCAAGTTTTCAAAAGGGTTATTGTTGATATAAGATGTGTATGAATAAATAGGAAAAAATAGAAATATTAGTTACTAATAGTTAATATTCTAAATTGTTCTTGAGTAAGCTATTAAATTGCTTCACGCTCCATACATTCATATTTGGAAATTGGGACTTAGGGTACAAATTGTTTTTTTCAGCAGTAATTGAGTTCTGACCACCATTCCAATATCACCAATTCACAGTTAACACTTGAAATGCTGCACCCCTGCAGTAATATTAATCATTTCACAAACAAAATATAAAACTCACTCCTTTCTAAGTAACAAAATAAACGATTATTACGTTTGGAATATTTCCGTGTCAACCGCTGAGACTAAGCGAGGAGTCGTTGGGTAAAATTTATATAATGCGACTGTTTGAAATTATAATATTGCCCTTTTTATTGATACCGAACCATAATTTATTCTACTACGAATCAGTAATCGACGATGGCTTCATGTGAATATTAATTCTTGATAATAATGCGTCTCTAACAAACAAAATAAATAAAATCTATTTTAATGCTAATTTTCCTTTGAATGGCTGGCAAAATATGGAAGATTAGCGATTTGATTTTTCACCCACGGAAAAGAGAAATGGGTTCATAAATAATGTTTTTAATTTTAGAGATGACCTGTACAACCCAAAGTTCATAATATTTATTGTTTAAACCACAATAAAAGAATAAAATGTTGGTTGTAAAGTGCAAAACATAAACGGAATCATAATTATAACTCATAAGGAAAAAATAATGATTTGCATCAAAATAAGAGGAAACCCTCGTAAATTTATATATCCGGCTGCTTTGCAATTGAATCTGAAGAAATATTTTCATCGTGTTTCTTTTGTATTTCCATCAAAATTTTGCCCTAATTTATCGTATTTTACATATTTTACCGAATCGTATTTTTCTCACACTTCAACGCGGATAGTGAAAACAGCCGGCTAAGAAATACCGCTTATTACAGCGGATAAGGAGTGAATGAACTCAGACTTTACAGCGACAGTAAAATTGATCTGAGAATCTAGCAGCGAAGCGAATTTCTTCCGAGCGGAAAGACGACTATGACAAGGCAGCAGAGCAAGCTTCTTCTTGCCTCTCCCCTTCTACATCGGAAAGAAAAGAAAGCGAAATGAGGGGGGAAAAAAAACTTGTAGGCGAAAAATAATACATATGTACATGTGGACACCTGAGTATATACGCTGAAGATCCGCCGGAGCATGAAGGGAGGGAGGATCGGGAAGGACGTGTGTTGGTGAGGTTGGGTGTGACGGCGCGTCTCTTTCGAGGCGGATGAATGCTCCCTTGGGTTCGGGTGAGTGGGAGACAGGGTGAATGAGAGGGAGGGAGGGGGGAGAGAGGGAGAAGGGATACGGGCCAAACGTCCCTTCCCTCCCCCTCCTCGTCATCTCCTCCACGTCGCCTTCCACCCCACCCCCTCCCCAAAGTCGTCTTCGTCAGACCGTGGAGGCACTTGTAGTCTCGCCAATCTAGCAAATCTGCCCCCTGGTCGGGAGACTGTGCACTGGAATGGACCTGCGACCCACAAGGAAAAAGCAACGGAGGCTGGCAAACTGAAATAGCAGATTTATACTCATCGATTTCCCTTTCGTGGCCATCGTCCGAGGAGACAGAGACGAAATCCGGAGCTTCAAGGACCGAGAGGAGTAAAAGGGAGAGACTCATTCGTCCATCGCGACATTCCATGGATCGGGATGGTGCGGCCTTCCCACCACCCCGATGTTCCGGGCTGAGATACCAAATGCGCCAGGATTTTAAAGAGTGGTCCCAATTTGTGTGCTATTTGTAGACCGCCTCTAGCACAGTATGCCGTCTGTTGGATGGGACGTGAAATGTCTTGACCCTTTGGCGCATCACGTTATTAAATTAGACTAAATGCCGACTCAAAGTTTTTCTCTCCACTCTTGATTCCTTCTCTTTCTGAGAATCCTATCCCATTCGGATTACCCACCTATCCCTAATGTCCCAAATGACATCAGATGACGATTACCTCCCCTAATAAATGCTACAGTGTGAACTTCACAAATTTAAAAATGTTTGAATGCGGACGGTCATTCTCGCATTTTTCCGATCGATATTTTTTAAGTGGAAAGACGTCCGTTTTTATCGAATGTATCATAATGGAGACTCGCTCCTTGAGACCAGCATTGGCCAAACATTGGCCAAAACATTGTGAATTGTTTTAAGTTTAAATATGGAGCCTTAAGTCCACTTCCAATGTTAAACTTCCAACTTCCAATGGTTAACCAGAGAAAATCAAAGGAATATGCCTAGAAAAACAGATGGAGTGATTCTATTGATTTGCGGAAGAGAAACGCGACTTTTACTGACTGGATAACTTGGGTACATGGACAAAGTGGAAATAAGATAGGTTTAACAGTAGGTTGATATTTTTAGTTGCTAATGAAGGCTCAAATTAGTGTAAGAACCTAAACTTGGCTCAAGGCTCAAGGCATTTTTACATTGCTTACATTAACTTATATCTTCAAAGTTGAGCCAATAATAATCGCGTCTTTCCTCTTAATTCGAATAGGAAAACTTTATCTACTACCTGATGTTTTTTTTATCACATGATTGCGGAAATGTGAAATAGTTTATTTTTTATTGCTCATAATGGATGTTGAAGATTTACAAAATCGTTGTTTTGCGTTTAGCCGAAGTTTAATTGAATATTTGCTTATCGTGTATTGCCATTTGTCGCCGAGATTTTAAATTTTTTACGATAATATTACTAATTTTGATCGTTGGTGGTGTTACAGTATGAGAAACGATGGCGTGTGTGAGGACTATGGAACTATGCTCTCGTCCGTGACTTTCGACCGCAAAAATTCGACTTTAAAAATAAAAAATGGGTAATATTTCGCGTTAAATTTAAGTCTAAGGCGCAATGCGAAATGCATAGGAACCGTTCCCACGTAATCATGCTTGATTCACAACTGAATGTAAGTTCCATAAGTTCTCATGATAAGCGAAACTATGGTTGACCGGCGATAAGGTGGATGAAATCAATTTCGAGTAACGCAACGTCACTGGACGGCTTCCCGTCGCAACGAAACGCACGACGAGCGATTACTGTTCAATTCAGTCATCTATATCTATATATATTCTCCCGTTTTCTGCGCCCATGAGACCTCATCCGAAAAGTAAGCAACCGTGGGCACCTGCGCCCTCTCAGGGTAACGGAGATCATTGGTCGGGGTTGGAGGACTGCAGGGGAGGAAGGGATCCGCCGTTCCGCTGGCGGAGGGCTGGTCCCTCCACTCCCGCGTGCCATATGGGGGAAAGGGGCGACGGATGCGAGAGGTAAGATGCAGGGTGGGGGGATAAAAAAAAACCCTACGGCGCCACCTGCGCGGGGGGGGCCCTGCCTCCTCTGTGGGATTCTCCTCTGGACGGCTTATCGGCCGCGCCGACGGTGGGGACTTTGAAAGGACCACCCTTCCATCCCTTCTGGGACACTGGAGAGGCAAGAGGGGTGAGCGTCTATGTGTGTGTGTTTGAAAGGAGAAGGAATGGGAATAAGGACATTTGGCCGGGGTTGAAGGTGGGATCTTGATGGGGGATGAGGATGCGAATCCGGGACTCGTGCAATATTCGACACCTGTATGCTATTCGGGAGCGTCTCTCTGCCTTCCTCCCGATTCTTGCATCCCAGGAGACGAGTACACGAATACGGACCAAAATGCGCATTCAATGTCTATCCACCTTTCTCTCTTTCGTACATCAGTTTCCCCTCCTAAGCTATGAAAACGGTAGAGGAATCCGAAAGTTGTGAGGCGTATAAGTACGCCATGAATCTCGTTGCATGCATTTCCCTGGAACGATTTTCAATGGCGTCGGAGATACGCTGTACACTTCAACTGCTACATAAACATCTGTACGAGTATAGCAACTCAAGGAAACCCCTACATCTTATCGGGGAAGTTTCATTCCTTCTTACTTACTACGTGTTCCATCTTATCTCTACGCACAAAATATCATTAATCATCAGAAATGTCATCATTATCATTAGAAATGTTCCTACTTGAGGTAATATTTAACACCTATTTGAGTTTATTTATGTCAACTCTTTTTTCGCCAGTTAATCGAAATCTTGTTCTTAAAATTGGCCTCATTCCCGAGACAACCTGAATAACTGCTTGAAGTTAACTCGAAAAAGCATCTCCTCGGTAGAAGACTCTTAAAACCATTGAATGCTATTTATCGTATGCGTATAAATGATGGATGGATGGATAAATACTCATATTCACACAGGAAAATTTGCTTAGCGAGGAAAACATTCTTCGTACAATCATTGATTTAAGGTTTTTATTTAAGTTTCCGGTGCTAGGGTACGATATTGTTATGATTTCTTATCACGCGAGGTGAGCAAAAGCTTAATCTATCCCTCTCATTTCGTCGGAAGTCGAATATGCCAATATTCTTTCGGACTATAATAATTCCCTTGGCGTTGCAAGAAAACTCATGTGTCCTGTACCTTTCCAAAAGTCTAGTTCTTGCCTGCTGTCTTCGTGAATATTTTCAATTCTGGAATAAAAATATTCTTCAATGGATTCCAAATGATTGCTGCGAATCAAAAACATGGTGTAAATGAAGCAGAACAATACACACCTCTCTATTACAGTTTCCTGTTACCAGTCTAATTAAGCCTTGCTTCTTGGAAGCTGACCAACATTTTCTTCTGATGTGTGCATTCCATGCAAGGTTTGATGATAATGTAGCTAACACCTAATTATTTTACAAGTTCTAAGATCCTTAATACCTTCCCATCTTACATTTATTTTACTACATATGCCTTGATTTTATTTTGCTGCAAATCTTCAGTGCTGTACATTTTCCGATATTTAATTCAATTTCCCAATACTTAGTACACCAAAACCGATATCTGGTCAAAAATCTTGAGACTAGCCCGTTATCCTTGGGTATCCGTATTTCTCCGTGAATTACTAAGTCGTCTGAAAATAATCTATGGTTCACGTCAACGTAAAAAAATTGGTTGTTAATGCACATCAAAGAAAGAAGGAGCCATATGACACTTCCCTTTCCTACCCTAAAATTATATCCTCCGAGTCCTTTAGGCCTTTCGTTCCCTTTTTGCTTTGGTGTGAATTTTTTGTTGTTTTTTTTGGTGGTAATAAATTAAAAATATTAGGAAAATAGGAAGCAAACTCCTCTTATACAATGCCGAATAGTGAGAGATCAACCGAAGAGGTGACTCCAGAGACAGAGGGTTAAGTTTAGGTTTTTTAAGTCCCAGGGGACCGATTACGCGTCGTCGGCTTCCCAGTCCATCTGGGGTACTTGAACTTGCACAAAAATAGCCAATGGCATGGTGGGGGTGGAGGACAAGGAGGTGGGAGCTGCGAGGAAGGAATAGAAGAAGAAGAAGTTGACTCGGAGGAGATGTCAAAGGACTGTTTGGCACCATTTGGTGCGGGGGAAGCAAGGTCCGCCCCGGCATCGGGTGCGGGCTGGTTGTCGGGAGTGATGACGCGACGAGCCTTGAATGGGAAATGAAAATCCGGGCGAGTGCATTTTGGGAGACCTTTGCAGGGTGGCGGGGGAGGGCGACGGAGGGTGCAAGGGGGGGCAGAGGGGGGGGTCACGGCGGATAAAGGTGGACCACCCGGGTAGGAGTGCCCTCTCAAGGGAAACCGACGGAAAACAGTCGGGCTGACTGCGCGAGTGGAGGGGTAAAAAACACTTTCGAAGTCGAGTCGGGGCGGATTTGCATATCCAAATATCGCGCAAGGAGAAGTCGTCGGGGATAGGAGTGACGGTGAGGGCCAGGTCGACATTTTTCATGTTTTGTTTTCAAGGCATGTCCTCTGGCTTCGAAATGAGTTTTTTCTGGGGTCGTAAACTAAAGAGCCACATCTAACGCCATATAGATGACGGGGAAAAACATAGCAATGAATATAAAAAATGTTAATCTTTCCACGCTTAAAATCATGTATAGAACCACCCACTCCTATTTTCTCTGCAACTTCGGGCTTCCAGTCAAAATAACAGTTTTTTCCGGAAGAAGGAACGTAACTATTAAGCTTTTTTACTCTCCTGATATACCAGGTGGCAACAGGGATTTTAATAAACCACACCTGGCTGCTCCCTAAGGTCGGACCACCAGGGATGACACGGGACCCAAGCCCAAGTCGGAACTCCGAGTCCGTTAACTTTTCACCAATAGGCTGGATTAAAAGTGTGTCAACCGGCTAACACGATTGGTAAAAATACAATTTGAAAATAAAATGTATCATTTTGTTCTCCTCTAAATTCTTCAGATTTAAGGAGAAGAACATTTCATATATCGATATGCAAATTCCTCCATTTACGATCCAGATAGGTTCCTCACCACTTGGCCCCAAGAGATATTTGTTCCATTTTGATTAAATAAAAAAATTCGAAATCACTGATCACTTGATTGCATTTATTACAGTACTTCGGGAATTTATCGAACAAATTGTTTGATTCATGAAAATCGGAAAAGAAACTCACTAACTCGACCTTAAATGTTGTTAATTCACTCAAAATCTCTTTGTACCAGTCGAGTATGTTTTAGTGAGGTGGTAAGAAGTACTGAAACCTTCTGGAGAGAACATGAATGATATTGTTTCTAGAATAGAATACGTAGTTATTTTGAAAATATTACAACTCGAATTTTGGTAAAAGGTCTATGCAGTTTCAAAATGATATTATTCCATATGATCACCAATATGTCCAAAAAATTAGAGACATTTAGTTTTACTTTGTAGAGTCCATAATTCACGCACAGCAACCTATGATTAGGCTTCTATTCTATCACTTAACGCCACATTTAGTCAGCAAACGGATTTTTTTTTTAATTGGACTGTTCAGCTACTCAAATTTTTTATCAATTTTCAAAAATATTGAAAAAACTGGTATGTTTGTTCATCATGCCTTTCCGTAATTTCAGATGTTTGGATAAAATAATTGCGTATTTCGATGCATTATTCAACTCTCGGCTCAAATGGAGGATTATTGATAGAGTTAATGAGCCATCACTCTTTGACGATGGCTCGTCTCAGCATTTCCTGGTATCCTTATCAAAGACTCATAGAATAGGAAATCTGAGAAAAAAAAACTTACAAAAAGATAATACTTAAGTATTTAACTTTCAGTGAAAAAATCATGAAAAACACATTCAATTCAGTTGAAAACGAACTTGTTTCTTAATATTCGCATTGAAAGATCTGAGAAGAAATTCACTCTGCCAAAAAAAAGAACAGACTGGAAAGTGATCTCTATCTCAAGAAGAAGAAAAGCATTAAGATTGACACATGTCGACTATGGTTGAGATGCAATGAGTGACGAGGCATAAATCTGCCCTTAGAAGAACCCTATAGTAGTCGTCTTCATCCAACCTCTTTGAAGAACCCCTATATAAGGACAGGGTAGTGGAGGGAGAGGAGGGGGCGGGACATGTCCTCTTTTGACACATAGGGATAACACCCTCTCCACTCCTCCCCGAACCATGCTCCCTTTCCCCAGCCAAAAAAAACCACAAGTGAGGTTTTTTCTCCCTCCAGGGGAGGCGCAGGGCTTGTGAGGGAGAAGGGGCGGGGAGACCCTCAATTAAGGAAGAATAGACACTTGGACGGGAGAAGTGTTGTCGGGGCAAAGAGAGGAGGAAGGGGAAGGAGGAGTGTTCGGCAGACAGCCAAGAACATAGAGTTAAAGGATGGCCGCAAGAAAAAGAACCCGTGGAGGGAGTGGGGGAGAGGAAGAAAAAGGTTATCCTGGGATGACGTACGAGGCAATTGATGGGCTCTCTCGAAGGAGGAGTGCAGTGGACTCTGTTGGAGATGGAGCAAAGGGATAGGGGATGTTTAGCTGGTGGGGGCGACCGCCATAGGTTCCGGATGTGGTGGTTTGGTGAAGGGCGGTGTGGCAATCCTTTAATTCGACGAAATCGCGCTTTGAATATGGGTTGTCAGAAAAAAATTAGATCCTGAAACCTTAAACAGGAATCAACTTAAGGCTTAAAATAAGTTTTTTTCACCGTCAACACGGAAACTCAGAACCAGGAACAGTAAGCATTAATTTTATCCGACGTTATTTATAAAGTAAAACTATATCAATGGAGAGGCGGAAAAATGCACAAATAATGCATTCATATATATTTGAATGTATGGATATATATATGATAGCAACAGCGAACAGAAACAAAAGCACAGGAACACACAAAAAAGAAACTCACTCGTATTTTGAATTTTCGGTGGGGCTGCCACCTTTCTCAGGGGAGAGAAAGAACTAGCTGTTCCTGAGTTCTTTGTGTGCTTCTTAGTTTTTGCTTTTGTTCGCTATTGCTATTTATCGTTATAAGAAAGGACACTCACGTTTTTAGTTGATGCTTCGACTGCAAGGCCGTCATCACCAGGATCATATATATATGTATATTTGTGGGTGTGTGTGTGTATGTATATGTATTTATGCCTAATATTGTCATTAGCGTGAAAGAAAAATGGACTTATACAGAGAAGGGACGCTTGCGGAAAAAAATGACTCATATCATTTAATATTTACAGGGTCCCACCTACTTTTATCAGTGTGTGAAGGGGAAGTAAGTTTAAGGTTACTCCTTTCACATTGACGAAGGCGGCGGGGACCAGAGAACAATTAAAATGGTGATATTTTTTCTTTTGCGCCGGTTCCTTTCTGTGCTTGTATATTTTTATCCGTGCGAGTGTTACGTAAACATTTCAATTCCATCAAAGTGTGGCGATTTTTGCAAGCAGGCATACATACACACATACACACACACACACACACACACACTGGATCATGACTGTAGCGAGTCAGTGGATTATTTTGTTTCCCACCATATATATATCATTCTCTTCATTGCTGTGAGACATGCACATTTTATAAGGCATAGGAAAGTAAAAAAAATTTGATTGTCTAAGAATACATGAATTGATTTTCACTAAAATGAATTGATAATTTTAAAATTCTAAGCTATGAAAATACAAAACAGCTGAAAGTTATGTCTGAACTAGTCTGATTTAGTGTAAACCTTTATTCGTACGAATTAGGAAATACCTAAATGATTAAAACTGGGTCAATTTCGTAACCACCTATTGCACCTTGGTCGACAAATTTGACCGCGTTTCTCCATTGGTTCGTAATGGGCCCTCTTTGCATGACTAATCATCCGGGAAATCGAGTGTTATTGCGTAGAGAGAATTATTATATAATTTAAACAAACACAAACAAGGAAAGGTTTTGCGAAATAAAGCATTAAAACGTTACCCATGTTGAAATTGATAATGTGAACGCCGATTTTACTCCAAAATTCATAATTTCATTTAGATGGAGACAAATAATAAAATTATTATAATTATTGAAATAAAAATTAGGCATTTCGCGAATATCTTCAAAAGTAGGCAATATCCCCACAAAAAATATGAAAATGGGTCATTTGGAACAAAATCGTAAAGGCTCGCAGGTAATTTTCCTCAATTAAAGATACATTAATTTTTATTATTAAATTTTCACTTCTGTCATACTCGGTGGCCTAAATGCGACTTGAATACAGCGTACATATATTGACCAAACCTGTGCTTCAGTGGTACATGCTACTCGGAGGACCTAATACATGCTATGTACACCTATTTCTTTATTCATCTTTTTCCAAAAACTCATTCCATTTCAATGAGGCTATTGCATTACATAAGCTAATAGCTCACGCGAACATTTTAGTTTTAATTGGAATTCAATGAAGATTCAAATAAGATCGTATGTATTTTTAGCTACTATAAAATTCAAGCGATGACTCTTTAATAAAACGTTGAGTCCCCTACTGTGGTTCACTTAATGTAGGTCTATACAGACCGGCCCGTGTCCACGGTTATGGGGAAACGAATTATGGGGAATTGTGGAAAGTGTTTTCTTTCGCTGGGGCGTTGACAAGGGGCTCTGCAATGGTCGATTCTTGCAACCGACCGTCGAGGGGCCTATAGATACGCGTTCCCGTAGCACGTTATTGAGTCTTTAAAAAAAATGAAGAACGACGCCCGGGCACTCACGAAAGAGTAGGTGCTTTAAAACTGCCGTCGCAATCCATTTTCATTTCTCGTAACAGTGTACGAGACCAATAAAGCGAGCGGCGCGACTCATGATGCAGGAGACCATTCGCGAATTACGAGAGGTACATTAGGCTATTTTTTATCGCCCGCTCCACGACAAACGCCGGAATATGACAGAGACGAAAGAGTTTTAAGTTGCTCGGATGGCAGCAAAAACTACTCATTTCAGAAAAGTAATACGCTGACCTTGACCCGCAATAGTAAATTTACCTTTAGGTGTGCGGACACCAGAGAAAATAATGCTGAATTAAAAATATAATCAAACACATTCGCCCGATGTGTGATTGGAACTGATATCGCTCTTGAGACCATCTATCTGTTCCGAATCAAAGGTTTTCGCAAGAACCAAAAACGGATGATTAAGCATTTTTCACAATTACTCCGTTTCTGTACGCATTTGTCTTCATCTGGCATCCTTACTTCCTTAAATTATACAATATAGAGATGAACTAATAATTATCGAAAGAAGTCTGCGATAAAATAACGCACATTTCCCGGAAAGCCTTTAGCAACGAACAAACAAAGCCAAAAATTCTTCCAATGACTACTGTAAAAACTTAAGTTTACTGGGTAATTAATTGTTGAAACTAATAAAATATTTATTCGTCATTAAAAAAGGACTTCTTATAAAGTTAAACAGGAAAAGTTCTCTCCTACTTTTCAATCTTCAATCTTGTATTTGGTTGGACGAGGCTCGTCGATTCTCTAATGTGCTAAAGAAATTAGATATCCTTTTCATATAAGTAAAATTGCTTTTTTTATTTTGGATCGTTGATAAATTAAAACTATAATTGGTAAGAATAATATTAATTTCGTTTCAATAGGATAAAGAGTTTATTACTTTCTGGAAACGAAGAGGAAATCTGCGTCTACATAATACCCCGAAAGATGGCGCAGAGAAGTGTGGCGGGAGGTGTTAAGTTACGAGAAACAAAAGGTTAATTCTGTGGGAATATAAATAATTTATTTTTCAATTTACATCATGAATTACCTAGAAGATTTAGCCTTTATATTTAACTGTATATCTTCACAGTTCTCTCCTCTACAATGAATAAATATTTTCCGCTGTTTTTAAACCTAATTCTCCAGTTGTTAAAAACTAATTAATTGATAGATTCTTCTACCTGCAATCACTATGGAAGCTCAAATATAAACAAATAAAAGCACAATAATTTTAAAGCTTATCCCATGGACTTTATACGCATGAAAATTATTCTTGGCACCACTTTCGCAAGCCATGTTTAATCGACACACCAATTCCCCATAACTTCTAAATTCACACGAATATTGTTTTCCTTTTTTCGAGGCATCAATGACTAACCCACAGATTGCCACAATATTCTCTCATCCTCATCAACTTGAACGAACTATTAGGAAGGATTTTAGGCTAAAAATATACCAATGGGCATTGAAGAAGAGTAGAATTTGATTTCTTCACAAATCCGCTCATGGTTTCGAATGAAACCACTTTTTGGGGTTTTATTTCCATTTCCTCCCCGGGAGACTTTTACCAAGATAGGGATCACACCTACATCATTACCTCTACTATCTGGGCAAGGAACTTTTGAAACTGGAAGACCCGGGGAAGAGTAACCCCGCGTGTGAAGACGCGAGGGACGTCGAGGAAAAGACCGTCCTTCCTTGGAATATCGACTCCGCCCCCGTTCCGGAGAAAGGCATGCGGCGGAGGAGAGGGAGGGGGAGAAGAATGAGGAGGGGGAAGAGCGGAGACGACTCCGTGGGAATTGAAGGCAGCAGGCACACCTGAAGGCTTGTGGCACCAATTACCTCTGGCGACGAAAAGGGAAAGGTCTGTGGAGGGGTTCGGGCCGGTTCGGTCTGTGGAGGGGTTCGGGCCGGTTCGGTTGATGGGGGATTGTGGGTTAATGCGGCGGCGAATCAGAGTGGGAAGAGAGGGTGGGGATGGTGGAAAGGGATCGGAGTGCCCCCGTCACCCCACCCTATTACTCTCCACCGCGTGCTGCCATCTTGCGTGCGTGCATGTGTGCTTGGTGCCAGTGGAGGTTGTAACCGTCAGGGGCAATCTCGTAGGACAAGTCTCAAAAGAAAGGCATTGATTAGGCGACAACTCAAATGCCAGCAGCGAACTTAATGGATTGCTGCGGAGTGACAGAGGCTGTCTCATCATTGTTGGATCTGCAGAAATAGGTGGGACTATTCTCAATGGTAGCCTACCGTTAAAAAACATTTTGGATGGGCGCAGGGGCTAGCTACAACTTGTAACACTAAAATTCTAAGCGACACCAACGTCAAAACTTGACACCAGCCAAACACTTAGTACAATAAAATCTCTGTTAATTCATGTTACTTTCTTTTATCTCATTTCATGAAGTCTAAATCATTTATCTCTCCCTGCCTCGCGTGCCTAACATAACATGAAAATCACGTTCACGAATTACTTGTTAGATAAATCACATCATTCGAGTTCGTCGTTGACGGGGAGGAGGTGTTATTTAGCCCCGAAATATCACGCAGATGGGATGGAACACAACGGAGAATTGAGAAAAATCTACTGTGAAGCATACCGTTATGTGGAAACTTTTTTCCCTTCATGAACAATACGTAACTACGGCTGTAGCAAACATCACGTATAGCAACTTGATGTTCCCGGAAATAAAACAATTAATTTTCATAATATACTCTATAGTATCTTATGTGCTCGATGAATATACGTGGCTTTAGTACACTGCACTTCTAAAATACACACCATTAATTATCAGTTACTGTAATGGGTTTGTCTAGCACTGCTTGTTATAGACCCCATTTGCGGCTTGCGGAACATGATTTAGATGCATACGAATCCTTCCTCAACCACGGCATTCTGCCCGCAAATATGAGGTAATGTGGTTACATATTTCTATTTTAGATTCTTTCCACTCCTCTTTTGTGCACATACACTCTTATTTAAGACCGGATTCAAGGAATAATCAACGCTGAAACATATTGGAATACCCTCAATGCCAACCTTAAACTGCAATTTTGGGTCAATTTTAACTCTACCTTGTTTTTCTTCGTAAATGTACGGTCCACAGCGATTTGCTTGCTCACGTTTGTCTTTCATCTTACGCTAAGTGGTTTTGTTTACCGGTTTACGATAACAAGATATGGGAGTCCGATCATAAAAGGGAACACTTTTGCGCCCGTGAATGTGAAATTCTTTTTCTTTGACTTTCAAAAGATAGCAGGAGAAATTAAGAGATTGTATGGATTCAGATATTGAGATTAGCTTCATAATTTTATGACTCCTTCATCTTTAAACTTTTGTTTACGATTATAAATCTGCAATTATCCCCCCCACTTTATAAATTGAGTTCTAGACATGCATTGGTGAATAAAAATTTGTGAAAACCTAATTTTTTAGGTTAAATGATGCTTCGTAAGCACAAGACTTCCCCTGCCAGGCACTCTAGCTATGGGTAGCAGATTGCCGTGTAGATATCTTTCAATATGCCTCCGCATAGTTAAGAAAAGGTAAACTAATAGAGAATAAGTTAAGTTAAGTCATCAGATGAGGTCGAAAGGCATCACATACCAATATTTATGTCTATGTTACATTGATTTCGAGAATTCTCAAGGATTTTCGTATTCCCGGTTTGTTGCCGGACTCCATTAATTCAACTTGCAGACTCGAGGACTCCTTATTCCCACGGTTAAAACGAGATCAAACTGTAGGGGTAGCAAAAATCCCACTTGCCTACCACAGCGTCTAGGAAATAATTATATTAATTAAATGCATGCATTTGCATTAATCCCGTGTGTTTTGTTTATGAAACCTTTCCCGCATGACCGCATGGAACTGTCGTGTAATGAATGCAGTGCCCGTTACAACATTTTCTACCCTTTTTTGTGGTTTTCAAGCTCTTTTCTCAATCCCTCGACCCCCTCTGTGGGGGTGATGCCTCACACCGTCTTCTGCCAACAGCGGGGTGTCACATTTACTAACTAGGGGCGGGGACCATGAGTTGCATGCCCATAAAATAATAGAAATTCCCCTTTTTTACTTTCCAGGTCTGCATTACCAGCCTTCTTATGGTGGAGGTCCATCGTATCAATGGTTGTAGTTCATTTTTATTCCCTCCAATACGAATAGCAAAGAAGTATTTTATTTGGCGAAATAAACACTTGTTTTGAACTACATTTTCCGCCAGCATTTTTATAAATTTGCATGTTATTAGAGATTTTTTAATAAATACTTTTTTCCTCTTTTCCCTGCCTCTCCCTTATCCCTTACCCATTCCCCCTGGTGTTTTCACTCCCTGCCATACTCCATTTTAGTAGATCACGAGGCATTTAAGTGGATATAGAAGTATAACCTGATATTCTTAGCTGGCATCAATATTATATCACACGAAAAAATGATCCTTAAGACAGTGATAGAACCCCGTGAATAATTATTTCCTTCGTTTAAATCCCCTCCTTTTCCTCGACTGATCCCTAGTCAGTCCTTACTTCGCTATCATTGGCCATTGAAAAACTTTGTTCCCAGAAATCCTTTGTTCCAAATCCTTTGCTCCATTCCTTTGTTTTGCCAAAGGGCGATGTCCTTTCACCAATAACACTGGAAAAACATCAGAGAAATCTAATCAAACGATCAAATTATTTTATCACTTTAAACACATTGATTTGAAGTAGCTTAAAATTTCCGCCACCAGGTTTTTCCTCGCCTTCAAATTTCGATCTAAAATCAATTCATCCAAAGTAAAAAAGGCGGCACACTCTGCGTCAAAAGGATTGTTTTTTTTTCTAATTTCACCATCGATATCGCCTTGAGCGAAGCGTGATTTCACCTTAGAAAAACCTTCGAACTAACAAACGTATTTTTCGCCAGATAGCCTGAATCATTGTGAGGAGGGAGAGAAAAATCGCTGGGCCAATCGGGATACGATCTAAATGTTCGCGCGCACACAACAGCAACCCTTTCAGAGAGCTCTCTGTGCGTCTGTGGCCCGGGAAGGCGTCAAATAGAATGCAGTGAATTAGGGGGGATTTCGTGGAACGGTCAAAAGGTAGGGGTATGTGGAGTAAGCGCAATTCCTGTGGGCTCAGACAAGGCGAACGGTACAACGGGATGAAAGAAACGAGGGAAGATAATCGCTGTTAATGAAACAAACCATAAAACTCCCCGCAATAAACCACCGCAAGGAGCAGTAATCGCTCCCCGAGGAAGACAGACGACTGGAGCGCCGCCACCGCCGCCCATCGCAACGAGCGGAAAACAAAAGAAGGGAGAAAAGGAGGGAGGGAGGGAGAGAAAGAGAGGAGTGGCCCTATCTCGCCCCTGGTCCCTTCTCCTCCTCCACCCCACCAAAACCCCACTTCTTCCAACCTTTTCGACTTTTTCCCTCCCAGACAGAGAAAGAGATTGTGTGTGAGCTTTTATTACCGGTAAGAACCTTTCCTTTTCCACCGTTTATTTTTGTTAGGGCTCGAAGTCACGATTCCCTCCCAGACCCCTCCCCCCTCCCTCAATCTTCCTGCACTCTTCCCTCTCTCTCTCTTTCCCTCCCTGGCCATTCAGTCTCTCTCCCTGGCCATCTCCCGACGTCCCCCTGACCGCCTCTCCCCCACCCCCCATGCAGACCGAGCGAGTCCGAGAGAGGAGGCCGTACGCGCCCACGCTGCGACGTGCATACTTCTTCCTCGACGTGCATTCTCGGTCACGTCGGTCCCGTCACTGCCGAATACAAACGTGATAGTTATCTGTTTACTTGCTCAATCAGGCAAGTGCTGGCGGACACGTAGTCATGGGGTAGAGCGGAGAAAATTAAGTTAATGCCCACTTCATGTTCTAAGGAAACGTCAATTAACAATCTGGGTAGTTTCGGACGTTACTTCGTGGAAAAGATTTGATCTCGAGACACAACCACTCAGGGTTGACACATAACATACTATTTTCTGCGACATTGGTTCATAGTTATAAAGTCACCCGAAAAATATATTTTAACCTGCAGCTTAGTTTGGGAAATAAATAATTTTATGTGGAAATAGAATTTGATTTTATTTCAATCCATTTTACAAGTCAGTCAGCATACGATAGCATTATAAACAACCTTGTGCATATAATATGCTCAATGCGTGGTGGTGGCAGTGAGAATCTGTCTCGAGTTTTTTGTGTGGAAAATTATTGAAAAGCAGGAAAAATGGATGGAAGGCTTATGGATAGGCGAAGGAATGTTCAAAGTATATTTAGATGGTACGCGTATGTGGGTAAACTAAGTAGAAGCAGAAAAAAAATTCGCATCGTAGACGGAATAGAGGGATGCAGAAAGTATGTAGGGTAACTGAATGGTTTGCCCTAATGTATGTTTCGGTGTAATGTTTTCCTGCCGTGTTGGGTGAAGCGTGGGAATGTTGCAGTGTTTCGTTATTAGATTCATTAGAAATTCCTCTAAGAACATGCATTACTCGCGATCCCATGTTATTCATGCTAACGAAGACGCTGCCCCTAATCAACTTACTAATAGCCATTCATTGATATGTTCCAGTTAAGTTGATTATATGTTTTCGGATCATTAATTGAAAATACGATAAACGAAAATATATAGAAATAAAAGCGTAAGTAAATAAATTTGAGTATAAATAAAATATATGCGCGTATTCCACCGAGAGTTAGTATATTATATCCACCCCTGGTGACCGTTATTTGAAAAAAAATGTGCGAAAACACACTTTAGCCGAGAAGCATAAGAAGTAATTTTATTCATAGCGTGTTTATTGTTTACGCACAAAATCTGTCTCGAGTTTAATCGAGGGATATGGAGCACAAAGATCAAGTAAACTAAGCCAAAAGGGTATGGCCAAAATATAGAAATCCTAACGCTCATTACATCTACCAGCAACTCTGTCACCAATCATTATTTTTTCAATGACAAACCTAACCCTATCACCTACCCCATTATCTTTAGGCGCAAATGTACAGCATCCTCATAATCCAAAATAATCACTTAATATTCAACATTTATTCATTTCCCTAAGACCTGTAATTCTGCTTCATTCGTTATTATAGTATAACCGAGCGCCTAATCTGTTCTTTTTCCTCTCGCGATTCACATTCTCTATTACTACTCGCATTCATTAATTCTCATATTTCGACTTGGATAAGCCCATTCCACCTGATTGGTAGGAGTTTATTTTGCATGTTTTTGAAATACCTACTTTCCCGCAATAACCGTCATTGTTTTTTGGGATATATAATCGAGGCTGTTTCTTGTTAACTTGTTCAAAAAAGTTTTAAATATGACACCATCAATCAAATGGCAACCGCACTGGAGTCAGACGCTTTTACAGCAGTCTCACTGAGGAACAGACGCTGCGCGGACTACCTTTCGTCTGTCTTCTATCCTTCGACCTCTTTCGGTGGCCATGAGTGACCCTGCCGGGAGCAAACGTCATTGCTTCCGCCAGCACAGTTATATGGGTCATCAAAGCACCTTGGCTCATCCACCGCATCTAGGGTGTACTCCATATCAAAGAGACCTACCGATATTTAGGTTTTAAAAATTTGGAAAGAATTATTTATACATGACTTACCACTTCTTATGAAAGGTATATGCAGGGTCTCATAGAATAAAATTGGAGGTTTAAAGAGTTATTCAACTCAGTTAAATTTGTTTTTACAGCTAATAGCTAAAATAAAATAAAGTTGAAACCCTCGGTTTTGCCAGATTAATAAAATTATTTCCCTTAGGACATCGGCGCCTCGACATTAAGTGATGAGTTCAGGAAAGTTAGGGGGGGATGAAATACTTCTTTTTTTTAAATGACACATAATAGACAAGGATAAAGAGGGGGGCTTAGCTAAGAAGCGAACTCAGTAACTACAATTCCTTCTCACCCTCCCTCCATCTCCACCAACCCCGATCACACATTCCCACCGTCTACATCCCCAAATATTATTTCTTTTACTATTCAACTTTTTTCCTCTCCCTCAATAAACTAATTGATTATCATTTCATAGACTCTCGTTTAAGGTTGGCTTTGAATGGGCACCCATTTAAAACTCGCACCTTCCTTACAGCATCGCCTAACAAGACACAATCAGACCGTTCACATTACATTAAACCCTTCTTCACTTCTGCTTACAGTCTACCTCCCTCCATTCCGTCCAATACGTACGCCATTCCCTTTTCTCCCCCTACTTTGCTCGACTATCGTCATCTTCCCTGCATGACAGTTTCCAACATTCCATCGCCATTAAAAATGGACTGCACCCGCCTTGCCTGCCCTCTTCGAATATCTACCTATTCCTCTCCCCCGCCATGCCTAGAACTCCTTCGATTGTTTTCCTTTCCGTCTATTTTACCCTTTCCATCCTTCTCCACAGTCCCACCTTAAAAGACTCCTATCTACACCTATGATCTTGTGTCAGCTACCATTTTTCCACGCCACACAAAATCACGATTCCTATCCCTTCTTAACATCCGTACTCATTCTCCCAGTCATCAACTCCTTCATCCTCATGAAAACTTCTATCTAAATGTTATGCTATCCTAACTTCTTATATTCAGGCTAATTTGACCAATTAGCTCATAACTCAACCTAGATAGGTAAACCGCTCCACCCGCTCTAGTTTTTGTCTTCCTATTTCAGTGATAAAGTAAGCTTTTTGTTCTTTATCGAAAACGTGATTCCCGTTGTTTTGTTTGCACTTATCTTCCTCTCATACTTATCACCCTGATGCTCTTATGTTCTCAGTATCGATTGTAAACACTTGGCTGGTTGGCTGGCTAACTTAAGCATTATTATCCATTAATTTTGGCTGATATTGGGTATTCCTCACCTACTTGCATTCCTACTTATACCCCACTCTACCCATACTTACATTTACATTAACTCCTCATGCTTAAAGTAATAAATAAGCAATTCATTCTGTAAAATTCACTTTTATGATACATTTGAGCGTAAAAACCGACATCTAAAAAGAAGTACAAATCATGTAACGCATTAAACATTTTCAGACATGGCTGTGGCAATAAAATACCTACCACGGTTAGATAACCGAAAGGCAGTGTTTTTTTGAAGAAGTCGCAGCTAATCTGGAAAATATTTGTATATTTGCTATGGATTATAAAATTGCGGAATCTTCCATTTTAAAATAAACCATATTACCTGGATGAATCAAATAGTTCATTCCTACTGAGGAAAAACGCGGAAATTATATGCACACACCACTGTGAGAACTAAAAAGTTATACATAAACTGCATATTTACCGCAGAAAATTCAAATCTTCACATGCTATCTAACCTTTTTATCACGCTGAAATATTAACGAAATGGTTGGCGCTAATTTGCAAAGAGGAATGAAGGTGCGAAAAAATCAGCCGGTTGATAAATCTGGCACGGGAAAAAGGAAATGGCCTTATCACAAGATCGCCACGGAAAATTTTCGTCGAGCTAAAAGTCACGACTGGGCGATTACAGAAAATGAACATCCTGTTCGTGAGAGGTGGACATCTACACGGTCAAGTTTAAAAGTATATATATATATATATATATATATATATATATATATATATATATATATATATATATATATAACATTTGGACGGCACAATAGAACACTGATAAAACGTAAAAGGAAAAAAAAAATTGTTTAAGCTTTCGGCCTTCTCCGAGGCTTTCTTCAAGTAAGACTGAAAATATGATGGAGAGGGTAAGGGGTCTGGGCGGGGAGGGAAGGTGAGGTGCAGGGAACGCTGGGAGGGAAATTAAAGATGGCGGTTAAGGATAGGAATTTTGAAAGATCGGAAAGCTAATATTTACGCGGATTCTCGATTTCTCACCTCTATATTGGTGGCTGAATAGGGTACGGATTCTGGGATGGTTAGGGAGAAACACTGGTCGAATGAAAGGTTGTGGGATTTGCGTGTGAAGGGATAGGAAGAGAAGAGAGAGAGGCAGAATTGCAGGAGTAGTGGTGATTGTTCATTCGAATCGATTACGGGCACCAATATAGAGGTGAGAACTTGAGAATCTCCATATATACTAGATTCTACTTCTTTTAAAATGCCCACCATTAACCGCCATCTTTAATTCCCCTCTCAGCATTCCCTGAACCTTCCCCTTCCCCCTCCCAGACTCCATACTTCCCTCAGACCATTTTCAGCCTTACTTGAAGAAGGCCGAAAGCTCCAACCATCTACAATGTGAGTGAGCTTTTAAGTGTTATCTATTTTTTTGTGTTCTATTGTGCCGTTCAAATGTTATTCTCTTGTGGGTGCTTCTACATAATCGATATATATATATATATATATATGCATACACATGTATATATATATGTGTGTGTGTATATATATATATATATAATTTTCATCTGTGTTTTTTATATATTTATGCGTCGCCGAAGAGCGTTTCATTTCGAATTATATATATATAAATAATATATATATATATATATATATATATATATATATATATATATATATATATATATATAGAAAGGGAGAGAGACAGCTGAGAGATGCTGATGATGAAATTTCCCACATTCTGACGGACTTCTGTTTGTTACGCTATAGTTTGAATTAAAGTACAGATGTTGTCAAAAGTCCTAAATATTCGGGTGAACTTCTAAATTTGAATTTCTTCAGTAATGCATAACTAACTCGAAGGATGTGGTCTAATATTCACACAGTATCTGAAATCGCCATCATCTACTTATACACTACAAAATACAGATAATATTCCTGAATTTTCAGGCAAAGTAATGTTTCAATACGCGATGACGGCCAACAATAGGCATTGTGGTCCAATTTTAGGCATAAATAATCTGTGATTGCAAAGATTATAGTGTTTTCTTCGACATGTACATGATCATAATATTATATATACTAGTCGATTGCACCGAAATACAAACTGAAAGGATTTCTTTTTAAAAATGAGCATCAAAATATATTATTAGCCCCATTGTACTACGGAAAGAGAGATTATTTCAATAAAATTAGAGAAATTCAATTGAATAAAAGACATTACTTTAAGAAGCCATTTTCCCACGAACGACAGAGGATCAGAATAGCGTTGTCCGACCGCGCTCGGAGAGAAAGGTGTTTTGGGTCAAGGGTAGTCTGAAGTGCAAACCCCCTGCCATACACTTTAGTGGTGGCTTGCAGGATGCTATTAAATAATAATGAAATAATGATCAAACAAAAATGAAATAATAATGAAATTATATTAAATTGATAATAAAATAATAAAAAAAATAAAAATAAAATTATAAAAAAAATAAAAATAAAATAAATAAAAAATAAAAATAAATTAATAAAAAAATAAATATAAAATAATAATAAATTAATAATAAAATAATAATAAATTAATAATAAAATTATAATAAAATAATAATAAAAAAATAATAAAATATTAATATAATAATAAAATAATAATAATACAGTAATAAAATAATAAAAAAATAATAATAACAAAGTAATAAAATAATAAAAAAATGATAATAAATTTATGATGAAATAATAAAAAAATAATACTAGATTAATAAAAAAATAATAATAAAATACTAAGAAATAATAATTAAAAAAATATTTCCGCAAATAAAGAAGTTACTCATCATTTTGTTGACTTTCATTCTAAACGTCAAAGAAAAGTAATTTAGAGTATAAATAAAAAACATTGATGTTTTGTGAGACCTCAATTCTTAACCAAGCTCTGTATTGCACATCCCCTCTCTTTTTCCAGCCTTCTCCGTTATCTAGTGGATAAGTGAAACTCTTTAGTACTACTGACTTAGGTGAAGACGGTAAAGTAGCCCGAAGCCAAACATACTTTTCAATGATGTCTCTGATGATGTCATGCGACAATTATTTTTCCACAAATTTTTTCGTATAGTTGATATCTTTAGTCACCTAAATATATCGTCTATGTGATCAAAGCGGTCTTACTGGCGTATTAAAATTCTTCGTATCATTTTCACAGCTTGCTCCTTTAATCATTAAAGAGATATTATTATTAGTTTTATCTCACTATCGTTGAGAGAAAACTTCGATAATGCAATGTAATGAGCCTGAACTCTGAAATACCATGGTGTTGGTTTAAAAAATACTTCCAGAGTAACATTTCGTATTTATCACCTTTATCACTGTTTAGTACCTAAACAATGGAAATCCATCACCGTCCCCCTACCCGAAAGGGGAGGATGGCATTGCGGCGAGCGTGAATCGCTCCCGCCTTTTTTTTTAATCACGCGCGGCGGTGTTCGTCGCGGGGGAAGTGCAGTGGCGATGCGATTGGCCGCGATGGCGGTCACCACTCACTTCCGCGTCAGTTCTCGCAGGGAAACGAGCGAGGGGAGACGAAAACTAAATGCACCCGGAGTGGATTTAAAGACGAGAGAACTGCTTTGAAAGCCTACTTGTAGTCTTAGGCGGATGACATAGGCAAGGAAGATTGTAGAATTATTGAATAGAATTACATTTGGGCGATTACTTGAAAGATAATTCAAGAAAGCTTTAAAATCTTACTGACAACTTTTTCAAATCATATAAACTACAAATAATGGGTAAGGATAAATAATATGGTATGAAAACTTCAAACAAATTAAAAATTAATTTTAGTGGAATGGATTAGGGTTGCTACGATTGTGGTGGTAGAGGTCAAAACTCCAAGAAACACGATACTCTCATGAAAAATAGAATTGACCGACAAAACACTAAAAGACTATCAATCGTAAGCATAAGGATTCCTCGGAGATACTACTTATTTGCACGAAGCTTCACTATAAGCCTGTAACTGCTCATAGCATAAGATACGTGGGTATAATGAAGACATTTAATGATGGTAAGCAAACATACAAGGTAGAAAAGCATCAACTAATAATTAGGACATGTCATTAACTCAGATTAGTTGAGGTCAGTAGGTACTACTGTCAAGTTAATATACAAATAAATAAATTTACAAATGCGTCAATTACATATGTTGGAGTTAATCTTTCCATAATAACACTGAAAGACATCAGCACCACATTTGCATAAATTCAACGTTTCCAAGAAATTTTATCATCGCCATGAACATCCTCTCATTTTGACATGCAATGCACGTGCTGATTGTCTCAATAACTTTACAAAAGTAAAGACTAGGCCAACATATACTTCTCATTTAAAAAACACATGCATTTTCCCTCTTCAAACCGATATAGCTCAATGTTTAAAATACATTGATACCATTATAATGGCAAAAATTCAAGTTAATCAAATCAACTAAAATATATTTACCATGGCGAAATCTAATGCAAATAATTAGCAAATCCCAAACACTATTTAATGTGCACCACTAAAAATTGATATTGAGATATTCATCAGCTTGGAGAGGTAATAGAGGGAAAACTGTTAGAACTCGCAGTTGGAGGATGTAAATTCTAATTTTTAGCGGCTTAAAGTTTTCACCTCATTTTTATTTATCGAACTCCCTCGCGTGGAGATGTCCATATACGTGAGAATAGAGTTTTGAACTTTCTACTACTTGGAAGTAGTGATTTGTGTCAAAATCACGCACATTCAGTGGGTACATAATTTTATATATTTAATCGGGTTTATGAATTATAGAATTTATAACTCATCCTTAAAGAAAATTATGGAGTTATAAAAGTGATAATAGCTTTATTTATTTTTCATTTGTGGCTGAAGGAAAAGTCGTACTTCAAAAGTACTACTAGAAAAGTACTTTTCATATATTTTTCATCATAAGCTGAAAAAGACGGAGAAGAAACTTAAGTCGTCAACGAGTGCTTTAACACAGCAAAAAATATTAACAGATTAACTGCTAAAAAAAAGAGCAATAAAATTCTCGATAAATGGTTTAATTATTCTCTAAATTTAGTTACATAAGAAAATAAAACACCATGAAATAATTTTTAACAGGAAAGCACCAGTATGTATTTGGGCAGTGATTTAAAGGAAGAGTTGCATTATAACGGAGGCATAAGGAACAGAGTGCAATAAATTCCAAAGAAACTCCGGGAAATGGTGCAACAGTTACTTTTAACCGAGTCATCCGCCAATATGTATTTCAACGCGACAATTTCAGAGAGTAAAAACCATTCTCCTTGATCGGGATTTGAACCCGGATCCCTCAATGTCCGGTCGAGTGTACTAGCCTGTTAAACTATCGAAGCGTATTCTAAAACTCAGAAATTAAAAATGTCAGAGTTAAAGTTTGAGAGTTAAATAAACCGAAGATATATTACTTGGAAGAGGAGTACGTTTGCTGATTGATGATAGGGTGCACTGAATAAATATGATAAAAATAAATTAGTAAAAGTTTTGAAATGGAGCACGGAGCTTTTTGGTTTTGGTGTTCCAGGCAAGGAGATGGGAATAAATTGGAGGCTTTTGAGATGAAGTTGTGTTATAGAATGGAGAAAAGACTAAAACAAACGTCGAGGATTCAAATAGAGTGGGAGAAGATATGGTTTTACACGGGAAATCCGAAAAACTCAAAAAACAGAGGAAATTGATGGAGAAAATATGAAGAGGTGATGTACGAAAACTTGAAAACCATGGCAGAAGTGAGACTGAGGGAAGTGTGGAGTAGAAGAAGGAAGAAAGAGAGAAATTTTTAGACAACATTAAAGCAGGTAAACGTTTCGAAGAAATATGAATTTCCCACGATACTTAAAAATAAAGAGTCACTATCGACTGGCCAAAACTTCCCTTTAAAGCAGCTATAATTCCCTCATTCATCGGTCGGAAAAACGTTAGGTGAATATCCAACTATCCAACTATTCCTTTCGATATTCAATACGAATTAAAGATTACAAAGAGGCACAATAGCCCAACGATGATTCCCAGGGATTGAAACGCACTTTAGAAATATTAAAAAAATTTAATTTACAAGTCTGAACAAAATTAAACATTGCAAAGATATCAGGCACATTTGCAGGTGCATGAGTATGTTAGTTGGTAGTTAGAGTGTTTGCATGTGTGTGGGGTGTAAAGGTTCTTGCATGAATGTATAATATTGTGAACTGTATACATTTTTGGCTTTCGCATACTGTTTTTTTCTTTTCTTAGCTACGGGTGGTGACTTAATACTCCCCGCCTTACGCCCTTATGGTGCCTTGCGATTAATTAAGAAGAATTAGATGTAGATTACGTTAGCAGTAGTGGGGGAGGGTTTATGGTGAAAACGCATGTACGTACTAATAAAACCGGAGTTATTGGTAAATGAAATACAAATATCCGACTATCCCACTTTTCCATTCGATATTGTATAGGAATTACAAGAGCACAGAGAGGAACAATAACCCAACGATGATTCCCAGGGAGTGAAAAACGCTAATTATATGCCACAATCACCTCCTAATCTGTCGAGCGATTTCCAAATGAAGTTACGATGGGCGTTAAAGATATGAGGACTGTGTTGACATGATCGTGTCGCTACTCTCGCTGCTTATCGTCTTTATCTTCATTTACGGGGACATCATCATCGCCATGGTCTCCTTATTCATAGCACACACACACATATAGACATTTAGCTTTGCCCAAAGGGTCAGAGCAGACAGAGACGGCGGCGTATAGGGCGACGCGTTCATTGGCGGAGGCAACGGCTTTCATGTCCTCTACCCCACCCCTCTCTTGACCCCTCCCTCCCTCCCCCGGGTTTACCCCCCACTCGACCCCCAAGGGGCTCCTCGTCACCCACTTACTCTCCCACCCCGCCTCACCTCTGCCCCTCCGCCCCTCCCTCACTCTCGCCCACTACAGACCATAGCCGAGTGCAAACCGAGTCCTCCAGACCCCTCTCCGCCGTTCCCTCCTCCCTCTCCCCGCTTTCCACGGCCCCGCGGTTAAATTGCCGTGAATTAGCACCCACCGCGTCCTCCGCTTAACGGCTGAAAGCCCACACCCGCCGACAAGCGACCGCCCGCACACCGACAACCCCCCACTCCCCCACATTCCTCCCATCCCCTCCCCTCTCTCTGTCTATAGAGCCCACCCAGAAACCTTACATTCCGTCCCACCCACCCTCACAATTTAAAACGTGGACCCGCCGCGTTTAACTCTGTGTTCAACATGTATCCAGTTCATTATTCAATATGATAAATATGCTTAGGCGATATTAAAACAGACAAATTTTTCGGGTTGAAAATATCCCTTGTGCTTTACACGGCGCTTATAATGGCATTTGCATTTTTCCTGCTGTGCACCTGTTCGCTAATTCAACGTAAGACTGAGCACATCTATCGACTATTTTAAGAGGAACTGGGTGTAGTTTCCTCATTTGGAAATCATACTTTGGTTGTAACAATAAGGTATATTGTCCGCCCATTTTCAGGATATTTCACACGAACAGTATACAGTATTTCAATTGATATTTAATAATATTTAAAAAATATAACACTTTTCAAGAGAATAAAAAATAGATGGGGATTTTAAGAGGGTAAAAATTCTTGCTGAGGGCAATGCTAAGGTTTTAATTTTCAAATGCAATGGAAACCCATTTTCCTCCCTGCAGTTCCGCCATTCCTTGGTTTTATAATATCAAGCTATGGTTAAAAAAATGTTACATTAGTTGCTTAATTTTAAGTCAAATAAATGTACTTGAAATGCGCAATATTTAAACTTTAGGGTAATAATCATTCTCCTCATATCTCAGATATAACTGAAAAGTAATAAGTGGTATATATTTAAATAAAGGTGTAGTAATATATATGAATATGCATGAAATGCGGATTTCTCCTCTCTTCCTCTACACAGATCCCTTTGCTTTGGAAGGTGTGGTGTTGGGATAGGGAATGCACGGAAGCAGGGTAATGTGTGGGCGGGTTGGCCGTGAGTGTGTTTGTGTGTGTGTTGGGTGGGCAGGAGTGGCAATAAATTTCGATCGAACCGTGACCCGGTCTCCCGGCTTTGTTCTTTCCTTCTCTCACAACTTGCTTGCTCGTCCAGCTACGCCACCTCCGTGGCTCGAGGGCGGATTTCCTCCCCCTACGCTGCTAAGTGCAACGGGCGATTTTTTCGCATGGGTGGAGCTTATCTAATTTATTTCTTCGATCGATTCAGTGCTCAATCCATTCCGATGGGTATATTTATTCTGTGAAAGTCTAATACACAAATATAAAACAATTCTTTAGGGCCATATTTAAAATGTTATAATTGAACTTGCGTCGAAATTTTAGGAATTGATTGAGTTTCAGTACTGGAGATGATAGAAAACAGAATTATAGTCACATATGTTTAAAATCGTCTAATTCAAAGTAACACTTTTTGAAGTTTACCAACGGGTGAAATAACCTTTTGAGAAAACTATTATTTTGATCATGATGTTAGGTTATGACAGAAATAGTTAACCGAAAGGAGTTTTCAAACGTAAGATTGGCCAGTGAGTGTGGAAGTTAATCTCTTTTGTCAGGTAAGGTTCTTTTTTCTTCAGTATTTCTACGACCAATTTTTCTATTGGTCTGTTTTCGGATTTATCAAGCATGCAGTACACTTAAAGGTAAATTTTAAAAAGTAAATATTTAAAAAAAGTATTTTAAAATGTAAAAATTTAAAGATACTCAGTACAATGTGCTATAATTAAAGCAAATATGGCAAATATATTAACTAGAATATATGCATAAATGTACTTTTGATTGAATATAATGTAAAAAGCGACTCTCAGAGGTATTTAATGATTGTTGAGGTTTTCTTAGATTGAAGAATTCAAATTAAATCATTTCCACATTTACTTATGAATATTTTTTCTCGTGGTTAAGTAGCTTTACATGATTAAATGTCGCTCGTATTCATCAGATGCGAAAATCCACCCTTTTCTCTTCGTATTTCTCGTCCATACAATTGTCCTTAAATATTGATTATCCTTTTCAGTTTTAATTAGTTTATTTTTTTCAAAATAGGATTTACATCACTCACTCGATTATTTCAAAATTTTCTCTTCAAAGAGTGTATTTTTTATGAGTCGAGTGGAGAAAATTTTCCGATTTGCTGTCCCCCTCATTCCCCTCGAAACTGCCCCATTTACTGCATCCCTCCAATCGAAACCCTTTACAAGTTCAACGCAGCTCAAACCATTTGGGCGTCAAAAAGGAACTACTTTATTTCATTGCCTCCGCGGTGGAACATCGTTGGCCTGAGAGGGAAGAGGAACGAAGAGGCGGGGAGGACCGTGTTTCTTCCCCCGCCCACTCCCGGTGAAATTTCATAAGAAGAGCTGTGTCATGCCTTTTATAGTGTCGGATCTCGAAGACGTCGGAGGTGATCGCTAAAGCACTCGGCTCGTGTGCCTCCCGTCGGCGTCCTGACGTCCCTTTGAGCAGGAGGTAAAGACAAAAAACGTCAAAGTGGATAATAAATATTAATGCACTTGAGACCACCACCCAAGTGGAAAGAATAGGCCATTATTGATTGACGGAGAAGTTTGGATAACACTATGCCGCGTAGAAGCTCAGGGCAAAGGGGGTAGAATTTCAGTTAGTGGACTCCAAAAGGACGTTCGACACAGTTTAGGGGATGAAACGAGAGAAGGTAAGATTGATGGCGAACCATGAAAGATATCATGCAATGAAAAATAAAGAAACTGAAGGAAATACACGTGAGAGTATTTCTTAAACAGTGGTGATAAGCATTAAGAAACGGCTTCAAAGAAGATTTTCGACTCATTTTCTTGTTAAAATAAAGTTAGTTAATATCTACTAAAATATATAATTAATTCATTGATTGAAAGCTATTAAAAAAGCACCAATTTATCTGAGTTTCCCTGAGAGGTAACTTGATACCAGTTTGCGTCCCTCACATGTGCTTACTAGTTGGCAGAAATTATGGCGTATTCCATATTTAAGCAAACTATTTACAATCCGCGTTTCACAATTTTCTCAGCAGCAAAACAAGGTCGAGGGGTTATGGAGAAGTCGATGCCTATTCCTTTTCTAGCATTGACGTCGTTATAAAATAAATTTTGAGGAGGTGACGATGTTACTAATTTTTGACCATACATCGATATATATCAAGATATATCGGGGATATATGAAGAAGCATCCGAAATAAAATATCGGCCATTTCGTAAATCAACGATATGATCATATGCCAAAGGTACATGATTCTGTAATCAACTCCCAAGGAAGTTTGACGCATCATTTCCCTCTGTGTGTACATAAAGGATATCAACCAAATTAGTAATACATTTTAAATGGCCGGTCTAGTGGGAATTAATTATCGACTTGAATTTCCATATCGTAAAATCAATAATATCACCCATGTAAATAATATTGCGTCATAATCGATTATGATCGACAATCGATACATTGCCTATGTAAAATTATCATAATTTTCTCTATCAGTATGAATATATATCATATATATATATATATATATATAGAAATATTGTCGATCGCTCGTCATACCGCACAACCGTAACAACGATCACCTTGCTAATTACACGGGCTGTTTCACGGGTGGATGAATTCGTTCAAGGAGCTCGACACGCCTTTAGAGAGCGGAGAATCGGAGAATCGGAGGAAAGTGGTACCTTGGACTAGCATTAGGGGTCGCTGGATGAGGAGGAGGAAGAGTCTGCATGCACACATGCGAAAGGAGTCCGCCGCGTTCGGCGAGGGCGAGAGGGGGATGGCGGTGAAGGAAGACGGGATGGGAGGAGACGACGACGACACTCTCGGGGTAGGGGGGATGAGGCGCGCGGGGGTGGAGGAAGTGGACCCGAGAAAGGACTTCGGAAGGGGGTGGAGGGGTGTTGAAGGGGCGAGATAGGTCGACGAGGGAGACAAAAGGGCGTCGGCGAAGCGGTGCGCGACAACGCCATCCAAACTCACTTCCCGCGGCGACACTCCGTTCTGCTCCCCCTCCCTCTTCATTTCCCGTCACGACATCCCGAAAAGCCTTCCCCCCTTCAAACACCCATCCGACCCCCTGGACCCCTTTGACCACCTCCACCGGGACCTCAAGCGGAGATGCTCGTCTTCACGTTTGTGCCCACACTCCGCGTTAATTATTTGGAGGTGTGACACGCGTAAAGATAAACTCTTGAACGCACATAGACGCACCACAAATGACCCGAAAAAAATGAGGTCATACAAGCATACCAAGGTACACATCTATAACGGAAGACACTTGATTTACCGAGAGGGCAGGCAAGACAGGATTTTAGAAGGATACCTCGGTTTTTCTTCGTCATCAAAGGAATTTATATGGCACCACATAGAATTTATGTTGGAGTATCCGACCCCTGAGAGAGAATTCTATACCCTAATCACACATAAAAATTCAAGTACTTGCTGTTTTCACATGCATGATAAGTATTCATAGCTATTTCGAACCTAAGCGCCTGTATATGTTTGGTTGAATATTAACCTTCAATGATTTCGACAGGACCCAAATTTACGAAGTGGTTTGGAGGATGATGGGGCAGTGTAAAGAGAACATTAAAAAAAAAATAATTGAATTAGGTAAAAAAAGTTTTCAACTTGGCGGGACTAGATAAATGATTTCACATCTTGTTTTGTTTTGATATTCCAACAATATAAGTCAAGCAATTTATTCAACGATACAGCTTCAATCTTGATAAAGTGGCAGTGAAATAATAACCGGTGAAAATTAATGTATTTGAAGGTCAAAATAAATTGGAACTTTCCACTCAAAACTCTAAAAAATAACTTTTACCTACTTAATAATGTATTTTCTAAACTTTTTTCAAATTAATAATTAGACACCAAAATTTTATTGACTTGGTTGGAATCTTTAAGCAAGACTCTTAACATTCATGCAAACGTTTTGTAAATCGATTTCGTTTACTGTTTCTATAGTCCTTGCACTTAAAAAGTCAGCTTTAAGGCTTAATTTAAAATACTTTTCACACTGCGAGTGGCAGGAGATTGAAACACCCCATGCGCAGAAAGAGTCGTCCTCTATTGGCAGCTCACGTCCCCGCGGATTGTCCTCAGTTTTTTCCCGCAAAGAAAACTTTATTCTGAAAGATCTAAAAAATGATGTTACACAACAATGTGGCGGTGGTAATGTCACAACATCATTTATTTTCATTTCTTATAAAAACTCAGATTTCTCTATAGGCTGTGACGTCAACGTTTCATCATTTCCCAGGCTCGAAAACATCGTGTACTTTCCAAATAATCTCCCTGGGATAATCTTATGGCTTCAATGAGTTAACCTGTAAGATATCCATGGCTCTCAATCCAGCTAGAATTAGCTGATTAATTCAAGCGAAATTCCATTCATCTTTGAAAATATACTGCTAATGCTCATATTTTACTTCTGACATAGGATAAGAATTATTATACCAACAATCATCTCATTAATGAACTTAAATTGCAAACTCTCTCTCCGACCACATTGCAAAAATAATCCCTCATTCAAGCTATTTTACTTGGGTTAGTTTTTGCATGGTCCCTAACGGCTATCTCTATTAATAATCATGAAAACTTCCTTTTTATTTGAATAATATTATTCATTTCTTTATTTCTTCCTAACTTGCCAGCCTTCATGTCGACTAAAATATTTAGTCTCTTCATACCTCAACTGCATTTCTCAACGTGTTCCCATCTATACATATACAGCGATATAATTCCCCGTGAGCCACCGCAAAGGGTGCGTCGCCTCTACCTAAAATTTAGATTTCATCAGATTTGTCGTAGAAAAATTTAATAATTTGACAAAAAGTAAGAGAGAGATTTTGAACTTCTAAAAAATATAGCCACATTCAGAATATGTGGCAAACATTTAGGATCCAGGGGAGAAAACTTTCAATAAAGAAGTAGAATATGTAAAAAGAAAATCAGCTAGGTTTCTTAAACGTTGCTACGAAAAGCGTGTAAGCGTCACGGGCATGCTGGAGGAATCAGGCTGGGAGCTGGTTCTCAAAGAGAGCAGGCAAGACCTGGACTTCTTAGAAAGGTATAGCATACCTGAATTTATTAACGAGACTCAGGAAATTATTATGGTGCCAGAATGTATTCGTTAATAAGACTACCGGGATAAAATAAGAGAAATAGATGCCGTCACATTCGACTACTCGTCCCTCCCTCGCACGTAATGCAGTCATAAACCAATCGGACCCAAGAGCTCGATAAAGTAAATTAAATTGAAATATAAAATGATGAATTGGTCAAGTGCAGCAGTTATTGAACGATGTATATAGCCAGGTATGAATAGGAGAGCTGTGTACGAGTCAAAATGCATTCAAATGCATGTATAAACTAATAATTTGGCATGAATAGTTAACGCTTTAACACCGTTGAGGGGGCTTGCGATCTATTACGTAGCGGTACCATTTTAAAAGCCAAAACTGACCGGTAACGCTTGCCGAATCGTTAAATAAAAAAAATTAAACGTGGACGTTTCTGAGAAGAAAGGGGATGGGCCGAGGAGAGTTACGGGTTGGATGCAAGAAGAGTGGAGGCGTGTGGATGGTCCAGTGAGAGTTCAGACGCTCATTTGGAGACGGAGTGGGCGGGAGGGTGAGGTTCGGTCGCCCGAGTCAGCGAGGCTGGGAAGAGGGGAACGGGGGAGGCTTTTAAAGCCGGGCAGAGTGTCTTACGTTAGTAGGACTCTGTGTGAGTGAGTGACGCGAAACCCC